>NC_053396.1:95592787-95900620 GCF_905171765.1 Bufo bufo
CTCCTTGCGGATGGCTCGAACTTTGGCCATCGGAAGACAAAGAGTGCGGGTGGAAGAGTCCACCCGGAACCCCAAGAACTCCATGGATCTGGACAGTTGAAGACAAGACTTCTCTTGATTGATAACAAACCCCAGACCGGTGAGAAGGGAGACGGACAAACGCAGATGTGCCAGTAGAGTGGGCGGATCCTGAGCAATCAGGAGCATGTCATCCAGATAGATTATCAGACGGACACCCTGACCCCGAAGCCATGCAACCACCGGCTTCATGAGTTTGGTGAAACACCATGGGGCCGACGACAGGCCAAACGGGAGGCACGTAAACCGCCATATCTGCTCCCCCCACAGAAAACGCAGTAGGTCCCTGGACTGCCTGGCAATCGGTACCGTGAGATAGGCATCCTTCAAATCGAGTTTGACCATCCACTCCCCCGGAAGGAGAAGGTCTCTGAGAAGATGTATGCCTTCCATTTTGAAATGGCGGTATCGTACATAAACGTTCAGATTCTTCAGATTTATCACCGGGCGAAACTGTCCACCTTTCTTTTCCACTAGGAAAATGTCGCTGATCACTCCCCCATGGGGTTCTGGAGCTCTTTCTATGGCACCCTTTTCCAGAAAGGACAAGAGTTCTGCGTCTATGAGTTTGCGATACACCCGTGGCCTGAGGGGAGGCAGACAAAGTGGAGCGTCTCTCAGCTCGATCTGAAAACCCCTGATTGTGGACAACACCCATGGGTAGGAGGTGATGTGATCCCAGGCATGTAAAAAATGTTGGAGCCTGACCCCTATGCATAGGGTAGAAGACAGAGGATAAACTTGAGGACTTACCAAAAGGACGTCGGGAACCTGGAGCTCCCCTGAACCCTCTGGACCTTCCGAAGGCGCCTCTAGATGGAAAGAAGGACGACTGCTGTCTCTGATCCTGAAACGTTTGGCGCTGATTAAAGGGACCTCGACCGGTGTTACGGGTCTGAAAGTGTGCTCGGCCGGACAGACGGCCCCTAGAACTGCCGGCCCTGGTAGAGACCCTACCATGAAAGACTTTGCGCATATTCGATTGCGCCTTATCCAAAGCTGTGAAGGCCCCAACAAATTTGCCTAACTCCTTGATAAAGGAGTAGCCAAAAAGGAGCCCCTGCGCATCCTTGCCAGATTCAGACAAAGCCATATTGGCCAGTTTAGGCTCGATCTTCATGAGGATTGCCTTCCTCCTCTCAATTGCTAGGGAAGTATTCACGTTTCCCGTAACACATATGGCACGTTGCACCCAACCCCTGAGTTCATCTGGGTCAATCTGCGTGCCATCCGCCTTAGCAGACTCCGCTAAATCAAATATTTTTGTAAGAGGCCCTAAGATGTCCAAGAGTTTATCTTGGCAAGCGCGCAGAGCCGAGTCAAGGCCTCTGCGAGGGTTAAAGCCAGTCTTGGCCAGAAATTGGACCATTTTAGGATCCACATTAGGGGTCTCGCATACTTTGTTAGGGATAACAGGGCGCGGGCACTCTGCCCTTAGCTTGTTGCGGGTCTCCTTGCATAAAGGCGTCCTAATTCTGGCCTCCAGGTAATGAGCCACATGTGGGGCGGGAACCCATTCAGCCGACCTAGGATGGTGTAAACTATCGGGGTTAAACAGGGGTTCCCCTGACGGGTCAGTAAGGGGAGCGTCACCTAAGGCAATAGCCCCCGCGGCCCCTCTAGTAGACGGCCGGGACACCGGGACGTAATCGTCCACATCAGGGTCAACCATAACACCCTCAACATCGTCATCCGAACCACCCGGATGGTAACTCAAAGCCTCCTCATCAGACTCAATTTCAGAGTTATCACTAGGCTCGTACTGAGTGCGAGCAGACTTCCACCGACGCAACTTTTCTGCCTGGCGTGGACAGGCTCGTTTGCGTGTAATAGGCAGGCTCTCATGTGATAGAACAAAGCTATCATTAACCGGGTTTCTGGAGGCAGTAGCCGCAGGCGGCAGAGCGCTGGGGGAGCTCAGAGGGATAAGGGCTTGCGAGATGGATTGGGAGACAATTGCGGACATGGATCCCATTGCAGACGCAATAGCTTGGGATATAGCCTGCTGTAAGGCCTGGGCCTGAGGGTCAACAGGGGGCACAGTAAAAGCACAAGGTGCAGGGGAAGATCCCTGGGGCATGGGGACCAGAGAGCTGGCTGCAGAAGGGGTCGGATCCTGTGCAGGGCGAGACATATTGATGTAAAGGAGTTAGTCACTCCAGAAGAAGCTAATACAATAAGGGCCAACAGAATTATCCTACCTAGCCTGTAGCGTTGGGCACACTAAAATGGCGGACCCGAGCGCGGCAAAGAGCGGAATCGCCACGCCCCCACCCCCCCCTGCTCGGCAGCGCCAATAGGAGCGGAAGGAAAAAAGAAGGTGCCGCCCCAGATGGGACCGCCCAGGGAACGCCTCCCAAGTGCGGCCGAGGACACCAAGATGGCGCCGAGCCAGAGAGTGAGATCTTCCAAGATGGCGCCCGAAATCCCACGACTCACGAGACTTCGGGCGCAGCAAGAGGAACGCGCGAAACAACCTAAGAGGGAAGATGGCGCAGACCGCCCCAAAGAAAAGGGAACACCGGAGCAGGAAAGAACCCTGGTAAGAGGGAAGGATAGGCGAAGGGATACCGTGGGGTGAGCAGGGGAAGGCAAGCAAAATAAAGGGCACTAATGAAGAAACCGCCAAAGGGCACTAATAAAGAAAACGCAAAATATATATATAAATAAATAAGAATGAGGGCCGACAGACCCCAAATCAGCTGAGTAGGACTGCTCAGAACAGGGAAAAAACAATATAAGCAGGAAAAAACAAAAAACTAATGAAAACCGTTATACACACAAATTGACAACACTCAGACTACTTATCTGCTATGGAGCAGCAAAGAAAGAGGAAGTGTTCCCTGAGGAAGGGCTACTTATGGACTGATTGGAGAGAGGGGTTACCCTTAGGGGTTTTTTTTTTGTTACCATGGTTACTCTTCTTGCTGCTATGGAATTTAGTAAAGGAAGAGAATGCAATAGGAGCCTCCGTGTCTTGTGATAAAATTTGTGATCTTATAATCGGAGTTGGAATATACATTTGTTATCGGCCATATCCTCCCCACATTACATTACATATCGTAGAAGCATTCCATGTCTTCTATGAGAAATCGCCAATCACCAAGCCATATATGTACAATGAGCGATAGTATCCTCACACTAATCCCAGACGGTATCTCTGAAGTTCCCTGGACGCCAGCCCAGGGGCATCAATCCAAGGAGTCCAGAGCTTTTCAAATTTGGCCATGGCACCCCTCTTCCTATAGACCCCTCGTTCCAGATTAAGTAACCAATTAATCTTGGCTATAAATTCGGTTTTACTAGGACTACCCTCATCCAGCCAATGTTGAGCAATCAGCTTACGAGCCATATACAACATTCTGGCCACTGCTATCTTCCTGGGCTCTGTGATAGGCAAGTCCTCCACATACCCCAATATACAGACAAATGGCGTCACATCCAGCGTAACTTCATACAGAGAGTTAATAAGTTGCAGCACTGCGCGCCAAAAACCTTCCAGTGCCGAGCACGACCACAGCATGTGCAGCATACCCGCATCCTCCCCGCATCGCGGGCATTTGGAGTCCAACCGAAGTCCAATATTAAACAGAAACTGAGGAGTTCTATAATCCCTATGAATTAGATATAGGTGCGACAGCCTATGGGCCTCGCTGAGAGAGAGCTGCGGAATCCTCTCCAATATCTCCTGCCACTGGTTTTCCTCTAACGGCCCCATCTCCGCTTCCCATTTTGTCCTACTATTTATCGGGTGGTCTTGCAGAAATAGATCCAGCAAGGTCTGATAGAGCAAAGAAATAACTCCAGAGGAGGAATCCCTCTTCTCTATAAATGCAATAATCTTGTTTTGAAGTACCGTGCTCAACATACCGCCATCCTGGTCAGCCCGGAAGGCATAGCGCAGCTGCAAATACCTAAAGAAATCGGAGGACGGCAATCCAGTTTCCATCTGAAGTTGCTTATAAGATTTAAGACCATTATTATCAATAAGTTGGTGAATTCTAATAATGCCTCTGTTACGCCAACCCCCCATTCCCTGCAAAGAACCTAAATGAGGCAACCACGGGGTGTCCCATATAGAGGTATACTGCGTTACGCCCTTAATGCCCTGCATGTCCCTCACTTTCCACCACATTTTATGCAAGAGGCGCAGTGTAGGGAACGCCACACCCGACATCTTTAGCTTAGCTGCCTCTAACGCCTCATAGAGATTTGATACCACCAAAAAGTCTCTCAGTAGCCTATGTTGAGTATCTCCCTCTCCCCTTTCCCAGCCCCTCATATGCTGAAGTTGGGAAGCTAGGAAATACACCCACGGGTTTGGAAGAGCCAATCCCCCATCAGTTTTACCTCTCTGCAGTATTTCCAGCCGCAGTCTTGCTGAGCCCCCCCTCCATATAAGCTCCCTAAACAGTCTATTAATTGAGTGAAAAAATCTGAGCGGTAACCATATGGGGGAGTTATGTAGTAGGTAAAGCAGCTGCGGCATCCAGATCATCTTGATAAGATTAATCCGTCCTACTACTGACAGCGGCAGCTTAGACCAGACATGAAGTTTTTGTTTGAATCTGCCCATGAGGGGAGACAAATTTAGTTTCTCATAATCAGTAAGCTTCCTAGACACCACCACCCCCAGATACTTGAAATCACTCAACACCTGTAATCCTGACTGATCATAATCCGCAGAGTGATCTACACGATCTATAGGAAGGAGGGACGATTTACTCCAATTGATAACCAGGCCAGAGTACTGCCCAAAATTGCCAATCACATCCATAACTACTGGAAGGGATTCTCTAGCCTCGGCCAAGAACAGTAAGGCATCGTCCGCATACAATGCTATTTTCTCCTGAAACCCGCCCCGCTTAAACCCAATGACGTCAGCATGACTCCGAATCATAGCCGCCAATGGCTCTATAGCCAGGGCAAATAGTAATGGAGATAGGGGGCAGCCCTGCCTAGTTCCCCTATAAAGCCGAAACCCTTCTGATAAACATCCATTCACCCGTACTCGAGCTGTAGGCCCACCATATAACAACCGCACCCACGCTATAAAGTTATCTCCCAAACCAAACCTCTCCAGTACCTCCCACAAATACTCCCACTCTATACTATCGAATGCCTTAGCAGCATCTAAGGAACAAATGACTCTATCCCCTGGGTTATCTACCGGGATCTGCATATTAAGATAAAAGCGTCGGATATTAATCGCTGTAGATCTGTTCGGTAAAAATCCTGACTGATCCATATGCACAATGGAAGAGATAACCTTAGAAAGGCGCAGAGCTAGCACCTTAGCAAGTATCTTTATATCTGTGGGTAACAATGAGATTGGCCGGTAGGAATCCGGAAGAAGTGGATTCTTCCCAGGTTTAGGAAGAACCACAATAATAGCCTCTTGCATTGACGCAGGAAGCGACCCAGTCTCTGAGGCCTCCTGGTAAACCTTCAGCAGCTGGGGCAATAAGATGTCTCCAAACTTCTTATAGATTTCCACCGGCAGCCCATCAGTACCTGGGGATTTATTATTTGACATAGAGGCCACCGCCTCCTCGATTTCCAGCAATTGTAGCGGGCCATTTAGATATGCACTATCTGAGTCTGACAACTTAGGCAGGGATACCGCCTGCAAATACAATGATATATCTTCCCTATTATAATCTAGACGAGATTGGTACAAATCAGCATAAAACACTATGGCCTGGCTATCCACTATGTCCCCTCCATCCTCCCCCTGTATAGCTGTAACATATGCTGACGCGGTCTGCGCCCTAGCCACAGTAGCCAGTAGGTGGCCCGCTTTCTCTCCCTCATCATAATACTTCTGTCGCTGAAAAGATTGTTTTGTACGTGCAAGCTCCACAACGTGCGAGTTATATGCGTCCTGTGCCTCCTTCCAGACGGATAGAGATAACTGATCCCCCTTCTCCACATACTGCGCCTCCGTCACCCCCACCCGATCCCTCAAAAACTCTCCAAATTGTCTGCTTTTAAGTTTGGCCCTACTAATCCCTTGAATAAGAGTACCCCTTAAACAAGCCTTCATGGCATCCCACACCCTGCAGCTGAGCCTACATTTAAGGTAAAATATTCCTGTATAGTGGAGCTGACATGGGAACAGTCAATCACCTGCAGCCAAAAAGAGTTAAATGACCACAATCGTTGAGATATCGGAACTGTGGGCGCGGTGGACAATCGCAAAAGCAGAGGGGAATGGTCAGACAAAGCCCTAGCCAGGTATTTCACCTCCTCCACCTGCCTACACACCAACTCAGATCCCAGCGCCAGATCAATGCGTGACAAGGCCTCATGCGATCTAGTATAGCAGGAAAACTTTGGGATGACGGACACGCCACAAATCTATCAGGGACACTTCCTCCAGCAATCTACCAAAGGATGAAACAGGACCCTCAGCATCCACCTGCGTCCCCCCATGTCTATCCCAGTAGGGGTGTATAGTATTATTGAAGTCCCCCACCATAATAACTGGAATGTCAGGATTACTATTAATAAATGTCAGGGCGCCTCTCAACGCCACACTGCTATAAGGTGGCGGTATATATAGTGATACCAGCAGGTACTCCTGCGTGTAGATAGTGCAATGAATACATACAAAGCGGCCGTCAGGGTCGACACTGGACAACTGGACCTGGAAAGGGATTGACGAACCAGGATACTAACCCCGGGGGAATATGTAGAGAACACTGAATGAAATGTATGGCTCATCCATGAGAAAATGGGTCTCCTGCAAACATATAATAGCGGGAAAGTACGGGCGTAGATAATCCAGCACGGCAAATCGCTTTGACGGATCACCCAGACCGCGCACATTCCAGCTAACAATAGTAAATACATTAGCCATATTTAAATACTAGGAACATGACCCAGCCAATAACATAATGTAACGTGAGTTTTGTAGGTACAAACAGTACTACGGCCGTAGTGCACCGACAGGCAAGCATGATATCACAGATAAAGAGCATCACAGATATACTGTAAATAATCCCCAAAACAAAAAAAAAATAGTAAAAACAAAAACTGGAACCAAAAAATCGCACCTGCATTGCGTCTTCCAGCAGGCTGAGGCACAAGTCCTCCATGAAACCGGGTACAACAGTAACGTTACAACCTCTCTACTTCTGCTGAGCGAGATTGTCCCCCGCCATAAAAGGATACACGCGCTCCGTGGGCAGTTCAGTAGTAGAACAGTAGAGGGATAACCTTCCAACAGGTCACCTAGTGAAAACTAAGGATGGAAACTTGTAGTAAACGGACGACCATCATCTCTCCTCCTGTCGCAGCTGACGTTCATGCTGGTTGATCCACGTGGCCGCATCTTTCGGTGCATTGAAGAAATGAACAGATCCCAGAGCAGCCACCCGCAGACGTGCTGGGTACATCATAGAGTAGGACACTTGTAAGGAGAGGAGTCGCCGCTTGACATCTAGGAACTGGCTCCGCTTCTTCTGGACCTCTGAGGAAAAGTCCTGAAAAAACGCAATCTTTTGCCCATTAATAGCAATGTCGGGGCGGTTTCTGGCTGCCCGCAATATGGCATCTCGGTCCCGGTAGTGAAGTAATTTAATCAAAACAGGACGCGGTGGCGCTCCCGGTGGCAGCGGTCTGGTGGGAACTCGATGCGCCCGCTCTACCGCATACAACGGTGAAAGCACCTCAGTGCCAAATACTTCTTTAAGCCAATTTTCAAAGTATGAGGTAGGGTCTTGCCCCTCAACTTTTTCAGGGATCCCCAGAAGCCGCACATTATTGCGTCTAAGACGGTTCTCTAAGTCATCAGACTTGGCGATTAGTGCTGAAATTTGCTGATCATGGATGCGGGACGCCCTGGACAGAGGGGGTAACTTTTCCTCCACTTCGCTGACACGACCCTCCACCTCCCCCATTCTTTCATTAACTTTTTGTAGGTCATGGCGTATAAAGGACAGTTCTTGCTTTAGGGACCCCACTTGCTGTTGTAGTGTATTCAGGGTCACTCCACATCTAGTAACAGCCTGAAGAACATCTTTCAATGTGGGCTCTGCACTGTGGGTAGACATGTCCCCCTCCTCCTCGGCCATCACAACCCCCGCTGCACCAACCTCCATATCAGAGTTGTCTCCTCCTGTGGAAGTTGTCTCCGGGTCAGGGATCCTCTCCTCCTCCTCCATATACGGCCCCTTCATCTCCGGCATTAGGTGTGAAGCCCTGGAGGTCATTGCACTCCGTGCTGCTGCCGGGGTACCTCCTGCTCTGCCCTGCCTCTTCACTGGGAGCGTGCCGGCGCCATCTTGTGACTCCCGCTCGACGCCACCAGCCGCCTCCTTGTGCTTCTTGCCGGCTCCACCAGCCATGGGACTTTGTCACGAGGGTGTCAAGAGCCACGTCTGACTCCGTTATACCCGGGGTCAGGAAGTCGCAGCGGGTGGCTGCGCGTTCGATGTACAAAGACAGTGCTGTTTCGTAATGGTAGCTTTCTGGGTTTGCCTTGCAATCCTTTTTGGCTCACTCAAGGATCCGTAGCTTCTCCTCCTCAGCTGTTTCTTGTCCAGCAATCCCAACCTCCTTATATTCCCATCTCCCACTTCTCTGGTTGCCAGATATAGAGCTTCCTGCCTGGACTTCTATACTGACCCACTGGAGCTGAGTAGCTGAGATCCCTGGTTGTTGTTCCAGAGTGTTACCCTCCGGATCCCTGTTGGGCCTTGGTGGTCTGCTGTTGTCGCCCATCTGGGATTATATGTTTGTCTGTATTGTCTGTCCTCTCCTTGGTGTTTTCCTCTTAGTGTCAGTGGTGCGGACTAGTGATCCCACCGCCCTGTTCACTACACAGGGCTCATCTTAGGGAAAGCCAGGGTTTAGGCACGTGATCGGCGTACGGGTGAGGAACCCGTCTAGGGACGTCAGGGCAGTCAGGTGCCAGCCGCAAGGTGAGTCAGGGGGTCACCACCTTTCCCTCTCCCTTGGACAGGGCCTTCCCATTTCCCTCCCTTTGCGTGACGCCGGTCATTACATTATATCTGGTCCTTATTTTGTGTAGGTAAAAAAAATAAAAAAATATTTTTTCTTTCTACCTACTTAGAATCCAGTATAGATCCAATTGCTGCTTTGTCAAAGCAACTTCAAGGCCTGTCTTTGGAGGTGGCAGGATTGAAGGCTTCGGTCCTCCAGCAACAGCAGCAATTGCAACAGACCGCAAGCCCAGCGGTTGCTACAGGTAACCAGGTTGTTGCGGAACCCAAGGTTGTTCTTCCTGACAGATTTTCTGGGGGAAGGGACAAATTTGTGACGTTCTGTGAGGCCTGTAAATTATATTTTAAACTGCGCCCTTACTCCTCTGGTAATGAAGAACAGCGGGTGGGGGTTGTTATTTCCCTGCTGCAGGGGGACCCACAATCCTGGGCGTTCTCTTTACCCACTGATTCCTAGGCTCTCCGGTCAGTGGATGAATTTTTTGGGGCCTTGGGTCTCATATATGACGACCCTGACCGAGTTGCACTGGCTGAATCAAAATTACGGAGACTCCTACAGGGAGAGCGGCCAGTAGAGGAGTATTGTGCAGAGTTCCGTAGGTGGGCTACGGATACCCAGTGGAACGATCCGGCTCTCAGGAGTCAGTTCTGCTCTGGGTTATCCGAAAGGATTAAGGATGCGCTTGTGCTGTATGAGACTCCCTTTTCCCTTGATGCGGTGATGTCCCTTTCTATCAGAATAGATAGACGTCTTAGGGACAGATTGAAAAATCCGGAGCAATTGGTAACCCCTCTCAAGCAGCAGTTAGTCTGTACGGACTTAGACGAGCCTATGCAGCTAGGAGGAACTACTCGTCAGGTCCATCCTCCTGAGGCTCGCCGTAGGCGTGGGGTTTGTTTTTTCCGTGGGGAGAGGGGTAATTTTATTAATGTCTGTCCTTCCTTCCTCAAAAACAAAAGACCGTCGGAAAACTACTAACCCCAGGCTGTGTGGAGGATGTCAGCCGGGGGGTATACGTTTCCTCCATACGAACATCGCAATTTGTGTTGCCAGCGGTTGTTGTTTTTGGCGTTAAGACGGAGACTATTTCTTTTTTTCTAGATAGTGGAGCAGGAGTAAATTTGATAGATGCCCATTTTGCCCACACTATGGGTTTGTCTCTCTGTACGCTACAGAGACCTATTCCCATATTCGCTATTGATTCTGCTCCTCTGTCTCAGAGAAACCTCACTCACATTGTCCATAACTTACACCTTCGGGTAGGGGACCACCATAACGAGTTGCTTTCATGTTATGTTCTGGAGGGGCTTCCCACTCCGGTGGTGTTGGGTCTTCCCTGGTTGGTAGCGCACAATCCAGTGGTGGATTGGCAGGCCAGGGAGATATTGGAGTGGAGTGAGCAGTGCAGAGAAAATTGCTTAAATAGCAATTGCTTAGTCGCCTCCATAGCTACCCTACCCACATTTGTTTCGGACTTTGAGGACGTTTTTTCTGAAAAGGGTTGTCAGAAGTTACCACCTCACCGTCCTTATGATTGCCCGGTTAACCTGATTCCCGGTGCAAAATTACCCAAGACTAGGTTATATAATCTATCGGGTCCAGAGAGACAAGCCATGAAAGATTATATCTCCGAGAGCTTGGCTAAGGGACACATCAGACCCTCTTCTTCACCCGTGACTGCAGGGTTTTTCTTCGTTAAAAAGAAAGATGGGGGCCTGCGTCCTTGCCTAGATTTTCGCGAATTAAACCGGATAACCATCCGAGACCCATACCCTCTTCCTCTCATTCCTGACCTGTTTAATCAGATTGCGGGTGCTAGGTGGTTCTCAAAACTTGATCTTAGGGGGGCCTACAATCTGATTCGTATCAAGGAAGGGGATGAGTGGAAGACAGCTTTTAACACCCCTGAGGGGCATTATGAAAATCTAGTCATGCCTTTCGGTCTGACCAATGCTCCTGCTGTCTTCCAACATTTAGTTAATGACATTTTTAGTCATCTTATCGGCAGGTTTGTGGTGATATACCTAGATGATATTTTAATTTATTCGTCGGATCTGAAAACACATGAGGTGCATGTCAGACAGGTACTGCAGGTCCTACGGACGAATAAATTATATGCTAAAATTGAAAAGTGTGTTTTTGCCGTTCAGGAAATACAGTTCCTAGGGTATTTATTATCTGCTTCAGGTTTCCGTATGGATCCTAGGAAGGTCCAGGCAATTTTAGATTGGGATCTTCCTGAGAACCTCAAAGCACTGCAACGGTTCTTGGGCTTCGCAAATTTCTATAGAAAATTCATAAAAAATTATTCGGTGATTGTAAAACCCCTTACTGACATGACTAGGAAGGGGACTGATTTTTCTAAATGGTCTGACGCCACTAAAATTGCTTTTTCCTCTCTAAAAGAGAGGTTTACCTCGGCACCTGTACTAATCCAACCTGATGTCTCCCAGCCTTTTATTGTTGAAGTAGATGCGTCAGAAGTGGGAGTGGGGGCTGTGCTGTCTCAGGGTCCGTCTCCTGGCAAATGGCGTCCTTGTGCTTTCTTTTCTAAAAAACTATCTGCAGCAGAGAAGAACTATGATATTGGCAATAGGGAACTATTCGCTATTAGACTAGCGTTTGAAGAATGGCGTCACTTTTTAGAGGGCGCAGTCCACCCCGTCACTGTGATTACGGACCACAAAAACCTTCTGTACCTCAAATCAGCTAAGCGTCTCACCCCTAGACAAGCTAGGTGGTCGCTATTTTTTACCAGGTTTAACTTTGTTATTACCTATCGTCCTGGGGCAAAAAATACCAAGGCAGATGCATTATCGCGTTGTTTCCCTGGAGGGGGTAATGTGAGTGATCCGGTACCCATTCTACAAAGAGGAGTGGTTGTCTCTGCGGTACACTCTGTTCTGGAGGGGAAGGTGTTAGAGGCCCAGGGGGACGCCCCGGTCTCTTGCCCCTCAGAGAAATTGTTTGTACCGTTGAACCTGCGTCTCGAATTATTAAAGGAACATCATAATTCGGCACTTGCTGGGCACTCGGATAGTAAAGCAACCTTGGAGCTATTGTCTTGTCGTTTTTGGTGGCCAAGGTTGCGTCAGGATGTAATGGATTTTGTGTCTTCTTGTTCTACTTGTGCGTGCGCGAAAGTCTCTCATACACGTCCTGCAGGGTCTTTATTGCCACTTGTCATTCCCAATAGGCCATGGACACATCTGTCAATGGATTTTATCACTGACTTACCTTTGTCTGCGGGTTAAACAGTTATCTTGGTAGTAGTGGACAGGTTTAGCAAAATGGTACACTTGATTGCGTTACCCACACTACCTAATGCTAAGACTCTTGCTCAAGTATTCATCAGTGAAATCGTGAAGCTTCACGGGGTCCCTTCCGATGTTGTTTCGTATCGGGGAACCCAGTTTATTTCTAAGTTTTGGAAAGCTTTTTGTTCCCGTTTGGGGGTACACTTGTCCTTTTCCTCAGCTTTCCATCCTCAGTCGAATGGACAGACTGAGCGTACCAACCAAAACCTTGAGACATATCTAAGATGTTTTGTGTCTGAAAACCAAGAGGTGTGGTCATCATATTTACCGTTAGCCGAGTTTGCCATAAATAATCGCCGTCAGGAATCTACTGGCAAGTCACCATTTCTTGGTGCATATGGTTTTCATCCCCAATTCTGTACTTTCAAAGAGGGGGGGTCTTCTGGGGTTACCGAAGAGGAATGGTTTTCAACGTCTCTTTCATCTGTATGGCAGAAAGTGCAAGCTAATTTGAAAAATATGGGAGGTAAATATAAATGCATGGCTGATAAGAAACGGTCGCCAGGTCCGGACCTAGGAGTGAATGACTATGTGTGGTTATCTACTAGGAATATTAAATTAAAGGTTCCCTCTTGGAAACTGGGTCCTAGGTTTATTGGTCCTTACAAAATAGTAGCCATCATTAACCCCGTGGCTTTTCGCCTGGAGCTACCTCAGACTTTTAAAATTCATAACGTCTTCCATAAATCGTTACTCAAAAAGTATGTTCCACCTCTAGAACCATCACCGCTGCCACCCCCTCCTGTTATTGTGGATGGTAATCTAGAGTTTCAAATATCCAAAATTGTTGATTCTCGTCGGGTCCGCCGTTCTCTTCAATATCTGGTGCATTGGAGGGGTTACAGTCCCGAGGAAAAAAATATGGGTTCCAGCGTCTGAGGTAAACGCCGACAGGTTTGTTCGGGTTTTTCATGCCTCTCATCCTGAGAGACCTAGTCCTGAGTGTGCGGAGGCCCCTCGTGGAAGGGGGGGTACTGTCACTAGGGTGTCAAGAGCCACGTCTGACTCCGTTATACCCGGGGTCAGGAAGTCGTAGCGGGTGGCTGCGCGTTCGATGTACAAAGACAGTGCTGTTTCGTAATGGTAGCTTTCTGGGTTTGCCTTGCAATCCTTTTTGGCTCACTCAGGGATCCGTAGCTTCTCCTCCTCAGCTGTTTCTTGTCCAGCAATCCCAACCTCCTTATATTCCCATCTCCCACTTCTCTGGTTGCCAGATATAGAGCTTCCTGCCTGGACTTCTATACTGACCCACTGGAGCTGAGTAGCTGAGATCCCTGGTTGTTGTTCCAGAGTGTTACCCTCCGGATCCCTGTTGGGCCTTGGTGGTCTGCTGTTGTCGCCCACCTGGGATTATATGTTTGTCTGTATTGTCTGTCCTTTCCTTGGTGTTTTCCTCTTAGTGTCAGTGGTGCGGACTAGTGATCCCACCGCCCTGTTCACTACACAGGGCTCATCTTAGGGAAAGCCAGGGTTTAGGCACGTGATCGGCGTATGGGTGAGGAACCCGTCTAGGGACGTCAGGGCAGTCAGGTGCCAGCCTCAAGGTGAGTCAGGGGTCACCACCTTTCCCTCTCCCTTGGACAGGGCCTTCCCATTTCCCTCCCTTTGCGTGACGCCGGTCATTACAGACTTCTTTCAAATGCGGCCCGGAGTAAATATACTGGCAGGGATTAACTTTAAATGGTTTGTGTCGCCGATAAAGCCCACGGAGCAAGCTATTTAAACAGCATGAGCGGGATTCGGCACACTCTGCAGCTGCTCACATCCCTAGTCAGGCCACGCCCCTCCCACAGGGCATTTAAGCCAGAGCTCCTTTTGCTGGATTCCCAGTATGCCTCCTAAAGGGCTATACACACAGCTGAGCTACGCCTGTGTTTTTTGTCAGCAACGACTAGCCAATAATTGAGACCAGCTTTTCCCCAGCTCAATGTGGCTCCTCCAGTCAATCTCCTGCTGATAAAGTAAAAATAAACACGGGGTTAAGCTCTGGTTGTTAAAGAGTCCTGGAGTGTAGAACCGTCACTTGGAAAAGAGTAATAGAAGGAAAAAAGTATGTTAAGATTGAATATAGAATTGCAGAAAAATGTAAATATAAATTAATCAAAGAAATACAAACAAAAATAGACAAAAATAACTAAAAATAAAACCGAAAAAGATGCCAAAATATGAAAAAGGAAAAAAAATTAATAATAGACTAAAAATAAAAATGGGTTGGTAAATAAGGAAAAACTGAAAGAAACTTTAATAAAAACCTAAAAAATAAAAATAGATTAGTAAAAGAAGACCTGTAAACAGGAGAGAAAAACAAACAACATATAAAACTTCAGTTACAAACAGTCTTGTTACATACATTGAGATTCAGTAAAAAGTTAATTTTAACTTAAAACCAAAAACTCTAATACAAACAACAGTATTGGACTGAATTAACAAATCAATGTCCTGGAGGGTTCACCTGAAACCGTAAGCATTGACAGGAGAATTTCTACCCACCCAGTCATTGAAATGTTAATTTGCCCAGCCCCAAACAGCTTCAGATTCATTTTACCGGAGAAGCAGGATTTAACATTACAAGGTCCCAAAACCGTTTTTTAAGGGATTCCATTCAAATTAGGTCTTAAGAGTTAAAATGGTTTACAAAGACCTTAATGTACCCTTCTGTGGCACACAAATATTAGAAACTCTACCCACTTCATTGATCAAAGACCTTGGCTGTCCCTGGGTTCTCTGGCTCTGCAAAGAAGCATGTCTGGGACCATTACCCCACCTTGCTGAATAAACCACTTCACTTCTAGGTGTGGTTCTGGGGTACTTAACATACCTGTGTCTGTTGCCATTAGCAACGTCACAATATCGTGCAATACGACCATATTCCCTGCATGCAAAACAAAGGATAGCTCGCCTCCCTGCATAATACCTTGTCTGGGCACATGGCGATTTGACTTGGCGCACAACATTAACCATCCTAGCATGACTAGATCCCACACTACTATCTGTATTGAGTCCACTTACCACGGACTCATCTGAGGAATCTTCTGGCCTTGTGTTAATGCTTTCAACTCCAGGGTCAGACACATTGTCCATCTCCATCCCTGATTCAGATCCACCATGCGACCCACAATCCTCAGACTTCTCCATGCTTACAGCCCATACATTGCCTCTAATCCCAGACACATTACTCTCTAACGGTTGTTTCAATAACTCTGGCAATTCCCTTACAGCACCCAGGCTTTAAGATAAACATTCTTTTTCCTTGCACAGCTCAGTATTACACCTCATAGTACATTCATAATTAGCGCTAGCTTCAGCTGCCTGCTGGACAAGAGTTCTCAATTTAACAATTTCCACTTTTAAATCTTCCACTTCTCCTTCCAAACTCAGCTTCAGCCTACAAGACTCCTGATATTTATCCGCTATCGGAGCCAGCATGGAGTGAGGAAGCAGGATTGCAGTGCTCCTACAAAATCCTGTGAAATATCCTTTATACACCTGGCATAATCGGGGTTTTTTGAGCGCATTCACTATATGTTGGACCCCTTCATAGTTGGACACTCTGCCCGGAGCTGGATTGCTGAGTTTTGGCTGTGGTGCTGTGGATGCCGACGGATTGAGGGAGAGGAGCAGAAGGACGCAAACTGAGGAGAGTGTGGAGTGAGGCCGGGACACGATCCGCCACAAGGTACACAGTGCAGGTACGGCTTGCTGAAAGTTGCTAACAACTTACCTTGGACTGCTGCCGGTACCTGCTGGAATCTTGAGCCGAAGACCGAGGCGGGAAGAAGCCGCGCGGTGGGCGCCATCTTGCCGTTAAGTGTATGTGCAGCGGCGCTCCTCTCTGCCCCAGCAAACGGAGTGGATCGGCGAAACGCTCTGTATCTCCCTACTTCCACTATTATCCTGAAGTCCTGCAGTGGTAATCCTGTTAGGAGTCCTTATATATGAAAGCTGCAGAGTTTACCACAGTTTATATGAAAGTTTAATGGTGGTGCTGGTGTACTTATCCCCCTCCCCCCTGAGGAATGTAAAGATAACTGGCAGTCTACTTGGCTGTGTGGCAGGACTTGCTGAATTTAATAAAGCCTCATCTTGATTTGCTGCATGAGTGACAAACCCCAGCAGATCTTTAAAGTCTGTGGACTATTTCTATGGGCCGCAAAACTTCTTCTGTGGCTCCATCATCTGTTAAACGATTCATGGACGCCATGAGTCAAACTGAACAGGAAAGTGAGGGGTCTCCTGTCCCTGGTTCCTCTGCTGAAGCCTCTCAAATTATGAAAGCTATAGCTGCCTGTCAAGCTGCTCTTACATCAAAGATAGACCATCTACAGTCTGACCTTAGCTGTTTGCGACACGATTTTGACAAAATACGTGAAAGAACATCTGCAGTGGAGCAAAGAGTGAGTGAGGTGGAAGATGCGTCCAGAGCAGCTGGAAATGACACCAGGCAGCTGCTGCAACAGGTACAGATGCTGCAAGCCAGGGCGGAGGACGCTGAGAACCGCAATAGACGTAACAACGTCCGTATCCTGGGCTTACCGGAGCGAGCAGAAGGGTCTACCCCAGAAATTTTTGCGGAACAGCTCATAAAAGAAGTGTTACATCCCATCTCACTTTCCAGTTGCTTTGTTATAGAAAGGGCACATCGGATTCCAACCAGGCCCTTACCGCCGGGATCCCCTGCTAGACCTTTCATCATGAAGATCCTGAACTACAGGGACAGAGACGCTATTTTGCTAGCTGCTCGGCAGAAGGGGAATGTCAGCTATGAGAATGTCCGTTTGTCCTTTTACCCGGACTTTACTGCAGAGGTCCAGAAGAAAAGGAAGCAGTTTACTGAGGTCCGAGCGTGGCTGAGGGACAAAAATGTGAAATATGCCATGATCTACCCTTCTCGCTTGAGGGTGCAGGATGGTGAAACAGTCCGTTTTTTTAGTACTCCTGAAGAGGCTACTGAATGGATTGAGAGAAATCTAAATGCAAGGCCTCACCGCTGATGGTTTATACTATAGTGTTGGCAGCTGAAGCATATAATACTTGATTAAATGTTAAATTGTTTTGCTGACAAGATGGTTGGGGGAGGGGGGGAGTATCTGGTTTAAATGCACCATTATTACTCCTGTTAGATTCCCTGTTCTTTGACTTTGTCTATTGATCAGATGTTTAACCCCATATTGGTATGCTGGGTGGCAACACCCTGTATGACTATGCACTGTTGTGGGTAGACGTATATACTTGCTTCCTATCACCAACGTACCTATATGGTATATATGTTCTAATGAGTTAGGGTAGGTTATCGTACCCAGGAGTTGCTAGTTTGGGGTGTCAGGCTCAACCATGTTAGGAAGGTTTGGGCAGGGTGGGTTAGGGAGGTTGGGAATGGGTGGGTTGAAGAGAGTTTCTCTGTTGAGGGGTTCTTTGATGTGGATTGTGTGTGTGCGTGAATGTGCCTTCATTGGTCGGAAACTATGGAGATGTTATCTTTGGAAGAATAAATGGCGGTAATTAAGCTACTTTCGTGGAATGTTCGGGGTCTGAATGATAAGATTAAACGGTCTTTAGTGTTCAATTATCTGAAGAGGTATAACCCTGACATAATGTTTTTGCAAGAAACGCACCCGCAGGGCCAGAAAGTACTAGCTTTGCGGCGCCCATGGATAGGCCCCACATATCATGCGGTTTACTCAAACCACGCTAGAGGCGTGTCTATTTTAATTGCTAAAAGTCTTCCATTTCAAATACTATCTGTGCAGCTAGACCCTTATGGTAGGTATGTGATTTTACATGCTTGTGTCAGAGGCCTGCAGTACCTATTTGTGGGACTATATATTCCTCCGCCATTCCGCAGAGAAGTCCTAGACTTAATTACAGCTAAAATAGCAGGATTTCCAGCAATACCTTATATTATTATGGGTGACTATAATGCCACTTTAGATCCTATACGGGACAGAAGGGTTCCCCAGGCCTCACACAACAATGTCCTATCACATTGGGCTAATACTTATGATTTAGTAGAGACGTGGCGCTATTTCCACCCCACAGATGCGCAATTCTCTTGCTATTCAGCTTCTACTGGCTCACTCTCTCGTATAGATCTGGCCTTTGTCAGCAGAGACTTATCCCCCTATATCAAGTCTAGTGATTATCTACCGAGAGGAGTTTCAGACCATGCCCCCCTCCTTCTGATACTGTCACAGCCGCTGGCTTCGACTGATAAGCAGTGGCGGTTAAACCCTATGTGGCTCGAGGTATTACCTGTGGTGAGCGAGAGTCTAGATGCAATGGGGAACTACTGGGCAGAAAATGAAGGGTCTACGAATCCTCTGGTAGAATGGGATGCTTTCAAATCAGTAATGAGAGGGGCATTGATTGCTGCTATTGCAACTCATAGAAAGGAACTGAATATCAAACGGATAAAACTAGAGACGGAACTAGCTGATAAGGAGAGGTTATATATACTAGATCCGTGCCCTGAGAAGCAGACTTTGTGGCTTGAGGCGCAGCGTAGGTTTACTTTGCATTTAACTGAATATACTGAGAAGAAACTTTTAAATCAGAGGCAAACTATTTTTTCAGATGGTGATAAGTGTGGCAGGGCCTTGGCGTACTTGATTAGATCTGAGACACAGCAAACGGTGGTGGCGGGAGTTCTGAATGACCAAGGGATCTTATTGAGGGAGCCTAGAAATGTCTGCCGACAGTTTGCCTCCTATTATGAGACATTGCATGCCCCCAAGATCACGTGTACTTCGGAGGAAATTATCAATTTCTTAGCAGGTATTAATATTCCTTCTTTGGACAGAGATGACAGGGGAGCCCTGGCGGCAGACATATCTGACCTGGAGATTGAAACGGCCATTAGTTCCTTAGCAACCAAGAAAACCCCGGGACCCAATGGATTTCCTGCTGAATGGTATAAGCGGTTTTCTAAAGACCTGGTTAGTAGATTTGGGAAGCTGTTGAGGTATGCACTGGAAAGTGGTTCGTTGCCACCGTCCTTTCTGGAGGCAACGATAGTAGTGATTCACAAGTCGGGGAAACCATCTGACCAGTGTAGCTCTTATCGACCTATCTCACTTCGGAATCTTGACGTCAAAATCTTTGCGAAGGTACTGGCGTTAAGATTGCGGGGGGTAATTCTCTCCTTGGTTGGGGTAGATCAATCGGGTTTTATGCCAGGGAAAACCACAGATATTAATTTAAGGCGATTGTTCACTAATCTTCAGGTCAAACATGATAACAGAGGTATGAGGGCTCTTGCGTCCTTAGACAATGAAAAAGCATTTGATTCAGTAGAATGGGAATTTATGTGGGCAGTGCTGACTCAAATGGGCTTTCCGGACAAATTTTTGTGCTGGTTACAAATGCTTTATAAATCCCCTTCGGCGAGAGTCAGGGTGAATGGGTACACATCGGACTCCTTCCCCTTGGGTAGAGGCACTAGACAGGGCTGCCCTCTCTCCCCCCTGTTATTTGCATTAATTATGGAACCTTTGTCGATACTCATATCCTCTAATTCAGGTATAGAAGGCTGGGAAATAGCTGGAATATCAGAAAAGCTTTCATTATATGCTGATGACATGCTGGTTTACCTAGCAGATTCAGGGAAATCCTTGGATACCCTTTTAGGTGTTGTTAATCAATTTGGGGGTTTCTCGGGTCTCCGTGTGAACTGGGCTAAGTCTAGTCTATGTCTGGTTGATGATGTTGACCCAGCTCGCATTTCGGTGAACAATAAGCTTCAGATTGTGGAGCAATTTACATATTTGGGGATTATTGTTCATAAAGAAGTGGCAAAATTTCATGATTTGAATGTTGCTCCTACAATGCAATCCATTACTCGAAAGCTAGAGGCTTGGGAAAACCTTCCTTTAACTCTGATTGGGCGTATCAATGTGGTAAAAATGATTCTTCTCCCAAAATTGCTATACTTATATAGGGCTGCCCCAGTGTTACTCCCCAAGAGACATTTTTCTACTTTGGATAGAATAATCGCTCCCTTTCTATGGAATAAGTCTTCTCCCAGAATAGCGAGATCCACCCTCCAGGCGTCTTACCTGCGGGGGGGTCTTGCCTTGCCAAACCTGTACATGTACTATGTAGCGGTGCAGCTGAGCTATGTGGCGTGGTGGGTACGGGCTGACTCAGGTAACCCGGCGGTAGTGTTGGAGGCAGCTTTATTGGGGTCCTATGAGGCACTTACGAACTTGGCGTATAGGAAGGGGGCTAGGTCTACAATACACTACACCCAATCGATGGCTGCTGCAGTACAGATGTGGGTCAAATGGGGTCAGAAATGTAACCCTGATGAGAATGATATTACTTGGTCGCCATATTTGCCTTTGTGGAGAAACAGAGTGCTTCCGGAGCTGTTCTCATTACTGGAGTTTGAATTTTGGCCTCAGAGGGGGGTGCGCTACCTTACCCAACTATATGATAAGGGCCTATTTAGAACCTTTAATAGTTTGAAACAGGAGTTTAATTTGCCCCAGCGTTGTTTGTATAGATATCTTCAACTCAGGCATGCCTGTCAGGCTCAGTTTGGTAGAGAACCTTTAAAGCTGGAGTGTGGTACAGTTGAGGCAGCGATTAGGAGGGTTCCGTTGGTCAAACCAGTGTCGACCCTGTATGCGTCGTTGATGGCGTTGCAGGACTCCCCCCTAGACAGTGCATTTGTTAGGTGGAAAAGGGACATTGAAGGTTTGGAAGATGTTCATGTTAAAGAATCTAGCTGTACATGGAGATCTACAGTGGTAAGTGCTAGGGATCAGTTGATTCAAGTTAAATGGCTTCATAGGATTTATTATACTCCTGTGAGACTATTTAAAATGGGTAAATTGCCGAACCCTCATTGTACAAGATGT
Source organism: Bufo bufo (assembly GCF_905171765.1). NCBI lineage: Eukaryota > Metazoa > Chordata > Amphibia > Anura > Bufonidae > Bufo > Bufo bufo. The sequence continues at coordinate 95,614,011 of NC_053396.1, forward strand.
GGACATGAAAACGGTTGTCTTATACACATGGTTTGGCAGTGTCCGATTATTCATGGCTTCTGGGAAGAGATCCATAAATATTTTAATGACAAACTAGGCTTTCCTAACGTCTGTACTGAACTCACTAGTCTGTTGGGAGTAGCCAACGAGATTGTTCCAACCAAATTTGGCAGGAAGCTGTATAGAATACTCTTATATTATGCTAGGAAAACTATCCTTCTCAACTGGAAACCTCCTAAGAATCCTACTGTGCAACAATGGGTACATCTAGTTAATGCTGATCTTGAATTATACAAGTTTGTGTATGAGAGAAGAGGGACCCCTGATCGCTTCATGAAGATATGGGACCCCTGGATTGGAGCCCAGACTCTAGTACCATAGATGACTGAAAGACTGTTCTGACCAATGAAGGCGTGTGTGAATGTGTGTGTGTGTGCAGTACTTTTAATCTTCCTTAGGATTGATATGTTGGGTACTGTTCATCCTGAAAGTGATATCTTTTTCTTCTGTCCCAAACTTGGGTCATGAGGAACTGTTATGATTGATCCCATGTATTTGATTTGTACTGGACTCAATTGATGATTGTCTGTATTTGATGTGTTTGTTATGCTTTTTGCTAAATTAATAAATAAAAAGATACTATTAAAAAAATGTATCCGCTATCCACCCAGCAGCAAAAATCTGAGCATACTTGCCTTTCCTTTTGCGCCATTTTTTGGTACCAATCAGGTTTGCTACACAATTCTGAGCCTGCAGCCATGGATCAGTAGATCCCTGCATAGCCTGAAGAATGGCCGCCGTGTCCTTCAACTTTTCTACTTCTTTAAAAATACTTTCCATTGCACAAAAAACAAAACACCACAATGGTTGCTACAAAAAAACACACTAGTACCAATTTCTAGGAGTTGTCCCAATACTTTTGGCACAGAACCTTTCTACACTGTAGTACCCGTATTAATTATGCCAAACAAGTCTGCAATTCAGTGTAACAGCCACAGTAATACAAACATTAAGCAGAATCATCAACTATAGAACGATTTCACCACTAAACTGCCACTAATGTTCACACAATGATTCCTGTATCAGACTGGTCACTGCGCTATACCATAACCGTGAGTGTTCGGTTATGGTATAGCGCAGTGACCAGTCTGATACAGGAATCATTGTGTGAACATTAGTGGCAGTTTAGTGGTGAAATCGTCCTATAGTAATACTGATATCCAGAACAAAACTTATCAAAACAAAATCAAACTGTACATAGAAAGGTTGCAAAAACAATCAATAGCTTTCCATAGCAAACTAACTAAGATGGCCGACAGAGCACATGGTAAAGATGGCCGACAAGCACATGGTCATAAAGATGGCCGACAAGCACATGGTCATCACACAAAGGAAATCAAGATAGTGTCTACAAAATCCAGCAATAAAAACAGTTTCTATATTTCCTGTTCCCTACCCCCGAAACCAGAGCAAAACCTCCACTCTGTGGGTGATTTACAGGTTAACAATATAAAAATACTCTCTAAATACTGTCTCTAATATACAAACACTAAAACCAATTGCTGCCTCTATAAACCTCTATAAAATTGCCTCTTACAAAATCACAGTAACATAAAAGTTAAGAAGTTACAAAAAAAGCACAATACCCTGTACTGCTCATCATACAATCTCATCATACAATCTCTGTACAATCAACTCAGACCCACCAAAAACTACACAACGGAAAAACTCTTACCTTATCCTTACACAAATAGAGCGAAAAATGTTCTTTTAACAAGCAGAAATTTTCTCTGACACAGCTGACAAAACTACAGTTTACTATTATCTCCCTTTTACCTGCTGTGCAGAGAAAAAAATCTGTTGAATCCTTCCAAGCTCGCCATCTGAAGTAGAAATATTATCTGTTGTAGAAATATTAATATTCAAAATCTGCTCTCCAATGTCTTTGTGTAAGGAGAGGTAAAAATCTCAACCCCAGTCAGCCAAAGGTGTTCTCATGTTAAGTTCTGCTGAGCATCTGCCCCACCCTGCTCAGTCTGCTCACTTTTATTTACTAACAAAAGGTGTAAAAAGGGGCTGGCCCAAGACAAGGATACAGGAAGTGATGACATACAGGAAGTGATGACATAGGAAGACAAGACACCATCATTTAGAATAACCTAGCCAGCTAACAAACACATATATACAATAATCTACCATTACCACTGGAGCTAATTTTATCCAGCCTTGCTCAGTGATCAATGCCAGATAAAGTTACTATGATCCTCATGCATGTTTATTTACAGGACAACGTCATTATCTCCAGTGGCTGATCAGGCGCACTAGAGACAACAAACGCACGTTCCTTTAGTTATATTGTTCTTTTAACAAATGCATCCACGCCAAGCCAATAAATCCGCGTCTTGCGCGGGGGCCCTAGCTGGCGTCCACACATCAGCCAACAAAACACTGCTCTGCTGAACACATCAGTCTCCCCCGGCCCACAGCCCAGTGCTTAGCACATGGACCATTCGCCAACGGAGACCTCTGCGCCCAGCAGCTGTGACAGGACATACACGGGAAGATATCCACTCCAATGGTTTACCCTGACACTGAGAGACATGGTGACAAAACACAATATATTAAATACACATCCTAATAAAATTTCCACAACACCATCAATTTCAGATCTTTTCCTATGAACCAGACACCCTCCCCTCTTCAGAGCAGGGGGTGCCTGGTTTAATGCACCCGAGCATCCCGAGGTGTTCTACTCGAGTACCCGAGCACTTTGCTGCTCGACCAACACTACCGAAGACCTCTGTCCTTTTTTTAACAAAAAAGAACCCTGCTGCCACTGGAGACTTGGAAGGTCTTATGTGTCCGTTAGCCAAACTCTCGGCAATATACTCTCATAGCCAGTCTTTCAGGTCCAGAAAGGTTCTAGATAAGGTTGATAGGACAAATCATATTCCCGAGGCGGAGGTAAATTCTGCCATCCACTCTCAGAAAATACATTGGTAAAATCAGATATAAAAGAGGGTAATGTCTCAGTATTTAAAACAGAAAAGATGTATTCAGACAATTGTCAATGCAATAATCACCCCCATCCAGAATCTGTCTAACTTGCCAATCGATGGTTGGATTGTGCTTGCTTAACCACGGTAAACCCAGAACCATCGGAGCAGGGAGACCCTCCAACACAAAACACGAGATAAATTCTTGATGAAAGTCACCCACTCTTAATCTGATATCATGCACTACTTGAGACAAACACTTCTGAGTAAGAGGTGCAGAATCAATAGCAAAAATGGAAATGTTTTTTCTAATGCACTTGGTGACAACCCGTGCATATGGACGAACTGAGCATCAATCAAGTTCATCCCGGCCCTGCTGTTGATAAACACCTGATTCCCACAGTTTTTGACTCTAGCGCCACCTCAGCAGTCAGGAGAAAACGGGTACTACCAGTAAAAAGACATGCACATTTGCTGATTTTCCTCTCACCCCTCCAAGAGTCAGAAGGGAATTAAATGTCCCTCTTTTTTCTTTTTGCCGTTGAATGTATGGACATACTCTAATAAAATGTCCCTTCTGTCCACAGAAAAACCACACTCGCTTCCTATTACCAGTATGTTTAAAAGCGGATCCAGGAGTAGCTCCCGCTAATTGCATGGATTAGTCCCCAGACATAAACCCAGGAGTATCTTCACCCAAAGTGTCACAGGAGGACGATACATTATGTGATAGTACGTCCTGAGAGTGGGGGCCCCTAGATCTCTCTCTCAGGCGTCTATCAATGCGTAAAGCCAGAGACATAGCAGCCTCCAGAGACACTGGGATTTCATGAAAGGTCAAAGCGTCCTTCAGCCTCTCTGATAACCCTTGACAAAACTGGCTACGGAGGGCAGGATCATTCCACTCCGCATCTGTAGCCCACCTCCTAAACTCAGAGCAATAAATCTCAGTGGAAAGAAGGCCGCGCAGCTTGGTTTCAGCTAGAGAGGTCCGATCCGGATCATCATAGATAAGACCCAAAGCTTTGAAAAATTCATCTACCGACCGGAGAGTGTCACCGCCAGCTCTCTGAGAAGGTCTGGCAGACGTTCTTCTGTACCTCTTGCATGATGTTCTTTGTTTTGGTTTCACTTTTTCATCTCCTTTCCTTCTCCCAGCTGTCACCTATTTACACTAATTGCCTCCCTTTATATTCCCTCCCATACTGCCTCACTTTGCGGTTTATACTACTTCCTGGATTTGAAGTGTTCACTGCTGGAGACTTCTGTTACTGCTTGTTCAGATAAGTTCTTTCATATATTGTGTTTCCTTGCTGGCTTGATTCTAGGTGACCCTGACTCCCTCCGTATTAAGTGCAGGGAGCCGGTGGTCGTGTCCCCCCACTATTATAGGGTTTTCAGGTGTCACACAGTCTAGGTACGAGGGCATGCAATCGTCTACCTCTGAGACCCTTGTATGTGCTTAGCAGTCAGGGTGAGCTCTTAGGGTTTTATAGGGGTCACCTTTATGCTCCCTAGTTTGGGATCAAGCCAGTCGGATGTTTATCCATAACTTACAGCTATCTGCAACATCATCCGTTACATTATAAACCGCCATTACAGTCTTAAGCATGGATCCGGTTTCAGCCTTGATTGACCGCATGCAAGGTCTTTCATTGGAGGTAGCAGATCTCCGCAAAATTGTGTCTCAGTTTCAGGTGACCGGTTCTGCTTGCGTTCATGGAGTTTGTTCCGAGCCTAAGATCTCGCTTCCGGATACGTTCTCCGGGGGTAGTGAGAATTTTGTTTGCTTTAGAGAGGCTTGCAAACTCCATTTTCACCTACTTCCCCATTCCTCTGGTGATGAGGAGCAGAGGGTGGGGATCATCATCTCACTGCTCAGGGATAACGCTCAGTCTTGGGCCTTTTTCGCTGCCGGTGGGGGCACGGCCCCTCCTATCGGTGGATGAATTTTTTGTAGCCTTGGGGCAGATATATGATGACCCAGATCGTATTGCTCTGGCTGAATCTAAACTGCGTCTTTTTTGCCAGGGTAAACAGTCCGCAGAGATATATTGTTCTGAATTTCGGAGATGGGCAGCTGATACTGGTTGGAACGATGCTGCACTCCGAAGTCAATTTTGCCATGGTCTTTCGGAGGGAGTGAAAGATGCATTTGCTTTTCATGAGAGACCTGCCTCGTTGGAGTCTGCCATGTCTCTAGCTGTTCGTATTGACAGGCGTCTTAGAGAGAGAGGAGAAACCACTCCTTCCTGTCATATTCAGTCCAAGGACAGTGGGGCTGTCTCATTCAGTGTGCAGGGGCCTCAGTCTCTCTCAATCCCCTCTGAGCAGGAGGCAATGCAGCTGGGTTTGCTTGCCTCTGATAGTAGAGGATTCAGCTCTAAGAGGAGGGTTTGTTTCTGTTGTGGGGGTATAAATCATTTGGCTAATGTTTGCCCCTCTAGGAGATTCAGGGAATTTTCTGAGGGTAATAAAAAAACAAAAAGAAAAAAACCCTCTAAAAACTTTCCATTTGCTACTATTGGCAAGGTTGATGCGGAAATTGAAGGTTTGCCGTTTGCTTGTAGTTCCCGTTTTTTCCTACCTGCCAGGGTGGCGCTAGATAGCAAGAATATTGTTTGTGAGATTTTTGTAGATAGTGGAGCAGCTGTCAATCTCATTGATAATCAATTTGCTATAACACATGGTTTCCAGGTATGCACTTTGGAAAAGGATATACCTGTTTTTGCTATCGATTCCGCTCCACTTTCTCAAAAATCGTTAAAGGGCATAGTTCACAATATCCGTTTGACTGTGGGTGATGCTCATGTTGAGGATATGGAAGATAAAGGATAGTATTTTCTGAACCTTTTTGTCGGCGCTGAAAACAGGAGGCAATGTTCCACGTAATTTTGTATAAGACAAGTAGATTTTTATTCTTTTGTCAACGCGTTTCAAGGGTGCACAGCCCTCTTCATCAGGACAATAAAAAGCATGTAATGAATGATGTCAGAACATTCGTCTTTTGAACAGTATTTTGGCGCGCAGGCCAGTGGTTTTGTGGGCGGGGAGTTCATGTTTATGACGCTACTGGTGATGTCAGATAGGAACGCCCCCATTTTCCCAACTGTCTCCAGAGGTAAAGATGTGATTATTGTATGTTATCTGTCTATATGGTAGTGCATGTTTTTTTTTAAATGTTTATACATGTTTGAACCTCTTTGTATATAAAGATATTGTTCGAGCCGTCCCATCTTTTCATATTCCCTCTCATGCTGCATGGTTCTTTTGCTACTAGCAGCACGGTAAAGCATGGAGGTCTGACTTGGGTAGCGCTGTGAACTACTGCAGGAGACAGTTAGAAATATGCGGATGGTTCTGAAGTTAATCGTATTCTCATAGGTGCATAGATCTGGCGCTGACCGGCAGCAGGAGAGATGTACTACAGGTCGCAGCATCGGGTATGAATATGATAGTATTATAGTACTCATGTTCTGGGGGGAGAGAGGTCTATTCTGTTGTTTCAGAATGGTGTTTTTTTTGGGCAGAGGTAGTGATTGCTTGAATTAGGCAAGGGTTATACAGTTTGTCCTGTGGCAGGGTGCCGGCCTGCATCTTTTTATAAGTGCTGAAATAGATGGTGTCAGAGGGATCCGTGGAGATGGTGTCATAACTAGCGTTCCAGTTTGGTGACGAATGGCAGTGGAGCTGTATATTGCATGCGGTGTCAATGTACTAGCGATATTATGTTGCTACTTGGCCAGAAGGGAGAAAGGTATATCCGTTCCGATGTAGCAAACTTTAGAGTTACAGTATGTTTACCTGTTTCGATGTTGGATTGTAATCACTATTAGTTGCATTTTAATTGAAAGTAGAGGCTGATTTTTGTATGCTCGATTCGTATTGTTTCTGAGCTTGTTTTTTGAATGTATGTTGTACTTTGCGTTAGTACAGTGGGATTTCATTTATAGATAAAAGTCTATAGGAATTTTAAAGCGGTGGGGTAATTAGAATGTATAGTTTTGGTTGGTGTATCATGATTATGACAGAGGAGCATAAAATTATATAATCATAATAAAATCAAAGAAGGGGGCGGGGTGGGGTGGATTAGTCGCGTAGATATAATAATAATAATTTAAAAAAAATTATAGTAAAAAAAGAATAATAATATAAAAATAAATAGTTCTATAAAAAAAATTTTTTTTTGTGTAGAAAGTATTTTTTGTAAATTTTACATATACACTCACCTAAAGAATTATTAGGAACACCTGTTCTATTTCTCATTAATGCAATTATCTAGTCAACCAATCACATGGCAGTTGCTTCAATGCATTTAGGGGGGTGGTCCTGGTCAAGAAAATCTCCTGAACTCCAAACTGAATGTCAGAATGGTAAAGAAATGTGATTTAAGCAATTTTGAGCGTGGCATGGTTGTTGGTGCCAGACGGGCCGGTCTGAGTATTTCACAATCTGCTCAGTTACTGGGATTTTCACGCACAACCATTTCTAGGGTTTACAAAAAATGGTGTGAAAAGGGAAAAACATCCAGTATGCGGCAGTCCTGTGGGCGAAAATGCCTTGTGGATGCTAGAGGTCAGAGGAGAATGGGCCGACTGATTCAAGCTGATAGAAGAGCAACGTTGACTGAAATAACCACTCGTTACAACCGAGGTATGCAGCAAAGCATTTGTGAAGCCACAACACGCACAACCTTGAGGCGGATGGGCTACAACAGCAGAAGACCCCACCGGGTACCACTCATCTCCACTACAAATACGAAAAAGAGGCTACAATTTGCACTCACCAAAATTGGACTGTTGAAGACTGGAAAAATGTTGCCTGGTCTGATGAGTCTTGATTTCTGTTGAGACATTCAAATGGAAGAGTCCGAATTTGGCGTAAACAGAATGAGAACATGTATCCATCCTCTGATGGCTACTTCCAGCAGGATAATGCACCATGTCACAAAGCTCCAATCATTTCAAATTGGTTTCTTGAACATGACAATGAGTTCACTGTACTAAAATGGCCCCCACAGTCACCAGATCTCAACCCAATAGAGCATCTTTGGGATGTGGTGGAACGGGAGCTTCGTGCCCTGGATGTGCATCCCTCAAATCTCCATCAACTGCAAGATGCTATCCTATCAATACGGGCCAACATTTCTAAAGAATGCTATCAGCACCTTGTTGAATCAATGCCACGTAGAATTAAGGCAGTTCTGAAGGCAAAAGGGGGTCCAACACCGTATTAGTATGGTGTTCCTAATAATTCTTTAGGTGAGTATATATAAAAATACACAAAAATACACATTTATGTATATATAGAGATATGTTTATATATGTGAAATGTATTTGTATTTATATGAAGTGTGGATAATGGTGTGTAGGCGTGTGTATATATTTGTATATATATACATTATTAGATTGTTACGAAGGAAATAGTTGTGTGTATAATTATGTCTATAGTATCGATGATAGTTAATAATAATTCATATAAATAATGGAGATGATTTGTTTTGTTTTGTTCATAGTATGGTTTCTGAGATTTCGTTAAGTCCATATGGTGCAAGGGTGTCCAGCTGATATATCCAGTACACCTCTCTCTTCTGTAGAGTATTAAATCTATTAAAAGGATTTTCTGGTATAAAATCAATCGGGGTTATGGTTAGGGGATGTTTTTCTTTTTCTATTGTGGACGCACAATGTCTTGAAAGGCTATGTTTGAGATATTGCCTGCGTATATTGTATCTATGTTGATTTAGACGGTTGTGTCCCACGTACTGGAGGCCACATTTACATTCGACGAGGTATATTACATAACACGTTTGGCAGGTCATATGATGTCTAATCATGAAGGTGGCTCCATTTCTGTTTGAGGTAAATTGTGTGCGAATATGTATAATAGTCTTGCAGCATAGACAGGTTTATATTCCACATTTATAGCTGCCTTTCAAACCCGGCTTGTCACTTTCTGTGATTTTTTCGTGCTGTTTTGGTTTGCTGGGGGCTAACATGTTTTTCATAGTGGGGGCTCTTCTGTAGATTATTCTTGGTTGTGTAGGCAGGAATTTGTCAAGATATGGGTCTTGTAAAATGTGCCAATGTTTGGCTAATATTGCACTGATGGTTTTATTGGATGTGTTATATTGAGTGATTAGGCTTAGATGCATTTCTGATTTTTGTTCCTTTTTGTTCCCTCTTTCTGTGTAGTTTTTTCGTATGCATCCTTTATCAGTTTTTTGGGGTATCCTTTATCACTGAATCTTTTTTGTATGTTTTTTGCCTGTAGTACAAAATCTTCCTTTTCTGTGCAGTTTCGTCTAATTCATTTGTATTGGCTGTAAGGGATATTCTGGAGCCATTTTTTGTGGTGGAAGCTTGTGAAATGTATATAGCTATTTGTGTCTACTGTTTTGAAATATGTTTTGGTTATGAGATGGTTGTCTATACTGGTGATGGTAATATCCAGAAAGTCTATCTGTTTCCTGTTAAAATTTGGGGTGAAAGAGATTCCCCAGTCCGTGGTATTTAGCTGGGTGCAGAAATCTTGGACCTGCTCTTCATTCCCATCCCAAATGAAGAACAGGTCATCTACAGGGAGTGCAGAATTATTAGGCAAGTTGTATTTTTGAGGATTAATTTTATTATTGAACAACAACCATGTTCTCAATGAACCCAAAAAACTCATTAATATCAAAGCTGAATATTTTTGGAAGTAGTTTTTAGTTTGTTTTTAGTTTTAGCTATTTTAGGGGGATATCTGTGTGTGCAGGTGACTATTACTGTGCATAATTATTAGGCAACTTAACAAAAAACAAATATATACCCATTTAAATTATTTATTTTTACCAGTGAAACCAATATAACATCTCAACATTCACAAATATACATTTCTGACATTCAAAAACAAAACAAAAACAAATCAGTGACCAATATAGCCACCTTTCTTTGCAAGGACACTCAAAAGCCTGCCATCCATGGATTCTGTCAGTGTTTTGATCTGTTCACCATCAACATTGCGTGCAGCAGCAACCACAGCCTCCCAGACACTGTTCAGAGAGGTGTACTGTTTTCCCTCCTTGTAAATCTCACATTTGATGATGGACCACAGGTTCTCAATGGGGTTCAGATCAGGTGAACAAGGAGGCCATGTCATTAGATTTTCTTCTTTTATACCCTTTCTTGCCAGCCACGCTGTGGAGTACTTGGACGCGTGTGATGGAGCATTGTCCTGCATGAAAATCATGTTTTTCTTGAAGGATGCAGACTTCTTCCTGTACCACTGCTTGAAGAAGGTGTCTTCCAGAAACTAGCAGTAGGACTGGGAGTTGAGCTTGACTCCATCCTCAACCCGAAAAGGCCCCACAAGCTCATTTTTGATGATACCAGCCCAAACCAGTACTCCACCTCCACCTTGCTGGCGTCTGAGTCGGACTGGAGCTCTCTTCCCTTTACCAATCCAGCCACGGGCCCATCCATCTGGCCCATCAAGACTCACTCTCATTTCATCAGTCCATAAAACCTTAAAAAAATCAGTCTTGAGATATTTCTTGGCCCAGTCTTGACGTTTCAGCTTGTGTCTCTTGTTCAGTGGTGGTCGTCTTTCAGCCTTTCTTACCTTGGACATGTCTCTGAGTATTGCACACCTTGTGCTTTTGGGCACTCCAGTGATGTTGCAGCTCTGAAATATGGCCAAACTGGTGGCAAGTGGCATCTTGGCAGCTGCACGCTTGACTTTTCTCAGTTCATGGGCAGTTATTTTGCGCCATGGTTTTTCCACACGCTTCTTGCGACCCTGTTGACTATTTTGAATGAAACGCTTGATTGTTCGATGATCACGCTTCAGAAGCTTTGCAATTTTAAGAGTGCTGCATCCCTCTGCAAGATATCTCACTATTTTTGACTTTTCTGAGCCTGTCAAGTCCTTCATTTGACCCATTTTGCCAAAGGAAAGGAAGTTGCCTAATAATTATGCACACCTAATATAGGGTGTTGATGTCATTAGACCACACCCCTTCTCATTACAGAGATGCACATCACCTAATATGCTTAATTGGTAGTAGGCTTTCGAGCCTATACAGCTTGGAGTAAGACAACATGCATAAAGAGGATGATGTGGTCAAAATACTCATTTGCCTAATAATTCCGCACGCAGTGTATGTATCTTTTGTAATAGACAATGTGTTTGTTTGGTTTTGATGTGTTAGTAATGTATTTCTCTACGCGACTAATCCACCCCACCCCGCCCCCTTCTTTGATTTTATTATGATTATATAATTTTATGCTCCTCTGTCATAATCATGATACACCAACCAAAACTATACATTCTGATTACCCCACCGCTTTAAAATTCCTATAGACTTTTATCTATAAATGAAATCCCACTGTACTAACGCAAAGTACAACATACATTCAAAAAACAAGCTTAGAAACAATACGAATCGAGCATACAAAAATCAGCCCCTACTTTCAATTAAAATGCAACTAATAGTGATTACAATCCAACATCGAAACAGTTAAACATACTGTAACTCTAAAGTTTGCTACATCAGAACGGATATACCTTTCTCCCTTCTGGCCAAGTAGCAACATAATATCGCTAGTACATTGACACCGCATGCAATATACAGCTCCACTGCCATTCGTCACCAAACTGGAACGCTAGTTATGACACCATCTCTTATAAAAAGATGCAGGCCGGCACCCTGCCACGGGACAAACTGTATAGCCCTTGCCTAATATAAACCATCACTACCTCTGCCCAAAAAAAACACCATTCTGAAACAACAGAATAGACCTCTCTCCCCCCAGAACATGAGTACTATAATACTATCATATTCATACCCGATGCTGCGACCTGTAGTACATCTCTCCTGCTGCCGGTCAGCGCCAGATCTATGCACCTATGAGAATACGATTAACTTCAGAACCATGCGCATATTTTTAACTGTCTCCTGCAGTAGTTCACAGCGCTACCCAAGTCAGACCTCCATGCTTTACCGTGCTGCTAGTAGCAAAAGAACCATGCAGCATAAGAGCGCATATGAAAAGATGGGACGGCCCGAACAATATCTTTATATACAAAGAGGTCCAAACATGTATAAACATATAAAAAAAAAACATGCACTATCATATAGACAGATAACATACAATAATCACATCTTTACCTCCGGAGACAGTTGGGAAAATGGGGGCGTTCCTATCTGACATCACCAGTAGCGTCATAAACATGAGCTCCCCGCCCACAAAACCACTGGCCTGCGCGCCAAAATACTGTTCAAAAGATGAATGTTCTGACATCATTCATTACATGCTTTTTATTGTCCTGATGAAGAGGGCTGTGCACCCTTGAAACACGTTGACAAAAGAATAAAAATCTACTTTTTTTTATACAAAATTACGCTGAACATTGCCTCCTGTTTTCAGCGCCGACAAAAAGGTTCAGAAAAAACTATCCTTTATCTTCAATAGTTATCTCTCTTGCCGCACCTGGGGCAGAGAAAAGGAACCTTGGCAGCAGTACAGGACCCTGCACGCTGGACGGGAGAATACCAGCAAAAGCATCATACAGTTGTTGTGGCTCCACACAACAACAAATGGTAAGCGCTTCTTGTATAAAGTGCCATAAAACTGTTATACAGCCACACACACGAGGCGCGGCCTCCTGTCTCCTTTCTCTTCTCTCTTTCATGTTGAGGATATTTCATGTTTCGTCCTAAGCGGATTACCTACTCCCAGTGGCGACTCTAGGAACAATATATAGGGGGCGCACAAAGATACCACAGTCAAAAATGGGGGGGCAAAAACAAAATAAGTATATATAAATAAGATTACAAAATACGAGAGAATTGCGGTATGCAGGGATACATTTATAATAAAACAATTTACTTACAAAAGAAGCTATTCAGTCGTCTGCTGTGCTGTCCTCTGCTTGCTTCCGCGGATTCTTTCCCCTTCTTTCTGTCTCTCGTCAATGCGCAGGCGCACTGTTATGGTGGATCTGTGGAAGACACACTGTTATGGGGGCATCTGTGGATGACACTGTTATTATGCCTCTCATTAGCCCCCATATGCTGCCTCTCATCATTAGCCCCCATATGCTGCCTCTCATCATTAGCCCCCATATGCTGCCTCTCATCATTAGCCCCCATATGCCTCTCATGATTAGCCCCCCTATGCCTCTCATTATTAGCCCCATATGCCTCTCATCATTAGCCCCCTTATGCCTCTCATCATTAGCCCCCATATGCTGCCTCTCATCATTAGCCCCCATATGCTGCCTCTCATCATTAGCCCCCATATGCTGCCTCTCATCATTAGCCCCCATATGCTGCCTCTCATCATTAGCCCCCATATGCCTCTTATCATTAGCCCCCCTATGCCTCTCATCATTAGCCCCATATGCCTCTCATCATTAGCCCCCATATTCCTCTCATCATTAGCCCCCATATGCTGCCTCTCATCATTAGCCCCCATATGCTGCCTCTCATCATTAGCCCCCATATGCTGCCTCTCATCATTAGCCCCCATATGCCTCTCATCATTAGCCCCCATATGCCTCTCATCATTAGCCCCCATATGCCTCTCATCATTAGCCCCCATATGCCTCTCATCATTAGCCCCCATATGCCTCTCATCATTAGCCCCCATATGCTGCCTCTCATCATTAGCCCCCATATGCTGCCTCTCATCATTAGCCCCCATATGCTGCCTCTCATCATTAGCCCCCATATGCTGCCTCTCATCATTAGCCCCCATATAGTGCCTCTCATCATTAGCCCCCATATGCTGCCTCTCATCATTAGCCCCATATGCCTCTCATCATTAGCCCCATATGCCTCTCATCATTAGCCCCATATGCCTCTCATCATTAGCCCCATATGCCTCTCATCATTAGCCCCATATGCCTCTCATCATTAGCCCCATATGCCTCTCATCATTAGCCCCCATATGCCTCTCATCATTAGCCCCCATATGCCTCTCATCATTAGCCCCCATATGCCTCTCATCATTAGCCCCCATATGCCTCTCATCATTAGCCCCCATATGCCTCTCATCATTAGCCCCATATACCTCTAATCATTAGCCCCCATATGCCTCTCATCATTAGCCCCCATATGCCTCTCATCATTAGCCCCCATATGCCTCTCATCATTAGCCCCCATATGCCTCTCATCATTAGCCCCCTTATGCCCCCAGCAGCCGCATTTTTTATAAAATAAAAAAACACTTACCTCTCCTGCTCCTGGACGTCACCTGCCTCTCCTCAGTCGACTGTGGTCTGAACTGGCACGCACAGCGTGAGGTCACAGAGCGCCCTCACGCTGTGCGCAGCCCTGCACAGCCGACAGCCGAGGACCAGGAAGTGGTAATTACAGAGCGTTCACCACTTCCTGGTCCCTCGGTTCTAATGAGCGCTTCCATAATGGAAGTGCTCATTAGTATTGACCTGGGGGAATCAGCGGGGGGGAAACCGGGGGGGCAAAGAACAACATGGGGGGGCGATTGCCCCCCCTCGCCCCCCCTAGCGACGCCACTACCTACTCCTCTAGTGTTGGGGCTACCCTGGCTCACTAAACATAACCCCACCATTGATTGGCAAGCAATGCAAATAAATGGTTGGAGTGAGTTTTGCAGAGAGAATTGCCTCACGGCATCTTTTTCTGAGGTTTCTACCAAGACTGTACCATCTTTTCTCTCTGAATTTTCGGATGTGTTTTCCGAGAGTGGTGTCCAGGAACTGCCCCCTCACCGGGAGTACGATTGCCCTATTAATCTCATCCCAGGCGCCAAGCTGCCAAAATCACGTTTATACAATCTCTTCCAACCTGAAAGAGTCGCTATGTGTACTTATATCTCTGAGAGCCTGAGAAAGGGACACATCTGACCCTCGAAGTCACCTGTTGCCGCTGTTTTTTTTTGTTAAGAAAAAAGATGGTTCTTTAAGACCTTGTCTGGATTTTAGGGAGCTGAACTGTATCACAATTCGTGACCCATATCCGCTTCCTCTGATCCCGGACCTGTTTAACCAGATTGTTGGGGCTAAAGTTTTTTCTAAGTTGGATTTAAGAGGGGCATACAACCTAGTCAGGGTCAGGGAAGGGGACGAATGGAAGAAGGCCTTCAATACCCCTGAGGGTCATTTTCGAGAATTTGGTTATGCCCTTTGGTTTGATGAATGCTCCGGCCGTCTTCCAACATTTTGTGAACAGCATTTTTTATCATTTAATGGGGAAATTTGTACTGGTGTATCTAGATGACATTTTGATTTTTTCTCCTGATTTCAAAACTCATAGGGACCACCTACGTCAGGTCTTGCTCATTCTACGGGAGAATAAATTGTACGCTAAACTGGAAAAATGTGTGTTTGCGGTTTCGGAGATTCAATTTCTTGCTTTTCTTTTCTCCGCTTCAGGTTTTCGCATGGACCCTGAGAAGGTCCGCGCTGTGCTTGATTGGGAGCTTCCTGAGATTTAGAAGGCGCTGATGCGGTTTTTGGGTTTTGCCAATTATTACAGAAAGTTCATTTTGAATTATTCCTCTGTTGTTAAGCCACTCACTGATATGACTAAAAAGGGGGTAGATTTTTCCTCCTGGTCGGTAGATGCGCTTAAGGCCTTTTCTAGTATCAAAGAGAGTTTTGCTTCCGCTCCCATTTTGGTACAACCTGATGTCTCTCTACCTTTTATTGTTGAGGTGGACGCTTCTGAGGTGGGTGTGGGTGCGGTCTTATCTCAGGGTCTCTCTCCTGCCAAATGGCGACCGTGTGCCTTTTTCTCAAGGAAACTCTCCTCCGCAGAGAGAAATTACGATGTGGGAGATAGGGAGTTGTTGGCCATCAAATTAGCTTTTGAGGAATGGCGCCATTGGCTAGAGGGAGCCAGACACCCTATTACCATGTTTACCGACCATAAGAATCTGGCCTACTTGGAATCAGCCAAGCGTCTGAACCCGAGACAGGCCAGATGGTCTTTATTCTTTTCTAGGTTTAATTTTATTGTCACGTTCCGCCCTGGTGTTAAAAATGTGAAGGCTGATGCCCTGTCACGTTGTTTTCCGGGAGGGGGGAACTTTGAAGACCCGGGTCCCATTTTGGCTGAAGGGGTGGTCATCTCTGCTCTTTATCCTGATTTGGAGGCAGAGGTTCAGGCAGCCCAGGCAGAGGCTCCTGATCTTTGTCCTCCTGGGAGGTTGTTTGTGCCTCTCGCTTTACGACACAAGGTTTTTAAGGAGCTCCACGATACTGTCCTTGCTGGGCACCCGGGGAGTAGAGCCACAGTGGATCTCATTGCTCGGAGATTCTGGTGGCCGGCTCTTCGTAAGACGGTTGAGGGTTTTGTGGCAGCCTGCGAGACCTGCCAAGGTCCCTCATTCACGGCCATCGGGTTCTCTCCTCCCGTTACCCATTCATTCCCGTCCTTGGACGCATCTGTCCATGGACTTCATTACGGACCTGCCTCGTTCCTCGGGGAAGACTGTGATTCTGGTAGTAGTGGTTTAGCAAAATGGCGCATTTCATTCCCTTTCCTGAGTTTCCTAATGCTAAGACGCTGGCGCAAGCATTTGTTGATCACATTGTCAAATTGCATGGCATTCCTTTAGACATCGTTTCTGATTGGGGCACGCAATTTTTTTCCAGATTCTGGAAGGCCTTCTGTTCTCGCTTGGGGGTTCGGTTGTCGTTCTCTTCTGCTTTTCACCAGCAGTCGAATGGTCAGAGCGAACGCGTCAATCAGAATCTGGAGACATATCTGCACTGTTTTGTGGCAGAGAATCAGGAGGATTGGTGTTCTTTTTTGTCCCTTGCTGAGTTTGCTTTAAATAACCGTCGCCAGGAGTCCTCTGATAAGTCACCATTTTTTGGTGCATATGGGTTTCATCCGCAGTTTGGGACATTCTCTGCAGAGGGGTCTTCTGGTTTACCTGATGAGCAGAGATTTTCCTCGTCTTTGTCATTTATTTGGCAAAAGATTCAGGGTAATCTAAAGAGGATGAGTGAGAGATATAAGCGTGTGGCGGATAAGAGACGTGTGCCTGGTCCGGACCTGAATGTGGGTGATCTGGTGTGGTTGTCTACAAAGAATATCAAACTGAAGGTTCCCTCCTGGAAGTTGGGTCCTAAGTTTATTGGGCCTTACAAGATCTTGTCCGTCATCAATCCCGTTGCCTTCCATCTTGATCTTCCTCAGACTTGGAAGATCCATAATGTTTTTCACAGGTCCCTATTAAAACCTTATGTCCAACCCACTGTACCCTCCTCTTTGCCTCCTCCTCCGATTGTTGTTGATGGTAATCTTGAATTTCAGGTATCTAGGATTGTGGATTCTCGCATTATCCGTGGTTCTCTCCAGTACCTCGTTCATTTGGAGGGTTTTGGTCCTGAGGAGAGGATGTGGGTCCCAGTCGCGGACATTAAGGCCACTCGTCTCATCAGGGCTTTCCATAGGTCCCATCCTGAGAAGGTGGGCTCTGAGTAGGGGTACTGTCAACTTAAAAGGAATCCAGCACCTTGTTTTTCTTGCTTGACGGTATTTATTCCACAAACCAAGTGTACAGCGGTAATGGAACCCTCAAAATATAAGCCCTAATGCGGTCTACATGTTTCGAACCAGATGGTTCTTAATTATGACCTCCACAATAAATTTCCAACACAGTGTATATATAGAAGTGAACACAAAAATCCCTCCCCCATTAAACTGGCAGGGCGGTGCTGGTCATCCCAGGTGTTGTAATTAAAAGTGCTAACAGAAATTTAAGCGCACAGAAACACATTTAAAGTTAAAATCCAAAATGAGCCATTATGAACAGACATTCCATAGTATTAAGTCCAGCAGGTAGGGAGGAGAAAAAAAGGACAGCCGCGGGACATGAATAAATAAATAAATAAATATAAATATATTGAAATATCCCAAAGAAAAAAACCTGCTGCGTCTGAATACTCCTCTATATCTGCTGGCTGCAATCCATTCCAGTTCAGTTAGGCTATATAATGTTTTTCTTCAAAGTTGCAACATGGTGTGATTTAATGCTATTAGTAGATGTACATAAGTTCTTTTCTCTGATTTAGTCCTGCAGGGCTTCTGGAATTCAATTTGAGAATCCAGAAAGCTTCTCTTTGATATACAAGCTTTTTGAAGTCTCCACCTCTTGTGGGCAAAAACACTCGTTCTATGGCATAAGCTGTAAATGAAGATAGACTTCTATTATGAGCCATGATAAAATGTTTTGCCGCACTTGAGATGTTAACATATGCAGGGTTTAATATATAAATAATATGCTCCAACAACCTCACT
Organism: Bufo bufo; assembly: GCF_905171765.1. Classification (NCBI taxonomy): domain Eukaryota; kingdom Metazoa; phylum Chordata; class Amphibia; order Anura; family Bufonidae; genus Bufo; species Bufo bufo. The sequence goes on from NC_053396.1 coordinate 95,632,284, forward strand.
TAAAATTTTCTGGTTGAAGAACCCACATATATTAGCCGGCATTCCTCGCATTCAATGATGTATATAATTCCTGATGTGTTACAATTAATGTAAGTTTTGATGTAATATTTATTAATGCCTTCAGAATCTTGGAATTGTTTTTTTGGGGTAACATAACTGCAAGCTCTACATGGGGAGCTGCCACATCGTGTGAAGCTGAAGCCTGTATATCGCAACCAGCATGTCCGTGATTTTCCCACTGATTTTGAACTGAAAAAAGAAGGAGACAGAGAGGCAGCCAAAGACGCAGGGGTACTGTCACCGCCAGCAATCTGAGAAGGTCTGGCATACGTTCTTCTGTACCTCTTGCATGATGTTCTTTGTTTTGGTTTCACTTTTTCATCTCCTTTCCTTCTCCCAGCTGTCACCTATTTACACTAATTGCCTCCCTTTATATTCCCTCCCATACTGCCTCACTTTGCGGTTTATACTACTTCCTGGATTTGAAGTGTTCACTGCTGGAGACTTCTGTTACTGCTTGTTCAGATAAGTTCTTTCATGTATTGTGTTTCCTTGCTGACTTGATTCTAGGTGACCCTGACTCCCTCCGTATTAAGTGCAGGGAGCCGGTGGTTGTGTCCCCTCACTATTATAGGGTTTTCAGGTGTCACACAGTCTAGGTACGAGGGCATGCAATCGTCTACCTCTGAGACCCTTGTATGTGCTTAGCAGTCAGGGTGAGCTCTTAGGGTTTTATAGGGGTCACCTTTATGCTCCTTAGTTTGGGATCAAGCCAGTCGGATGTTTATCCATAACTTCCAGCTATGTGCAACATCATCCGTGACAGACAGACTGCTATCCGGTCGGCAGAGAAAAAGCCCATGATTGTGCATCCCCCTTAAGCAAGGAAATAACCACACTGACTCACTGTTTCTCATCCCCAGATGAGTGTGGACGTAGCCTAAAATACAGTTTGCACGCCTCCCTAAACAAAATGAAGTTATCACTTCCCCCAGAGAATATGTCTGGGAGGGCAACTTTAGGCTCCAGATAGGCCTGGTCTCCACCACTACCACCAGGGCCAACAGCCTGTGATCTCTGCATCTGCAAGACGGTCGTGCGGAGGTCAGCTATCTCCAAAGAGAGCCCTTGCAGCTGACCTACCAGTGCAGCATCAGGATCCATGGCTGCACACAAATAAACAAAAAATGACGGTTTATAATGTCACGCTTCTGTGTGAGAGGGAAACACCACACCGAGCATAGGAGGGAAGGGGGAAACAGGGAATCAGGCCTGAGAACTAGGGAAGGAAGGTGGACACCTCCTAGTGAAAACCCTAATGAAAATCCTGACTGACTACCAGTATGAACAGACCCCAAAGGTAGGTGAGTTCCTACGCAGGAATACCTAAAGTCCTAGCTAGCCCTATAGGTCCCTGGTACTAATGGCAGGGATGAGACTACCTGTTTCTCCAAAAGCAAGGATGAACAGGAGTCTACTTTAGGCCTAATACAAGCAATAGGGAAATGCAACACAGAACCCAAACAAAATACAAAATGGAAAGGAAAGACTTAACTTCAAAGAGGCTATGGAAGCACCAGGAACTCAGCCGAGATCCAACCACAAACACAGGCACAGGCACAGAAGCTATAAACCACACAGCATAGTGGGAGAAGCAATTATGAATAAGGAATGTTAAATGACAATGTTAAAACACCTGGAGGCAAGGGATGTGGGCAGGGGCGTTGCTAGGCTAGGATCTCAAAAGATATGGAGCCCAAGCCCCAATGCATATGGCCCAATTCTCTAAGTCGACCAACCAACAACAACCCCCCCCCCCCCCGCAAACACTAGCACTGAAGACATTTTGCTGTACTTGCTATAAAGCAGTACATACCTCTCACATGCAGTGCCTCCCAGGTGACGTCTCCTATGTTCGGTTCGGACTACTTCTCTCAGCCATGCCTCGTCTCTGCAGAGTGTGACACACAGACATCCTAGCTCCCTCACTTTTCTGTACCCCCAAATACTATCCTGAAGAAAAATGAGTGCCCATAGTAATTGTGCTCCTCATAGTCCCACCAATAGTAATTCCCTTCTAGAATGCTCTCATTAGTAATACTGCCCCCTACAGTGCCCCCAAAATTGACAGTGCTCCCCAAGAGTGCCCCCATTAGTAATACTGCCCCCTACAGTGCCCCAAAAGTGATAATGCTCCCCAAGAATGCCTCCATTAGTAAAAGAGCCCTCCAGTATTAATAATGCCCTTACAGAGCCTCCAGTAGAAATAAGGCCCCCCTATTGTTCCCCCAGTGGTAATAAAACTCTGCAGACCCCTCAGTAGTAATAAGGCCCCCCATAGTGCTCTTAGTAGAAATAATGCGGCTCTATAAGTCCCTCCTATAGAGCCCCCAGTAGTAATAAGAATGCCTAATGTCCCCTGAATTTAATACCCCCCCAGTGCCCCCAGTATTTATAATGCCCCCTACTGTTATAATGTTCTAATGCTCACTCTGAAATGCCCCAGTATTTATATCACCCCATACTGTTATAATGCCCATACAGTGCCCCCAGTATTTATATTGTCCCCTACTGTTATAATGCTCACCCTGAAGTGCCCCCAGTATTTATAATGCCCCCAGCAGTGCCCCCTGCATTTATATTCCTAATTTTAATGTCCTCAGGAATTATAATTCCGCAGCTCCTTCATCATACAGTCTCATGTAAATAACATTATTTCCCTCCCTCCGCCATAGAGTCCCATTTAATTACCATCACACCATCTCTCCAGTCCCCTCCAGTATGCAGTCCCACGTAAATAACATTACCCCTCCCCAGCCACCTTCAACATACAGTCCCATGTAAATAACATCACCCCTTAATATTCTGTCCCATGTAAATAACATCACTCCCTCCCCAGACACCTTCAACATACAGTCCCATGTAAATAAAATCACCCCCTTTCCAGCCACCTCCATTATGCAGTCCCATGTAAATAACATTCCTCTCAACATTCAGTCCCATGTAAATAATATCACTCCCTCCCACAACCTCCTTCAACATATAGTCCCATGTAAATAACATCTCTATGCCCCAGCCACCTCCAACATGCATTCCCATGTAAATAACATCACTCCACTCCACTGTGCCATGTAAATAGCTTCCCTCCCTTCAGCCCTAACATACAGTCCGAGTTAAATAACTACAACTCCCAACATTGCTCTGCCTCTCACACTAATTTACCCCTTCACTTACCTCTCCTCATGTAGCAGACCTCACCACAGCTTCTTCCCAGGACTTCTCTTTACTGCTGAGCTGTCCTCTCCTGCACTGGTCACATGATGGTGACATCATTGCAGGTACTTTTCAGCTACTGCATTAAGAACTGATCACATGGACTGTGATGTCATCACAGGTCCTTCAGCTCTTGCAGGGCATTAGATTAAATTGTATTGCCGTCCTGAGGATGGCAATACAGTTATATCTAGTTGGCAGGCAGGACATTTGGGGCCTGGGACAAAATATCAGGGGCCCAGGCCCCTAATGTTTTAACCTAGCAACACCCCTGGATGTGACCATTACCAGACACAACACAGACACTGTGTGTATCTGTTGTCACCTTAGATTACCGTATGTTGAAGAGTGAGTCAACTATTCCAGTACAGCTGGATTGTTGGTCAAAACACGACCACTGGATGATAGTGTCAGCTTGGGCCTGTTGTTGTGGCTGCTACTACCACCAACCCTTATTCTGCTGCTACTTGTGTCAGCTGCAGCAACATTTTTCCACTTCCCATTCCTTTTGAGGGCCCAAGCAACTGTCTGTTGCTCATAGTGTACAGTAACTGAACCTTGAGTAGTGGGGTGTGTGGCACTTTAACTGGTATTCTCGTGGCTTTCTCTTCATAAGGAGTTATATTAGAGGAATACTCCCAAAGTATACCTCCAGTGGATGAAAAGAACATTATGTAAAGAGAGCCTTATCATCACAGTCCTGAATTTAGCATAAAGGAGTTGTCTGAGACCTGAAAAAAATCCAGCTAGGCAGAGACTGGAAGCAGTGAGGACAGGCCAGCCCCAATGACCTAGGAACCCTCTGCATCTTATTTTTTTTTTTTGTTCTGGGAACCCTCTGCATTTTAGTGCTTTTTTTTTAAGGTTCAGTTGGCTGCATTGTATATGGACAGGCAGGTGTCTAGGACATAAGGGGGCTGTAGCTAGGGCCGCTCTACCCATAGGCTGAACGGTGCAACTGCAAAAGGTCATGACTGTTTCCTCCCAACCCTCCGGGATCTGGTGGGACAGTTGAGAGGATGCAGCATGTCCCGCTTTCAACTGTATCTTTGTCCTGAAGATACAATTAAATAAAAGGTTGAAGAATGAAACTGTCATGAAGTGATGTCATAATGCCTGCTGCGCTGTTAACCTGGCGCCCCATGCCTGCGATTTTGTCCCCACACGCAGGCACGGGCACCAGGCTTCCTCACTTTTCCCCGCTGCTGTGTGCCGGACTGACAGGTGTGGGCAGCTGGGTTTTTAGGTGTGGTCTGCGCTTCTGCCGCGGGCATTCCCCTCCTGGCTCTGAGCGGATGTTCCTTGTGTGCATATAGGGTGTGTGCAGCGTGTCTCTCCTCCTTATGTGAGGCAGCACACACATGCCTCCTATCTTCCCCAGCCAGTGGCTGGTATGCAGGATGTATTTAAAGGCATCTCCTTTTACAGGAAGGCGTCTGAGCAACTTGATCACTAGCTTGTCTAGCCCTATAGTGTGAAGGTGTTTAGTGTGATTCTACTTTACTGTGTATCGGTCCCCACGTTCACAGACTTTGCCACATTGCTGCCTGCCTTCACCCTGGCCTTTGTACCATGACTATGCTTCCACCTGATCAGACACTGGCCTCCCAGCACCGTACCCCATTGAGGTCAGTCTAGTGGCTCCTCACCCAGGTCCCAGTTCCCTCAGAGGTAGCACCTGGTAGACCCACAGGGAAAATCTATCCTCACCATCAGAGGTATTGTGAAGAACAAGGGGTGTACTTAGACATCGCCCTCTGAGGGAGTTGGTCTCGTGGGACAGCGGGTTTGCACCCGCTGAACATAACGGTTTGCTCAGGCCAGGACCCCGGTCATCAGAATCCCCCCCCCCCCCCAGTCACACTAAGTTGTACCAGGAGATGACTCAACAGCGGGAATGCCAGGATCAGATCCTTTCCTATCTGTGCAATGAGAATGCGTACTTGAACGACCTGACATCAGTTAACCCTGCACCACCTGTAGCGGCTAATCCAGCCCCAGTCCCTCCATCTCCATATGTGCCAGGTTCTGGACCTCGTCTATCGGCTCCGCCATGCTTTGATCTTGACCCTAAACAGTGTCAGGGGTTCAGTAATCAGTGCACCCTGCACTTTTAACTTTTGTCACATCAATTTGCCTCATACCAAGCCAAGGTGGCTTTTCTAATGTCACACCTTACAGGAGCGGCTCTGGCCTGATTCAACCCACTCTGGGAGGGGGTAACCCAGTCATTATGAATCCAAAGGTCTTCCTAGAGGCCTTCCGTAGGGTGTTCAATGAGCCAGGACACACCACCTCAGCCACTTCCTCTATACTGCGGCTGGACCAAGGGAGTCAATCAGTGGGCCAGTATGCAGCCCAGGTCTGGACCCTGGCCTCTGAACTGGGCTGAAATAACTAGGCACTACAGGCCACCTTCTGGGAGAGTCTCTCCGGGAAAATTAAGGATGAGCTGGCCGTTTGGGATATCTCCGCCACCCTGGATGACCTAATTTGTTTGGCCACAAAGATTGATCTGCACTTACAGGAACGTGATAAGGAGGTAGCTTGTGAAAGAAGACCATATCATCCAATATCCTCTTTTCAGCGGTCTTTTGTCTGTCAGCCTTTCCTTGTCTGCTGCTGCTCCTGAATCCATGCAGATTTACTGAGTAGGGCTGGCTGAACGGGAATGTGTCCACCGTCGTACAATGAGACTTTTCCTCTATTGTGGTGGTGCTGGACATCTTCTCCATTCCTGTCCCCTGAATCCGGGAAACTCCCAAGCCTAGGGTCTCTTGGAGAGGCAACCCTAGGTGAAGACAATTCCTCTCTCCTCCAGACTCTGCCAGTAATCTTGTCGTTGGGAGATGTTCGATTCACAGAGACATCGCTTCTGGATTCCGGATTGACAGGCAACTGTCCCCGTGGTTATATTTATCCTTTGTCGCCAGCAGAGACACAAGCCATGTCCGAGTACATTAAAGAAAATCTTGATAGAGGATTTATCCAAAAAATCCTCTCCGGCTGGCATTGGCTTCTTCTTTGTGAAGAAAAAATGATTTTTTTTCTGGCCATGCATCAATTGTAGGGGTCTCAATAAGATCACGGTCAAGAGCAAATACCCTCTTCTCCTTATTCCTGAGGTGTTTGACTTCCTCAGAGGAGCTAAAATCTTCTCCAAATTAGACTAACATGGGACCTACAACCTGATCAGGAAGAGTGGAAGACCACCTTTAATACCCGTGACGGGTACTATGAGTACCTGGTAATGCCTTTTGGGCTTAGCACCTACAGTATTCCAGGAATTTGTTAATGATATCTTTAGAGACTTGCTCTACTCCAGCGTTGTGGTGTACCTTGATGACATTCTTGTTTTCTCCCCAGATTTGGTCTCCTGGAGACAGTGCTGTCTGTTCTTGCAAAAATAAGAAAGAATTGTCTGTACGCCAAATTTGAAAAATGTATTTTTGAACAATCCTCGCTTACATTCCTGGGGTACATATCAGATACTGGCCTGCAGATGGATCCTGAGAAGGTGTCCGGGATTTTAAAGTGGCCTCGTCCTTCTGGTCTAAAGGCAATTCAATGTTTCCTGGGGATCGCCAACTACTACCGTTTGTGCCGCATTTCTCTTACTTGACAGCTCGCATCTTAGCCTCGACCCGCAAGGGAGTGAATCCCAAGAGTCAGGGCCGTTTTTTGGAGCGCTGTCAGAAGGGGGGCGCCAGCAGGGAACAGCAGGAGATGAGCGCTGCGCTTCCATTGTGGAAGCGCTCACTCATCTCCATAGTCCTTTGTATCACTGTCCTCAGGACGGCGATACAAATGTCTGTGCTGCGGCAGGGGAGGGAGATGTGTGTCCCCTCCCTGTTCTTCTGATAGGCTGCCAGCACTAGGCCGGCCGCCTATCAGAGGCCGGTGCAGGCGGCGCGATGACGTCCTCGCGCCGCCTTAGCCAGCGAGGGACACAGGCTGGAAGAGGCCTGCATCGCATCGCTGGAGGAGGTAAGTATAATTTCATTTTTATTTTTATATATATATATGTACAAATTACAATACTGGCACATAAGGGGGGCTGCTGCCACATAAGGGGGGCTACTGGCACAGACATAAGGGGGACTACTGGCACATAAGGGGGACTACTGGCACATAAGGGGGACTACTGGCACATGATAGGGGGGCTACTGGCACATAAGGGGGACTACTGGCACATGATGGGGGGGCTACTGGCACATGATGGGGGGGGGCTACTGGCACATAAGGGGGACTACTGGCACAGAAGGGGGACTACTGGCACATAAGGGGGCTACTGGCACATAAGGAGGGCTCATAAGGGGGACTTATGCTGGCACATAAGGGGGGCTACTGGCACATGATAGGGGGACTACTGGTACATAAGGGGGACTATTGGCACATAAGGGGGACTACTGGCACATGATAGGGGGACTACTGGCACATAAGGGGGGCTTCTGGCACATAAGGGGGGCTACTGGCACATAAGGGGGACTACTGGCACATAAGGGGGACTACTGGCACATAGGGGGGACTACTGGCACATAGGGGGGACTACTGGCACATAGCGGGGACTACTGGCACATAAGGGGGGCTACTGGCACAAGATAGGAGGCTACTGGCACATAAGGGGGGCTACTGGCACATGATAGGAGGGAGGCTACTGGCACATAAGGGGGGCTACTGGTACATAAGGGGGGCTACTGGCACTTGATAGGGGGGCTACTGGCACATAAGGGGGCTACTGGCACATGATAGGGGGCACTCTGGCTACTGGCACATGATGGGGGGGGCTCTTATTACTGGCACATGATTGGGGGCATCTATGGGGGCACATCTTACTGGCACATGATTGGGGGGCACTTATTACTGGCACATTATTGGGTGGCACTATAGGGGCATCAACTGAGGCTAAAAAGAAGGGGTATTTTATATGGGGGGCTCTGTATAGGGGCATTTTATACTAGGACACATTATGGTGGGTACTATGGGGAAGGGGGGAGAGGAGCACTATGGGGTCATCTACGGGGGCACTGAGAAGGGGTATTTTATATTGGCACATTATGGGAACATTAGCTCAACTGGGGGCATTACAAGGGGGGATGTTTTGCACATTATAAGGAGAATTGACACTCACCCTGAGAGAAATTTTACCTAGAAACTGCACTGCCAAGAGTTGAACAGCTTTTCTACGGCTACAGTACTCCATAGTCCTAATGCCAGTAAGCTATTTTTTCTGGAGGTGTATGCATCGTCTATCAGAGCTGGGGCTGTGCTTAACAAAAATCTTTCTCTGGTAAGATGACAACCTGTGGCTTCTTCTTCAGGGCCTTCTCTGCTCCTGAGTGCAACTACTTGATTGGGGTCAGAGAGTTGTTGGCCATCAAGATGGCATTGGAGGAATGGTGGTACCTTCTGGAGGGAGTGGCTCATCCTGTGGTGAGCTATACAAACCACAAGAATCTTACCGATCTGCTGTCTGCACAAAGATTTTAATCCTCATCAAGCCAGATAGTCCTTGTCTGCTTTGATTCTATTCTTCACTTCCGTGCTGCAGATAAGAATATCTAAGCAGATGCTCTTTCCAGGTCCTTTGACTCTACCGATCAGGAGGAGGACCCTCAACACATCATTGATCCTGCCAAAATTTCTATCTGCCCTGTTGTCACGCTGCGGTTCACCGTGACGTATGGTCGTATTTGTCACATTTCATCACATAAAGTGTAATACCAAGCGATCAAAAAGTCATATGTACCCAAAAATAATATGAATCAAACCGTCATCTCATCCCGGCCAAAAAATAAAATTGATATGGCTTTCAGAAAATGGAGACATAAAAACATACGGTAATTTTTATTGTTTCAAAAATGCTTTTATTGTTTATAACCGAAATATATTTAAAAAAAAAAACATATTAGGTGGTTCAATAGGTTTTTATTGAGATTTTTCAAAGGAAAATAGACAAAGCAAACAAAGTGAAACAGAAAATACAATGTCCTTGATTGACAAAGTAGACTGTAGAGTGATACAATGTGTAATAGAATATGTTAGAATGAAAATATAATAAGGTGCTAATACCTGTATATCAGATTAGAGCATACGTTACGGGTTACATAATATAATCAGGAAGAGCAGTGGCAAGGTGACTGGATAGCCAGGGTAGCCAGTGATTGTGAGCACCTATCCTGGATCGTAAGGCGGGGGCAAAAACCAACTCACAGTGCATATGAGAATTAACCAATTGCACAAATTCAGCAGCTGAGGGAACCAGCTGCTTCCATTGACGGGCTATGATGTTTCGAGCTACAATTAGGATATGAGCAACAACCTAACGTGACTAAGTAGGGATGTCTGCTAATCCTATACTTAGAAGATACAGTTCCGGGGTAAGAGTGAAGCCTTCTGCTGTAATCTCCCTAATAATATTAGTGATTTTGATCCAGAAATTACCCACGGATGGGCAGGACCACCACATATGCATTGAAGTCCCTACCTCTCCACATCCCCTCCAACATAAGGGGGAGTAGTTGGGAACCAAGTGAGCCAATCTGTTAGGGGTCAGGTACCAACGAAGTTGGATTTTCCTTGCCTGTTCTACATGGTTAACACATTTGGAGCACTTGAAGGACCAATAAATGGCGTTTCGCCACTGAGCTATTGGGAAGGATTTCCCCAGCTCCTGCTCCCATTTCAACATGAATGGCTGCTTGCTCTCCACTTCAGGTAGTAATAGGCAAGAGTAAAAAGTACATAACTTGGGTCGCAGTACTGTACGATTTTCAAAGAAAGTATTCAATGGTTTGATCTCCTGTTGGAAAAGCAGGGGCGGTAAAGAGTTCAGCAGATGACGGACCTGTAGATATTGGTAAAATAGTTTGTGGGGAGTAGATAAATATTATGCAGCATTGCAAAGTCTACAAGGGAGGACTTGTTATATAGACACCCAATCATGTGAATGCCTTTTGACACCCAAGTCGAGAGACATATAGTAGGAATGTGATATTCCAGAGCATTTATGGGGAAGTTGAGAATCGGTATATGTACATGCGCCCTAGAATCTACAAAGTGAGACCAAATAAACATTGTGGCCTGCATGGTTAGTAATGGCAGTCTATGTTGGAAACACTTTATGGCGTATGCGGCTAGCACTGCTTTTAAAGATTGTTCTCTGGCATATGACTCCTCAATCTGGAGCCAGCGTTGAGGGGAGGATGGGGACCACCACTCCATTGCCTGCTCTGCCAGGTTAGCTAAGTAATATTTATAAATATCAGGGACTCCCAGTCCTCCAGATCTAATTGGGAGATGTAAAGCTGGTTTCGAAATTCTGGGTCAGGTGTTACCCCAAATAAAGCTCATCAAGTCAGATTGAAGCTGTGGAATTAGTCGCTTAGATATCTGAAGTGGGAGGCATAGAAAGTAATATAGTATTTTAGGGAGGATTAGCATCTTTGCTGCATTGATGCGGGCGATCCAGGATAGGTGGACTAGGGACATTTTTGCATAATCATTTTTTATCTCAGCTCGTAAATTACAAAAATTCATAAGCAGTGTCTCAGATACAGAATGGGCAAGCTCCACCACCAGGTAGGTAATGGAAGACTTGGCCCACTGGAAATGGTGTCTGTCTTGTATCCGACCTCTGGTATTCTCCGACACATGGAAAGCTAGAACTTTGTTTTTTTTAACATTCAGTTTATAGTAGGAGCAGTGTGAGTATGCGGTTCTAATGATTCCTCAGGATTGGTTAAGACAAGGATGACATCATGGGCATATAAGCCTATGACATCTGGGTGATCCCCTACAGAGATGCCTGTAACCAATGGGCTCTTTCTGATGAGCTCTGCTTAGGGGCTCCATAACCAGGGATAAGATCAGAGGTGACAGTGGAAACCCTTGCTGAGTGCCCTTGGTTATTTGAAAGGCGTCGGAGAGATAACAAGAGGATAGTACCTTGGCTGATGGCCTAGTGTATAGACCCATTATGACCAATAGAATGGGTCCTTGAAATCCGAACTTCTGTAGGACCTGATCCAGGAAGCCCCAGTGTACCCTATCAAAGGCTTTTTCGTCATTAAGAGAGACAAATATCGTGGGGGCCCTGGACCGGTCCGCCAACTGAATAAGGTCGACTATGCGTCTAGTACCATCTCTACACTGCCTCCCAGGAACAAACCCTACTTGGTCGATATCCACTAAGGAGGGCAGGAAAGTATTAATACGTGTAGACAAGGTTTTAGCATAGAGCTTGAGGTCTACATTCAATAATGAAATAGGCTGAAATTTGTAGGGTCATTGGGGGATTTACCTAGCTTGGGTAGTGTGACAATGGTAGCCATCAATATATCTGGGGGAATGTTTCCCTTGAGAAGAAAACCATTGTACAGTTTACTTAGATAAGGAACCAGATGCTCCTGGTAAGTTTTATAATAATTGGAAACAAAACCATCTGGGACTGGCGCCCTACCTAATGGGGTGGCTTTGAGTGCAAAAAGAATCTCAGCCTCAGAGATAGATCTATTCAGAGACGCTAGCTGATCACCAGTGAGGGAGGGCAAGGAAATCGATGCCAAGAAGTATTGAATATCTTCCTGAGTAGGCTGATAGGTGGAGTCATCACTATGTAAATTGTACAGACGGGCATAGTATGAGGCAAAGGCGTTTGCAATCTCTTGCGGGTGGGTGACCACCGAATTATTATAGTGGAGTTTCTCTATTCTAACCTACGCTGCTCTGCGTCTAAGTCGGCGCGCAAGTAGTGCTCCTGCCCTGTAGCCCATGTGATAGAGGTTCGTTTTCATCCGCCTCAATGCCCATTCATCTTGGTACAGGAGGAGAGATCTCAGGTACAACCTGAGGAACTAAACCTCCGCCAACAAGGAGGGAGAAAGCTGAGTCTTATAGAGTCGATTTGCCTCTTCAAGCTTTAACCACCTCAGCCCCCAGTGCTTAAACACCCTGAAAGACCAGGCCACTTTTTACACTTCTGACCTACACTACTTTCACCGTTTATTGCTCGGTCATGCAACTTACCACCCAAATGAATTTTACCTCCTTTTCTTCTCACTAATAGAGCTTTCATTTGGTGGTATTTCATTGCTGCTGACATTTTTACTTTTTTTGTTATTAATCGAAATTTAACGATTTTTTTTGCAAAAAAATGACATTTTTCACTTTCAGTTGTAAAATTTTGCAAAAAAAACGACATCCATATAGAAATTTTGCTCTAAATTTATAGTTCTACATGTCTTTGATAAAAAAAAAATGTTTGGGTAAAAAAAAAATGGTTTGGGTAAAAGTTATAGCGTTTACAAACTATGGTACAAAAATGTGAATTTCCGCTTTTTGAAGCAGCTCTGACTTTCTGAGCACCTGTCATGTTTCCTGAGGTTCTACAATGCCCAGACAGTACAAACACCCCACAAATGACCCCATTTCTGAAAGTACACACCCTAAGGTATTCGCTGATGGGCATAGTGAGTTCATAGAACTTTTTATTTTTTGTCACAAGTTAGCGGAAAATGATGATTTTTTTTTTTTTTTTTTTTCTTACAAAGTCTCATATTCCACTAACTTGTGACAAAAAATAAAAAGTTCTATGAACTCACTATGCCCATCAGCGAATACCTTGGGGTCTCTTCTTTCCAAAATGGGGTCACTTGTGGGGTAGTTATACTGCCCTGGCATTCTAGGGGCCCAAATGTGTGGTAAGGAGTTTGAAATCAAATTCTGTAAAAAATGACCTGTGAAATCCGAAAGGTGCTCTTTGGAATATGGGCCCCTTTGCCCACCTAGGCTGCAAAAAAGTGTCACACATCTGGTATCTCCGTACTCAGGAGAAGGTGGAGAATGTGTTTTGGGGTGTCATTTTATATATACCCATGCTGGGTGAGAGAAATATCTTGGCAAAAGACAACTTTTCCCATTTTTTTATACAAAGTTGTCATTTGACCAAGATATTTATCTCACCCAGCATGGGTATATGTAAAAAGACACCCCAAAACACATTCCTCAACTTCTCCTGAGTACGGGGATACCAGATGTGTGACACTTTTTTGCAGCCTAGGTGGGCAAAGGGGCCCATATTCCAAAGAGCACCTTTCGGATTTCACTCCTCATTTTTTCCTGAATTTGATTTCAAACTCCTTACCACACATTTGGGCCCCTAGAATACCAGGGCAGTATAACTACCCCACAAGTGACCCCATTTTGGAAAGAAGACACCCCAAGGTATTCCGTGAGGGGCATGGCGAGTTCCTAGAATTTTTTATTTTTTGTCACAAGTTAGTGGAAAATGATGATTTTTTTTTTTTTTTTTTTCATACAAAGTCTCATATTCCACAAACTTGTGACAAAAAATAAAAACTTCCATGAACTCACTATGCCCATCAGCGAATACCTTGGGGTCTCTTCTTTCCAAAATGGGGTCACTTGTGGGGTAGTTATACTGCCCTGGCATTCTAGGGGCCCAAATGTGTGGTAAGTAGGTAAATGACCTGTGAAATCCGAAAGGTGCTCTTTGGAATGTGGGCCCCTTTGCCCACCTAGGCTGCAAAAAAGTGTCACACATCTGGTATCTCTGTATTCAGGAGAAGTTGAGGAATGTGTTTTGTGGTGTCTTTTTACATATACCCATGCTGGGTGAGATAAATATCTTGGTCAAATGCCAACTTTGTATAAAAAAATGGGAAAAGTTGTCTTTTGCCAAGATATTTCTCTCACCCAGCATGGGTATATGTAAAATGACACCCCAAAACACATTCCCCAACTTCTCCCGATTACGGAGATACCAGATGTGTGACACTTTTTTGCAGCCTAGGTGGGCAAAGGGGCCCATATTCAAAAGAGCACCTTTCGGATTTCACAGGTCATTTTTTACAGAATTTGATTTCAAACTCCTTACCACACATTTGGGCCCCTAGAATGCCAGGGCAGTATAACTACCCCACAAGTGACCCCATTTTGGAAAGAAGAGACCCCAAGGTATTCGCTGATGGGCATAGTGAGTTCATGGAACTTTTTATTTTTTGTCACAAGTTAGTGGAATATGAGACTTTGTATGAAAAAAAAAAAAAAAAAAAAAAATAAGCATTTTCCACTAACTTGTGACAAAAAATAAAAAATTCTAGGAACTCGCCATGCCCCTCACGGAATACCTTGGGGTGTCTTCTTTCCAAAATGGGGTCACTTGTGGGGTAGTTATACTGCCCTGGCATTTTCCAGGGGCCCTAATGTGTGGTAAGTAGGTAAATGACCTGTGAAATCCTAAAGGTGCTCTTTGGAATATGGGCCCCTTTGCCCACCTAGGCTGCAAAAAAGTGTCACACATGTGGTATCGCCGTATTCAGGAGAAGTTGGGGAATGTGTTTTGGGGTGTCATTTTACATATACCCATGCTGGGTGAGAGAAATATCTTGGCAAAAGACAACTTTTCCCATTTTTTTATACAAAGTTGGCATTTGACCAAGATATTTCTCTCACCCAGCATGGGTATATGTAAAATGACACCCCAAAACACATTCCCCAACTTCTCCTGAGTACGGCGATACCAGATGTGTGACACTTTTTTGCAGCCTAGATGCGCAAAGGTGCCCAAATTCCTTTTAGGAGGGCATTTTTAGACATTTGGATACCAGACTTCTTCTCACGCTTTGGGGCCCCTAGAATGCCAGGGCAGTATAAATACCCCACATGTGACCCCATTTTGGAAAGAAGACACCCCAAGGTATTCAATGAGGGGCATGGCGAGTTCATAGAAATTTTTTTTTTTTGGCACAAGTTAGCGGAAATTGATATTTTTAATTTTTTTCTCACAAAGTCTCCCGTTCCGCTAACTTGGGACAAAAATTTCAATCTTTCATGGACTCAATATGCCCCTCACGGAATACCTGGGGGTGTCTTCTTTCCGAAATGGGGTCACATGTGGGGTATTTATACTGCCCTGGCATTCTAGGGGCCCTAAAGCGTGAGAAGAAGTCTGGAATATAAATGTCTAAAAAATTTTACGCATTTGGATTCCGTGAGGGGTGTGGTGAGTTCATGTGAGATTTTATTTTTTGACACAAGTTAGTGGAATATGAGACTTTGTAAGAAAAAAAAAAATAAATTCCGCTAACTTGGGCCAAAAAAATATCTGAATGGAGCCTTACAGAGGGGTGATCAATGACAGGGGGGTTGATCAATGACAGGGGGGTGATCAATGACAGGGGGGTGATCAATGACAGGGGGGTGATCAGGGAGTCTATATGGGGTGATAACCACAGTCATTGATCACGCCCGTGTAAGGCTTCATTCAGACGTCCGGATGCGTTTTGCGGATCCGATCCATCTATCAGTGCATCCGTAAAAATCATGCGGACATCTGAATGGAGCTTTACAGGGGGGTAATCAATGACAGGGGGGTAATCAATGACAGGGGGGTAATCAATGACAGGGGGGTGATCAGGGAGTCTATATGGGGTGATCACCACAGTCATTGATCATGCCCCTGTAAGGCTTCATTCAGACGTCCGGATGCGTTTTGCGGATCCGATCCATCTATCAGTGCATCCGTAAAAATCATGCGGACGTCTGAATGGAGCTTTACAGGGGGGTAATCAATGACAGGGGGGTGATCAGGGAGTCTATATGGGGTGATCACCACAGTCATTGATCACGCCCCGGTAAGGCTTCATTCAGACGTCCGGATGCGTTTTGCGGATCCGATCCATCTATCAGTGCATCCGTAAAAATCATGCGGACGTCTGAATGGAGCTTTACAGGGGGGTAATCAATGACAGGGGGGTAATCAATGACAGGGGGGTGATCAGGGAGTCTATATGGGGTGATCACCACAGTCATTGATCATGCCCCTGTAAGGCTTCATTCAGACGTCCGGATGCGTTTTGCGGATCCGATCCATCTATCAGTGCATCCGTAAAAATCATGCGGACATCTGAATGGAGCTTTACAGGGGGGTAATCAATGACAGGGGGGTGATCACCACAGTCATTGATCATGCCCCTGTAAGGCTTCATTCAGACGTCCGGATGCGTTTTGCGGATCCGATCCATCTATCAGTGCATCCGTAAAAATCATGCGGACGTCTGAATGGAGCTTTACAGGGGGGTAATCAATGACAGGGGGGTAATCAATGACAGGGGGGTGATCAGGGAGTCTATATGGGGTGATCACCACAGTCATTGATCATGCCCCTGTAAGGCTTCATTCAGACGTCCGGATGCGTTTTGCGGATCCGATCCATGTATCAGTGCATCCGTAAAAATCATGCGGACATCTGAATGGAGCTTTACAGGGGGGTGATCAGGGAGTCTATATGGGGTGATCACCACAGTCATTGATCATGCCCCTGTAAGGCTTCATTCAGACGTCCGGATGCGTTTTGCGGATCCGATCCATCTATCAGTGGATCCGTAAAAATCATGCGGCCGTCTGAATGGAGCTTTACAGGGGGGTAATCAATGACAGGGGGGTAATCAATGACAGGGGGGTGATCAGGGAGTCTATATGGGGTGATCACCACAGTCATTGATCACGCCCCTGTAAGGCTTCATTCAGACGTCCGGATGCGTTTTGCGGATCCGATCCATCTATCAGTGGATCCGTAAAAATCATGCGGACGTCTGAATGGAGCTTTACAGGGGGTTGATCAATGACAGGGGGGTAATCAATGACAGGGGGGTGATCAGGGAGTCTATATGGGGTGATCAGGGGTGATTAGGGGTGATCAGGGGCTAATAAGGGGTTAATAAGTGACGGGGGGGGGGGGGGGTGTAGTGTAGTGTAGTGGTGCTTGGTGCTACTTTACTGAGCTACCTGTGTCCTCTGGTGGTCGATCCAAACAAAGGGGACCACCAGAGGACCAGGTAGCAGGTATATTAGACGCTGTTATCAAAACAGCGTCTAATATACCTGTTAGGGGTTAAAAAAAACACATCTCCAGCCTGCCAGCGAACGATCGCCGCTGGCAGGCTGGAGATCAACTCTCTTACCTTCCGTTCCTGTGAGCGCGCGCGCCTGTGTGCGCGCGTTCACAGGAAGTCTCGCGTCTCGCGAGATGACGCGTATATGCGTGACTGTGCGCAGGGCTGCCACCTCCGGAACGCGATCCTGCGTTAGGCGGTCCGGAGGTGGTTAATAATGCCTCAGAAAGCTAACGTTCTCTATTTTTTTTTTTTGGACGAGTAGCTGATTGCAACAGCAGCCCCCTCATATATGCCTTATGTGCAAGCCACAAGGTTGTTACAGATACCTCCGGAGTATCATTAAAGCTAAAAAACTCTTGAAAGTGAGCACGGTATTCCTCTACCCGCTCCTCACCAGGGGCCGACTGACCATTCGGGCACTCGGGCATGCCTTCAACGGATGCCAAAGTAGATGGTGACGTTCTCTTCCCATCCCCAAAAAGGATCGCACTTCTTCCCCTGTGAAGGATCTGCAGCTCCAAACACCCCGCAAGCTTCTTGTGCCCAAACTCCAGGCAGTCAGTGTGCATCGTGCTGTAGGGTGCGGGGCGTCATTTGATCATGGTCAATTAAGGGTACTTTCACACTAGCATTAAAGTTTTCCGGTATTGAGTTCCGTCCTAGGGGCTCAATATCAGGGAAAAAAAATGATCAGTTTTGTCCCAATGCATTCTGAATGGAAAGCAATCCATTCAGGATGCATCAGGATGTCTTTAGTTCAGTCACTTTTACGGCATTTGGATAGAGAAAATACCGCAGCATGCTGTGGTATTTTCTCTGGCCAAAATTCCGGAACACTTGCCTGAATGCCGGATCCATTAAAAAATGTATTAATGCCGGATCCGGTATCAAGTGTTCTGGAAAACTGGATGTGCAGACCTTTAAAAATCTGAAAAATGATAAATACCAGATCTGTTTTTCCAGATGACACCGGAAAAACGGATCCGGTATTGCATTGCATTTGTCAGACTGATCAGGATCCTGATCAATCTGCAAATGACATGCATTTACATACAATTTTCCTGATCAGGCAGGCAGTTCAGGCAACTGAACTGCCTGCCGGAATCAAACAGTGCAAGTGTGAAAGTACCCTAAGAGAGGAAGAATCGGAGGAGAGGGAGAAGAGGAGACTGAGCGGAGCCTCCTGCAAGACAAATTATGTGTGTGACAAATTATGCTACCAAGAAACAAGGGCGGACTGACCATTTGGGCACTCGGGCATGGACCGAGGACCTACGGCCACTAGGGGGCCCGCCAGGCAAGGACAGTTAATGATTAGTGCAGGCGCTTTACTTTAGCAAGTGGCGAGATGACTTGATCACCTCGTCACTTCACTTGCTATGGCTGCCGCAGTGCTGCCCAGTGCCTCCGTTCCCCCACTTCTTGTGCTGCCTGGGTCCACCTTCCACCATGGTGGGCCTGCCTCCTCATACGTGCCATACCGTGCCTGCGCTCCAGTCTCGCTGCATCCCTATGCACGCACAGGCACAGGCTATTGTTGTTTGTAGGGAATCCAGCCACTTGTGCTCCACTTTCCCCGCCAGCCCGGCCAGAAACAAATGAGGAGCTGTTGATCTGCAGAGCAACTGACAGCTCAACATGGCGGCTGCCCCAGCACCTGCCTCACCACAGTCTTCACCATCATCATCACTATAGGGATGTTTCATCTGCTCAGCCCCCACTACTACCACTCCCAGCTGACAGCAATGTGGAAGAGTAGTGACAGCCTGTGTATAGCTGCATTTCTAGAAAAATATTAGCTTTTTATAATGTATTATAATGTCACCCCACTAATGACCCTATGCCCCCCTCCTCCTCTCACCCCACTAGTATCCCTGCTCCCCCCACTAGTAACCCTGCTCCCCCCACTAGTGTCCCAGCTCCCCCTCCTCCTGTCACCCCACTAGTGAGTGACCCTGCTTCCCACTCTTCCTGTCACCCCACTGGTGATTCTGCTCCTCACGCCTTCTGTCACCCCACTAGTGACCCTGTTCCCCCTCCTCCTGTCACCCCACTAGTAACCCTGCTCTCCCCTCCTTTTGTCCCCCCACTAGTAACCCTGCTCCCCCTCCTCCTGTCCCCCCACTAGTGACCCTGCTCCCCCCTCCTCCTGCCCCCCAGTGACCCTGCTCCCCCTCCTCCTGTCGCCCCACTAGTAACCCTGCTCTCCCCTCCTCTTGTCATCCCACTAGTGACCCTGCTCCCCCTCCTCCTGTCCCCACACTAGTGACCCTGCTCTCCCCTCCTTCTGTCACCCCACTAGTGACCCTGCTCCCCCCTCATCCTGTCACCCCACTAGTCACCCTGCTCCCCCCTCCTCCTGTTACCCCACTAGTGACTGCTTCCCCCCTCCTCCCCCCTAGTTATCATGCGCCCCTTCTCCTGTCACCCCACTAGTAACCCTGCTCCCCCCCACTAGTGACCCTGCTCCCCCTCCTCCTGTCACCCCACTAGTGACCCTGCTCCCCCCTCCTCATGTCACCCCACTAGTGACCCTGCTTCCCACTCTTCCTGTCACCCCATTGGTGATTCTGCTTTTCCCGCCTTCTGTCACCCCACTAGTGACCCTGCTCCCCCTCCTCCTGTCACCCTACTATTTACCCTGCTCCCCCTCCTCCTGTCACCCCTCTAGTGACCCTGCTCCCCCCTCCTCCTGCCCCCCCCAGTGACCCTGCTCCTCCACCTGTCACCCCACTAGTAATCCTGCTCCCCCTCCTTTCCCCCCCTAATAGTTATCCTGCTCCCCCTCCTCCTGGCCCCCCACTAGTGACCCTTCTCCCCCCTCCTCCTGCCCCCCTAGTGACCCTGCTCCCCCTCCTCCTGTCCCCCCACTAGTAACCCTGCTCCCTTCTCCTCTTGTCCCCCCATTAATGACCCTGCTCCCCCTCCTCCTGTCCCCTCACTAGTGACCCTGCTTCCCCTTCCTCCTGTCACCCCACTAGTGACCCTGCTCCCCCCTCCTCCTGTCACCCCATTAGTGACCCTGCTCCCCCCTCCTCCTGTCACCCCACTAGCGAGTGCTTCCCCCTCCTCCTCCCCCCTAGTTATCCTGCGCCCCTTCTCCTGTTACCCCACTAGTAACCCTGCTCCCCACCCCACTAGTGACCCTGCTCCCCCTCCTCCTGTCACCCTACTATTTACCCTGCTCCCCCTCCTCCTGTCACCCCTCTAGTGATCCTGCTCCCCCCTCCTCCTGCCCCCCCAGTGACCCTGCTCCTCCACCTGTCACCCCACTAGTAATCCTGCTCCCCCTCCTTTCCCCCCCTAATAGTTACCCTGCTCCCCCTCCTCCTGGCCCCCCACTAGTGACCCTGATCCCCCCTCCTCCTGCCCCCCTAGTGACCCTGCTCCCCCTCCTCCTGTCGCCCCACTAGTAACCCTGCTCCCCCCTCCTCTTGTCCCCCCACTAGTGACCCTGTTCCCCCTCCTCCTGTCCCCTCACTAGTGACCCTGCTTCCTCTTCCTCCTGTCACCCCATTAGTGACCCTGCTCCCCCCTCCTCCTGTCACCCCACTAGTGACCCTGCTCCCCCCTCCTCCTGTCCCCTCACTAGTGACCCTGCTTCCTCTTCCTCCTGTCACCCCATTAGTGACCCTGCTCCCCCCTCCTCCTGTCACCCCACTAGTGACCCTGCTCCCCCCTCCTCCTGTTACCCTACTAGTGACTGCTTCCCCCTCCTCCCCCCTAGTTATCATGCGCCCCGTCTCCTGTCAACCCAATAGTAACCCTGCTCCCCCCACTAGTGACCCTGCTCCCCCTCCTCCTGTCACCCCCCTAGTGACCCTGCTCCCCCCTCCTTATGTCACCCCACTAGTGACCCTGCTTCCCACTCTTCCTGTCACCCCACTGGTGATTCTGCTCCTCCCGCCTTCTGTCACCCCACTAGTGACCCTGCTCCCCCTCCTCCTGTCACCCTACTATTTACCCTGCTCCCCCTCCTCCTGTCACCCCACTAGTGACCCTGCTCCCCCCTCCTCCTGCCCCCCCAGTAATCCTGCTCCCCCTCCTTTCCCCCCCTAATAGTTACCCTGCTCCCCCTCCTCCTGGCCCCCCACTAGTGACCCTTCTCCCCCCTCCTCCTGCCCCCCTAGTGACCCTGCTCCCCCTCCTCCTGTCCCCCCACTAGTAACCCTGCTCCCTTCTCCTCTTGTCCCCCCATTAGTGACCCTGCTCCCCCTCCTCCTGTCCCCTCACTAGTAACCCTGCTTCCCCTTCCTCCTGTCACCCCAATAGTGACCCTGCTCCCCCCTCCTCCTGTCACCCCATTAGTGACCCTGCTCCCCCCTCCTCCTGTCACCCCACTAGCGAGTGCTTCCCCCTCCTCCTCCCCCCTAGTTATCCTGCGCCCCTTCTCCTGTCACCCCACTAGTAACCCTGCTCCCCCCCGACTAGTGACCCTACTCCCCCTCCTCCTATCATCCCACTAGTGACCCTGCTTCCCACTCTTCCTGTCACCCCACTAGTGATTATGCTCCTCCTGCCTTCTGTCACCCCACTAGTGACCCTGCTCCCCCTCCTCCTGTCCCCTCACTAGTGACCCTGCTTCCTCTTCCTCCTGTCACCCCACTAGTGACCCTGCTCCCCCCTCCTCCTGTCACCCCATTAGTGACCCTGCTCCCCCCTCCTCCTGTCACCCCACTAGCGAGTGCTTCCCCCTCCTCCTCCCCCCTAGTTATCCTGCGCCCCTTCTCCTGTCACCCCACTAGTAACCCTGCTCCCCCCCGACTAGTGACCCTACTCCCCCTCCTCCTATCATCCCACTAGTGACCCTGCTTCCCACTCTTCCTGTCACCCCACTAGTGATTATGCTCCTCCTGCCTTCTGTCACCCCACTAGTGACCCTGCTCCCCCTCCTCCTGTCACCCTACTAGTAACCCTGCTCTCCCCTCCTCCTGTCATCCCACTAGTAACCCTGCCCCCCCCCCCCCCCCCACTAGTGACCCTGTGTGTTCCTGTACGGAGAGGAGGCTGGCTGGAGTGTGGTGAGGCCTAGCTGTGTGTCTGTCCCTGTGTGTGTGTGTGTGCGTGTGTGTGTGTCTGTCCCTGTGTGTGTGTGTCTGTCCCTGTGTGTGTGTGTCTGTTCCTGTGTGTGTGTGTGTCCCTGTGTGTCTCTCCCTGTGTCTGTCACCATGCCTACAGTGTTCGTATGTCTTAACGCAGCTGCATCAGGATGTTCTGTGCGGGCCAAGAAGAAGAAGATGGAAGAGGATGCAGCACTGCCAGCATGGAGTCCGTGGGAGAGGCACAGGGAGGCACACTAAGGATGTAGGTAACACTACCACATGATCTACACTAGTGTTATCTGTGGTTTTACATAGGACTGCAGGCAACACTACCACATTATCAGGACTGGTGTTATCTGTGGGTTTACATAGGACTGCAGGTAACACTACTACATTATCAGGACTAGTGTTATCTGTGTTTTTACATAGGACTGCAGGTAACACTACCACATTATCAGAACTAGTGTTATCTGTGGTTTTAGATAGGACTGCAGGTAACACTACTACATTTCCTGTACTCAGATAGCCAGCACTGTGTTATCTGTGTTGTTACATAGGACTGCAGGGGATATCTACTATATTATCTGTACTCAGAGAGTTATCACTGTATAGGGGGGGGGGGCCCACTGAGACTTTATCGCCCAAGGGCCCACATGAGCCTGGAGTCGGCGCGATATGTGGGTAAACAACAAAATGAGCCCTAGGTTGGAGCCCTCGGGATGAAAATTCACTTATTATACAAAAGGTCATCCAGACCAAAAAATCCCTTTAGTGGTCCCAACAAAAAAGTTTAATGTATATAAAACTAATTCTTTAATTTGTACCTTTAAAATTAAATCTACAGACGACAGATCATGAACAATTAAAACTATCAGGGACTGGCAATATCTCACTTGTAGTCTTGGAATTGCTGGAAGGACTGAGTGGGTGCTTTATTTATCTGTGTGGATACACATGTGGCTATTTGTAACACCACGTGCAGATTCACTGCCAGCATTCACACAATGTGGTTAAATCTATCACCGCATGCAGATTGATCACTGCCAGTGTACATACATTGTGGCTGTTTGTATAACCATGTGCAGATTCACTGCCAGCGTTCACACAATGTGGCTTTTTATATATCCATATGCAGATTCACTGCCAACATTCACACAATGTGGTTAAATCTATCACCGCATGCAGATTGATCACTGCCAGTGTACATACATTGTGGCTGTTTGTATCTCCATGTGCAGATTCACTGCCAGTGTTCACACAATATGGCTTTTTTGTATCGCCACATGCCGATTAATCACTGCCAGCGTTTGTGAAATGTGGCTGTTTGTATCACCACACTCAGATTACTATCTGCCAGCATTCCAGCCCATCCACACATGCATCCACTCAGTCACTCTATCTATCCTCAGCTGATGTATTGTTTCTATCAGTCCTGTCTAAAATCACACATACATAATTACTGCCCCTCCCGACATGTTTCGCCGCTGTTGCGACTTCGTCAGGGGAATAGTGGTAATAGTGATCGCGTGCTGTTAGACGCCCTCTTACATAGTCATTCAGACTCCCTTGGAACTCTCCACCATTAACCTCCAGATCCAGTGGGAGGAACGGCATGCTCGTCACCAAGCGTTAGCCACTCCCCCTTTTTTTTTTTTGTGCCTGCATCACTACAGCCTTTCAATGTGCATTAATTTTACAGCAGAGCAGCGGCACTTCTATACATCTCAATGATGGTAAGACTGCACAGTAGAAAATACATAATCACTTGTACTCACATCTTAACAGTTGGATCAAAGGCACAGTACAATCGCAATCATTCTAACAGTGTTAGGATCGCGATAGATAGTACTTCTAGTTATCGGGATTAAACAGTAATGGTGTCACGAGGGTGTCAAGACCCACACCTGACTCCGTTATACCCGGGGTCAGGAAGTCACAGCGGTTGGCTGCGCGCTCTATGTAAGATAGGGCTGTTTCTTTATGGTAGCTTTCTGGGTTTGCTTTGCAACCCTTTTTGGCTCACTCAGGGATCCGTAGCTCCTTCTCCTCAGCTGTTCCTTGTCCAGCACTCACAACCTCCTTATATTCCCCTCTCACACTTCTCTGGTTGCCAGATATAGAGCTTCCTGCCTAGACTTCTATACTGACCCTCTGGAGCTGTGTTGCTGCGTTCTCTGGTAGTTGTTCCAGAACGTTACCCTCCGGATCCCTGTTGGACCTTTGTGGTCTGCTGTGGTCGCCCACCTGGGTTTATGTGTTTGTCTGTATTGTCTGTCCTCTCCCTGGTGTTTCCCTCTTAGTGTCAGTGGTGCGGACTAGCGATCCCACCGGCCCGTTCACTATCTAGGGCTCATTCTAGGGAAAGCCAGGGTTTAGGCACGTGATCGCCGCACGGGTGAGGAACCCGTCTAGGGACGTCAGGGCAGTCAGGTGCCAGCCGCAAGGTGAGTCAGGGGTCACCACCTTTCCCTCTCCCTTGGGCAGGGCTTTCCCTTTTCCCTCCCTGTGCGTGACGCCGGTCATTACAAATGGTTCCATATATTTCTCTCATATTAGTGGCTGCCAGCACATCATCCACAAACACCGGCATCGCATCAGTCCGCATCACCAAGCGAACACCAGAACACAATCCACCCAACACGAGCCACCAACAGGGCGTCCAAGGTATGTACTAATAATATGATATATCACTGTGCATAATGTACATTCATAAAGTGGCCGTTGCCTGTATTAGTTATTAAAATCACTTTTTTCATCCTAGCACATATTTATTAACTGTATAGTGGATTCCTGGATGTAGGTAAAGGTCCTCTTATTATAAATTCATTAGGATCTGATGGGTCCAGGTTTGAATCCTGGGTTTATGACATGACCAAACAGGGGGCGTACAGAGACATGATCAACCGTCTCTCAGTTTATTTAATGGGTCTATAACCTTATGACCCCATCTAACGTATATGATCCATAGTAACAGATATAGTGGCAATTTGTCCTATGGGTCAATGACCCTATGAATACATATCAAGGAACCAGGGGGGGCCGTTTCGCATCGGGTTCGCAGGCGCGAGCGGCGGGCGCAGATAGCTCCTCCTCTTCCTCCTGACAGGACACCTGACGTCAATGTGGCCAGTGCGCCTGCGGGAGTCGGGCGCCGGGTGCGCGGTACACAAGCCTTGCGCGCGTGCGCGGGGATACGAGCGTAGTGCACATGCGCCATTCCAGACCACAGGTGCTACTCAGGCTGGGGGAGGGCTTCAGCCTCAGTCACCGCCCTCAGCCTTATGATTGGCTTCTGACTAAGGAAGCCTCCTGGTTGCCCGGCAACCCCGAGGGCGTTCCTGGGTTCACTGTGTACTTAAAGCCAGTCAGAGCCTTGACTCATTGCTGAGTTATTCAACCTTATGGTGAACACCCAGCTCTTCCCCGTGAATCCACTGTTTATTCTGACTTCCCAGCTACCAACTCCTTGCCTGTTTCCTCGATTACAATTTCTGCTGCCCGCCACGACCCGGAACTGGAACCGACTACCCGACTACTTGGATTGACCTTTTTGTACTACGCTAATTTTTGGGATTATTTTGTCCCTGCCAAAGGATTCCATACCTGATCCACTATTCCAGTCCTGACATAATAACTCAGCCATACCATGGAATCCGCGGGACCTGCAGACGGTGCCCCTTCTTTGTCCGAACAACTGTCGATGATGGCGCAAGCCCTTCAGGACATTCAGGCCAGCCATGCACACCTATTAGGGAGAATGCGTGCCCAGGAGCTGCGCCTGGCCCAGTTCACTGCACTACCACCCTCACCTCCTCCCGCTCCACGCACCTCACTAGAAGTGGTGAAAAGTGAACCAGCCGTAGCATTCTACTCCCACAAGTTAACCAAGGCGGAATGAAACTACGATGTGGGCGAGAGGGAACTACTGGCCATAAAAAATGAGCTGGAGGGAGCCAAGCACCTGGTAACTGTCTATACTGATCACCATAACCTAGAATACCTTCGTACTGCTAAGAGATTACGGCCCCGGCAAGCCAGGTGGGCCCTCTTCTTTTCCCGCTTCACCCTCCAGATAACATATCGTCCTGGATCAAAGAACGGGAAGGCCGATACCCTCTCCCGTCTTCACGACTCCGATGCCGTGTTTTCACCTCCAGAGACCATCCTTCCAAGCACCTACTTTTTGGCCACACAACATTCATTACTCGAAGAGATCCGACAAGCCAGCGTGACCGTACCGTCAGAAGCAGCACAACTGCCACAAAGGCAGGGTCTACGTTACCATCAGGGAAAGATCTACGTGCCTACTTCCCATTGGGTGCCGATCCTGCAACATCATCACGACCACCCAACCGCAGGTCACCGGGGAATATGCAATACCTTAGAGTACGTGCAGAGGCAGTTCTGGTGGCCTTCCCTAGCGGCGGATGTACGGTCCTTTATGGGCTCATGCACTATCTGTGCAATGCACAAGAGACCCCACACCCGGCCAGTCGGCCCACTACAACCTCTACCCGTGGCAACGGTGCCCTGGAGGGACCTCGCTATGGATTTCGTGGTGGAATTACCTCCTTCACAGGGCCACACTACGATCTTGGTTGTAGTAGATAGATGCACCAAGATGGCCCACTTTATTCCAACTACCGACCTTCCAACAGCCCAACATACCTCAAAATTGTTTTTACAGCACGTGTTCTGCCTACATGGACTCCCCTCCTCTATTGTGTCTGATCGGGGTTCGCAGTTCACCTTCCGTTTCTGGAGCCAATTTTGCCGCTGCCTCCACATCGCCCGCAACCTGTCCTCTGCTTTTCATCCCCAGTCCAACGGCCAAAACGGAGAGGACGAACCAAACCTTGGAGCAGTATCTCCGCTGCT
Organism: Bufo bufo; assembly: GCF_905171765.1. Taxonomy (NCBI): domain Eukaryota; kingdom Metazoa; phylum Chordata; class Amphibia; order Anura; family Bufonidae; genus Bufo; species Bufo bufo. The sequence goes on from NC_053396.1 coordinate 95,659,396, forward strand.
ATTCGTCATACCTACAAGACGACTGGGTGGACCTTCTCCCTCTGGCAGAATATGCATACAATCAACAGCAGTATACCTCTACGGGACTCTCACCCTTTTATACGAATTACAGGTACCATCCCTTGACGCTTCCAGACCTTCCGGTGGACATTCCCGTACCTGAAGTGGCCCAGCGCCTCCGTTGTCTCCGTGGTCTGCTACGTATCCTAGTGCGGAAGCTCCGCACTACCCAGCAACAGCAAAAGACTCAGGCCGATCGGAGACGCACCGAGAGCCCCAAGTACAGAAGTGGGGATAGGGTATGGTTATCTTCTCAGCAACTTAAACTGACCTGCCCGTCCAAAAAATTGGGCCCTCGCTATTTGGGACCATTCACCACCACCTCAATGGTCAACGACGTCGCGGCGAGACTAAACCTGCCCACTTCATTTAACATACATCCGTATCACTACTGAAACCCTACCATGCCAACACCCTTTTGGGCAGAGTGCCGGTGCAACCCGCTCCCATTCAGGTGGATAACAATGATGAATATGAAGTCCAGGGGATCTTGGGCTCCCGGAGACGCCATGGATGTCCACTGGAAGGGATATGGGCCAGAGGAGCGTTCCTGGGAACCAGCAGGTAACCTTCATGCAGACGCCAAGGTCCGCGCATTCCACAGGGCTCATCCTGATTGGCCATCCCAGGTGGGGGGCTCTGTCAGGGAACCAGGGGGGCCGTTTCGCATCGGGTTCGCAGGCGCGAGTGGCGGGCGCAGATAGCTCCTCCTCTTCCTCCTGACAGGACACCTGACGTCAATGTGGCCAGTGCGCCTGCGCGAGTCGGACTCCGGGTGCGCGTGCGTGGTACACAAGCCGCGCGCGCATGCGCGGGGATACGAGCGTAGTGCACATGCGCCATTCCAGACCACAGGTGCTACTCAGGCTGGGGGAGGGCTTCAGCCTCCGTCACCGCCCTCAGCCTTATGATTGGCTTCTGACTAAGGAAGCCTCCTGGTTGCCCGGCAACCCGGGGGGCAGTCCTGGGTTCACTGTGTACTTAAAGCCAGTCAGAGCCTTGACTTATTGCTGAGTTATTCAACCTTATGGTGAACACCCAGCTCTTCCCTGTGAATCCACTGTTTATTCTGACTTCCCAGCTACCGACTCCTTGCCTGTTTCCTCGATTACGATTTCTGCTGCCCGCCACGACCCGGAACTGGAACCGACTACCCGATTGGATTGACCTTTTTGTCCTACGCTAATTTTTGGGATTATTTCGTCCCTGCCAAAGGATTCCATACCTGATCCACTATTCCAGTCCTGACAATACATGCCAGTATATATTTGCAATGGCAGTTCACTAGATAAAGGCAGTTTATGAAAAGCCTTCATTAAGGCCGCTCGGACTCAGTGACCGTAGCCTATGTATCCACCTAGCTTCCTCCTGTAGCAATTTCTGATCCAGATTCCCACTTCTTGGGCCTAACTTGATCCTTGCAAGTACCCAGAATTTCAGGACTCCCAGATTGTTATTATGGACATAAGATACATGTCTGCATAGGGACGTGTTTTTTTTTGTATTTATAGCACTAATGTGACCTGAGATTCTTCTCCTTAGTTCCTGTACAGTCTTACCCACATAAAGTTTGGGGCAGGTACATGATGCAACGTAAACAATGCCACTGCTGCGGCAATTGAAAAAATCCCTAATAGTGTATTCACGTCCATCCACTGGGTTCGTAAAACCTTTAATTCTGGGTAAAAACCTGCAAAAAGTACAGTTTCCACAGGGAAAAGAGCCCACAGTTTTTGATTTTAGCCACATTCCATTATCAATTTGTGCTTTAGGGAGGAAGCTGTGGACCAACTGATCTCTCAGATTAGGTCCTCGTCTATATGTGATACTTGGAAAAGATGGTATTACCCCATGTAGGTCTGGATCACTCGTCAAAATTCGCCAATGTTTCCTGAGGATACTTGCGATTTGCTGCTGACACCCATCATAGGTGCCAATACATCTGATGATCTTGGTCTCATTTTGAGTACTGATCTGATTCTTGTACAGCAAAAGGTCTTCTCTCCTTTCATTCTTAGCTCGATTAAAAGCTCTTTTGAGACTTTTACGTGAATATCCCCTAGTTCTAAAATGCTTATATAACTCGTCCGCCTCTTTTTTAAAAGCCTCCTCGGTGGCACAGTTTCTTCTGGCCCTCAAGTACTGACCAACAGGTATACCATCTTTTAACGAGTTCGGATGCCAGCTAGACCACTCCAAGAAACTGTTCGTTAAGGTCGGCTTTCGATAAAAATCTGTCAGGATGCGTCCGTCCATGTCCTTACATATTTTCAAATCCAGAAAACAAATCTCATTGGGATGAATCTCATGGGTGAAATGCATCCCAATGTCGTTTTTATTTAGTTCACTGACAAACTCAAGAAAAAGGCTATATTCTCCCTCCCAAAACAATAGCACATCGTCGATAAATCTGCCCCAAAATAAAATGTGACTAGTAAATTGTGACAACGTATCCGAAAAAACTATTTGGTCTTCCCACCACCCAAGAAAAAGATTAGCAAAAGTCGGTGAACAGCGCGTGCCCATAGTGGTGCCTTTTATCTGATGATAGAAGGCACCGTTGCATAAAAAATAATTGTGTGTAAGAATAAATCTAAGTAATTCCAAAATAAATCCATTGTGTTTGTGAAAAGATGTGCTCTTAGTGTCAAGAAAAAATTCCGTTGCTTTTATGCCCAGTTCATGATCGATGTTGCTATATAAAGCTTCCACATTCAGACTCGCTAGATATGTGGATGTCGACAGTATGATACCATTAATTTTACTCAATACGTCACTAGTATCCTTAATGTATGACGGTAACGATGTTATGAAGGGTCTTAATATATTATCCACATATTCACTAGCAGACTGAGTCAAGGAATAATTTCTGGAAACAATTTGTTGACAAGGTATTGGGCTTTTATTTTTATGCACCTTCGGAAGTGCATAAAATGTTGCAATTGTAGGGTTCTTGTTATACAAAAATTCATATTCATCCTTAGATATCAAATACTGATCCTTTGCATTTTTCAGGATACCGTGCAATTCCTCAAGATAAACATTTGTAGGGTTATCTGACAGTATTTCATAGGTTTGCCTATCCCTCAGTAATCGCTCTACCATCTGATCATAGTCGGTCCTATTCTGGACCACTATGTTGCCCCCCTTGTCACTTGGTTTTATCACAATTTCTTTGTTGGTTTTCAATTCTTTCAAGGCCACTATTTCCTCTGGTGTCATATTCACTGGAATACTATCCGTCTTAATTTTCAAGTTGTTTATTTCCTGTGTGACCATCTCAACAAACGTTTCTATGTTTTTATATTGAGAGAAGGCCGGGGTCCATTTAGATCTTGGTTTCAGATCTGTTAATGGTAGTTCAATATCACATTGTATTCCTTCACTCTCCCGGTGAAGGCTTTCTAAAATCCTCAGAGTTTGTTGTTCCCTCTGGATCAGTTTATTAACATCAAAGGTTGTATTGTTAAACTGTTTGTGCAGTGCTAACTTGCGTGCGAATAAATTAATATCCTTCACCCATGTGAATTTATCAAATTGTGGTACTGGAGTGAAAGTGAGTCCTTTCTGTAATAATTTATTTTGTGCTTCTGTAAATGGAATTATCGACAGATTAATCACCCGGGCCCTGTTGTGTTCTACACTCATTGTGTCTATACCGTGTAGAATAGTGTTTGGAGGAGCCCCTCCAAAATTTACACCTATGTCCTCAGAGCCCTCTGGCGGTGAGTCTTGCACATGTGCTGTTATTTCACATTGTATCCCCATTTTTCTCGATCCCTCAATTGGACACCGCTCTGTCCTAAAAAAAGGGGGCAATGGGGGGAGTAGCAAACAAGCCCGTGTTTGATTGTATACTTGTCATCTGACCTGTGCTCTGTGCTGCACATGTTGGAGTAGGTAATATATTTGTAACAGTTTTTGTACCAATCTGTGTTTGACTCACAGTATTTTGTAATGCCTGCGGACCAACACCAGACATGAAGGACAATACTGAGCCACTCAATCCTCAGGGCTCCAAATTTTGCAAAGGACGGACGCATTCTGGTAGACCACCCCCTCTCTTGGGGTTGCGAGATCTATTATATCTCACCTTTCTTTTTGTGCCTCCTTTATTTAAACCACCAACACTAGCTGTTTCTGTGCCAGAGGTTTCCGACTCAGAATGGTCAGTATATCTCGTGTTTCTTCCTACAAAGTTGTTCCTATGCTTCCAAGAATAAACTCGATCTGTATCAAAGTCTGCTTTATCACGGATATATTTCCTTATATGTTTCCTTTCTTTTATTTCTTCTTTTAGAATATCAAGACTCTTTTGTAGTCTAGATTCCTGACCCTTGAAGTCTGAATGTTGATTTATCACGGTCGGCGTGGCTATCACATACGTGACACAGAGGGAGGGAACGAGAAAGGCCCTGCCCAAGTGAGAGGGAAGATGGTGACCCCTGACTCACCTGGCGGCTGGCACCTGGCTGCCCTGACGTCCCTAGACGGGTTCCTCACCCGTACGCCGATCACGTGCCTAAAGCCCTGGCTTTCCCTGAGCTGAGCCCTAGGTAGTGAACAGGGCGATGGGAACACTAGTCCGCACCACTAACTCTAAGGGAAAACACCAAGGGGAGGACAGACAACACAGACTCAACATATATTCCCAGGTGGGCGACAACAGGAGACAACAATAAGCCCAACAGGGATCCGGAGGGTAGCACTCAGGAACGACAACCAGGATTAACCACTCCAGTGGGTCAGTATAGATGTCCAGGCAGGAAGCTCTATAACTGGCAACTAGAGAAGTGTGAGGGGAGAATATAAGGAGGTAGGGAGTGGCAGACAAGAAACAGCTGAGGAGGAGAAGCTACGGATCCCTGAGAGAGACAAAAAGGATAGCAAGGCAAACACAGAAAACAATCACAAAGAAACAACGTGATCTTTAGATATAGAGCGCGCAGCCACCCGCTGCGACTTCCTGACCCCGGGTATAACGGAGTCAGACGTGGCTCTTGATACCCTCGTGACAGTACCCCCCCTTTCACGAGGGGCCTCCGGACACTCAGGACCAGGTCTCTCCGGATGAGAGGCGTGGAAAGTCTGAATTAACCTGTTGGCGTTTACCTCTGACGCTGGAACCCACATTCTTTCCTCGGGACCGTAACCCCTCCAATGCACCAGATACTGAAGAGAGCGGCGGACCCGACGAGAATCAACAATTCTGGCTATTTGAAACTCCAGATTACCAGCCACAATGACAGGAGGAGGTGGCAGCGGCGATGGTTCTAGAGGTGGAACATACTTCTTGAGTAACGATTTATGGAAGACGTTATGGATCTTAAAAGTCTGAGGGAGCTCCAGGCGAAAAGCCACAGGGTTAATGACGGCTACTATTTTATAGGGACCAATGAACCTAGGACCCAGTTTCCAAGAAGGAACCTTCAACTTAATATTCCTAGTAGACAACCACACATAGTCATTCACTCCTAGGTCCGGACCTGGCGACCGTTTCTTATCGGCCATGCATTTATATTTACCACTCATCTTTTTCAAGTTAACTTGCACCTTCTGCCATACCGATGAAAGAGATGAAGAAAACCTTTCCTCTTCGGGAACCCCAGAAGACCCCCCCTCTTTGAAAGTACAAAATTGGGGATGAAAACCGTATGCACCAAGGAATGGTGACTTGCCAGTGGACTCCTGATAATGATTATTTATGGCAAACTCAGCTAACGGTAAATATGATGACCACAACTCTTGGTTTTCAGACACAAAACACCTTAAATATGTTTCTAGGTTTTGGTTGGTACGCTCAGTCTGTCCATTCGACTGAGGATGGAAAGCTGAGGAAAAGGACAAGTGAACCCCCAAACGGGAACAAAAAGCTTTCCAAAACTTAGAAATAAACTGGGTTCCCCGATCCGAAACCACATCGGAAGGGACCCCGTGAAGCTTCACGATTTCACTGATAAACACCTGAGCGAGAGTTTTAGCATTAGGAAGTGCGGGTAGCGCAATAAAGTGTACCATTTTGCTAAACCTGTCTACTACTACCAAGATAACTGTTTTACCCGCCGACAACGGTAAGTCAGTGATGAAATCCATTGACAGATGTGTCCATGGCCTATTGGGGATGAAAAGTGGCAATAAAGACCCTGCTGGACGTGTATGAGAGACTTTCGCGCGTGCACAAGTAGAACAAGTAGACATGAAATCCATTACATCCTGACGCAACCTTGGCCACCAAAAACGACGAGATAAAAGCTCCAAGGTTGCTTTACTACCCGGGTGTCCAGCAAGTGCCGAATTATGATGTTCTTTTAATAATTCAAGACGCAGGTTTAACGGTACAAACAATTTCTCTGAGGGGCAAGAGGCCGGGGCGTCCCCCTGAGCCTCTAACACCTTTCCCTCTAGAACAGAGTGTACAGCAGAGACAACCACTCCTCTTTGTAAAATAGGTACCGGATCACAAACATTACCCCCTCCAGGGAAACTACGAGATAATGCGTCTGCCTTGGTATTTTTTGCCCCAGGACGATAGGTGATTACAAAGTTAAATCTGGTAAAGAATAGCGACCACCTAGCTTGTCTAGGGGTGAGACGCTTAGCCGATTCTAGGTACAGAAGGTTCTTGTGATCCGTAATCACCGTGACGGGGTGGATTGCTCCCTCTAAGAAGTGACGCCACTCTTTAAGCGCCAGTTTAATCGCCAACAGTTCCCTATTTCCAATATCATAATTCTTCTCCGTAGAAGATAATTTTTTGGAAAAGAAAGCGCAAGGACGCCATTTGCCAGGAGACGGACCCTGAGATAATACAGCTCCCACTCCCACCTCTGACGCATCTACCTCGACAATAAAAGGCTGGGAGACATCAGGTTGAATTAGAACAGGTGCCGAGGTAAACCTCTCCTTTAGAGAGGAAAATGCATCTATAGCGGCGCCAGACCATTTGGAAAAATCCGTCCCCTTCCTAGTCATGTCGGTAAGGGGTTTAACGATCACTGAATAATTTTTAATGAACTTTCTATAGAAATTTGCGAAACCCAAAAACCGTTGTAGGGCTTTAAGGTTCTCAGGAAGATCCCAATCTAAAATTGCCTGGACCTTCCCAGGATCCATGCGGAAACCTGAAGCAGATAATAGATATCCCAGGAACTGTAATTCCTGAACAGCGAAGACACATTTTTCAATTTTCGCATATAATTTATTCGTCCGTAGGACCTGCAGTACTTGCCTGACATGCACCTCATGTGTTTTCAGATCAGCCGAATAAATTAAGATATCATCTAGGTAAATGACTACAAACCTGCCGATGAGATGACTAAAAATATCATTAACGAAATGTTGGAAGACAGCAGGGGCATTGGTCAGACCGAAAGGCATAACTAGATTTTCATAATGCCCCTCAGGGGTGTTAAAAGCTGTCTTCCACTCATCCCCTTCCCTGATACGAATCAGATTGTAGGCCCCCCTAAGATCAAGTTTGGAGAACCACTTAGCACCCGCAATCTGATTAAAAAGGTCAGGAATGAGAGGAAGAGGGTATGGGTCACGGATGGTTATCTGGTTTAACTCACGGAAATCTAAGCAAGGACGCAGGCCCCCATCTTTCTTTTTAACAAAGAAAAACCCTGCAGCCACGGGTGAAGAAGAGGGTCTGATGTGTCCCTTAGCCAGACTCTCGGAGATATAATCTTTCATGGCTTGTCTCTCGGGACCCGAAAGATTATACAACCTGGACTTGGGTAATTTTGCCCCGGGAATCAGGTTAACCGGGCAATCATAAGGACGATGAGGTGGTAGTTTCTGACAACCCTTCTCAGAAAAAACGTCCTCAAAGTCCGAAATAAATGTAGGTAGGGAAGCTATGGAGGCGATTAAGCAATTGTTATTTAAGCAATTCTCTCTGCAATGCTCACTCCACTCCAATATCTCCCTGGCCTGCCAATCCACCACTGGATTGTGCGCTACCAACCAGGGAAGACCCAATACCACCGGAGAGGGAAGGCCCTCCAGAACGTAACATGAAAGACACTCATTATGGTGGTCCCCTACCCGAAGGTGTAAATTACGAACAATGTGGGTGAGGTTTCTCTGAGACAGAGGAGCAGAATCTATAGCGAATACGGGAATAGGTCTCTGCAGCGTACAGAGAGACAAACCCATAGTGCGGGCAAAATGGGCATCAATCAAGTTTACCCCTGCTCCACTGTCTAGAAAAACAGAAATAGACTCCGTCTTAACACCAAAAACAATGACCGCTGGTAACACAAATTGAGATGTTCGTATGGAGGAAACGTATACCCCCCGGCTGACATCCTCCGCACAGCCCGGGGTTAGTAGTTTTCAGACGGTCTTTTGTTTTTGAGAAAGGAGGGACAGACATTAATGAAATGACCCCTCCCCCCACAGAAAAAACAAGCCCCCCCCCTACGACGAACCCCGGGAGGACGGACCTGATGAGAAGTTCCGCCTAGCTGCATAGGCTCATCTAAGTCAGTACAGGCTGGCTGTTGCTTGGGAGAGGTAACCAATTGCTCCGGAATTTTCGATCTCTCCCTAAGACGTCTATCTATTCTGATAGAGAGGGACATAACAGCATCAAGGGAAAGGGGGGTCTCATACAGCGCCAGTGCATCCTTAACCCTTTCAGATAACCCAGAGCAGAACTGACTCCTGAGAGCCGGGTCGTTCCACTGAGTATCCGTAGCCCACCTACGGAACTCTGAGCAATATTCCTCTGCTGACCGATCTCCCTGTAGGAGTCTCCGTAACTTCGACTCAGCCAGGGGGACTCGGTCAGGGTCATCATATATGAGACCCAAAGCCCCAAAAAATCCCTCCACTGACCGAAGAGCCTGAGAACCAGGGGGTAACGAGAACGCCCAGGATTGCGGATCCCCCTGAAGCAGGGAAATGACAATCCCTACCCGCTGTTCTTCATGACCTGAGGAGTAAGGGCGCAACTTAAAATATAATTTGCAGGCCTCACGGAACGTCGCAAATTTGTCCCTTCCCCCAGAAAATCTGTCGGGAAGAGCAACCTTGGGCTCAGTGACAACCTGGTTACCCATAGCAACCGCTGGGGGTGCGGTCTGCTGCATTTGCTGCTGTTGTTGGAGAACAGACGCCTTCAATCCTGCCACCTCCAAAGACAGGTTTTGAAGCTGTTCTGCCAAGGCATCAATAGGATCCATATTGGATTCTAAGTAGAGAGAGAGAAAAAAAAAAAAACAACAAACAAAAAATTATAAAAATTTTTTATTTTTATTTATTTTTTTCTCAAAAAGTAAGGGCCAGTTATAATATCACGGTCGGCGTGGCTATCACATACGTGACACAGAGGGAGGGAACGAGGAAGGCCCTGCCCAAGTGAGAGGGAAGATGGTGACCCCTGACTCACCTGGCGGCTGGCACCTGGCTGCCCTGACGTCCCTAGACGGGTTCCTCACCCGTACGCCGATCACGTGCCTAAAGCCCTGGCTTTCCCTGAGCTGAGCCCTAGGTAGTGAACAGGGCGATGGGAACACTAGTCCGCACCACTAACTCTAAGGGAAAACACCAAGGGGAGGACAGACAACACAGACGCAACATATATTCCCAGGTGGGCGACAACAGGAGACAACAATAAGCCCAACAGGGATCCGGAGGGTAGCACTCAGGAACGACAACCAGGATTAACCACTCCAGTGGGTCAGTATAGATGTCCAGGCAGGAAGCTCTATAACTGGCAACTAGAGAAGTGTGAGGGGAGAATATAAGGAGGTAGGGAGTGGCAGACAAGAAACAGCTGAGGAGGAGAAGCTACGGATCCCTGAGAGAGACAAAAAGGATAGCAAGGCAAACACAGAAAACAATCACAAAGAAACAACGTGATCTTTAGATATAGAGCGCGCAGCCACCCGCTGCGACTTCCTGACCCCGGGTATAACGGAGTCAGACGTGGCTCTTGATACCCTCGTGACATGATTAAAGGTGAGTATCTCTTTAGTCTCCTGATTAAGTTGTTCGGAGATCCGTTCAAAATACTGCTTTTCGTAATCCACCATGTATTGCATCAGTCTAAGGGAATTATCTGTTAGGACCTTTGCCCATCCTTTCACAAAATCCACATCATCAGTGTGGATATTTGGTCTTAACGGACTCCTGAGGCCCCTGTATACAATTCCCTGACTAATGTACGTTTCCAAACTAGCTATTTCCCACCAAGAACGGTAGTATTGTTTATAGGTCTTACTCAGGTTTCTAAAACCTGTCTGAATATCCGTATTATTCAATGGGATCGATTGGTTGGAAAATACTTGGCTAGCTTCCAATGAAAAGTAATGTTTACTGATTCCCTGTGCTAGAAATCCTGCCATTACAAATAAATAGGAATATTTCCTTGAAGGGCAAGTAATTGGGTCTACCTCCAATTTCTAAATAAGCAACAAAATGAGCCCTAGGTTGGAGCCCTCAGAAAGAAAATTCACTTATTATACAAAAGGTCATCCAGACCAAAAAAATCACTTTAGTGGTCCCAACAAAAAAGTTTAATGTATATAAAACTAATTCTTTAATTTGTACCTTTAAAATTAAACCTACAGACGACAGATCATGAACAATTAAAACTATCAGGGACTGGCAATATGTCACTTGTAGTGTTGGAATTGCTGGGAGGACTGAGTGGGTGCTTTATTTATCTGTGTGTTTATGGATATTATTACCACATTGTGTTATATGGAACAGAATCACGTCCATCTGTCACCATCCACAGTAGCTACTGGGGACGATTAGGACTTATCACAAATTGGCGTTCAGGCAGCCATACTGTTTATTTTAAGTCTGTGCAACACTACTTAGCAGTTTTCTGCTCAATTCACTAGGTGCACACACAATGTGGCTGTCTGTATTACCACATATCAATTGTTCCCTGCCAGCGTTCATGCACTGTGGCTATTTGTATTACCACATTCAAATTGCTCACTTGCGGCATTTATACACTGTGGCCATTTTATCGCCTCATTCAAATAACTCACTGCCAGCGTACATACAATGTGGCTATATATCACCACCGGCAGATTATTCGCTGCCAGTGTTCATATAATGTGGCTATTTGTCTCACCACGTACAAATTCACTGCCAGTGTTCACACAATGTGGCTATTTGCATTACCACATGCAGATTGTTCACTGCCAGTGTTCATACAATGTGGCTATTTGTAACACCATGTGCAGATTCACTGCCAGCATTCACACAATGTGATTAAATCTATCACCGCATGCAGATTGATCACTGCCAGTGTACATACATTGTGGCTGTTTGTATCACCATGTGCAGATTCACTGCCAGCGTTCACACAATGTGGCTTTTTATATCACCACATGCAGATTCACTGCCAACATTCACACAATGTGGTTAAATCTATCACCGCATGCAGATTGATCACTGCCAGTGTACATACATTGTGGCTGTTTGTATCACCATGTGCAGATTCACTGCCAGCGTTCACACAATGTGGCTGTTTGTATCTTCATGTGCAATATGTGGGTGGGACTGTGTGTGGGTGTGGCTTGAGGCTGGGCGGGGACACATAATCTCCTATTGCCCGGGGGCCCCATGAGTCGTCAGTCCGCCCCTGCTCCTCACTCTTAAGTAGGTAAGGATTTAGTCTCCTTTGTGGGGGTAGGGGGCCTGGTAGACCAATGTTAATTTCTAGGTTAATAGACGCATGGTCAGACCAAGTAGCGCACCCAATGTCCGACCTGACTACCTTGTGTATTAAATCTCTCGAGACTAGAAAGTAGTCAATGCAGGATTGTGATGAATGGGCTGATGAAATATAAGTAAAGTAGTTTTGAGCGTGAATATTCTAATCACAAATTTTTATCGCGAATATCGGCACTTAGAGAATTCGCGAAGATGTAGAATATATTGCTATATCTTCCTAATAGCGAATATTCTAGATTTTTTTTATCATTAGATAAACCTATAGGGCCAGATTTATCATTAGCTCAAGTCAGAATAATGGAGTGAAAAAGTCGCAAAAAAATGCGCAAACGCTAAAACTGCACACAAATTTGCGACTTTTTACTGCTCTGCACTATGCTCGCCAGTTTTCTGAAAGTGGGCGTGTTTACTTATGTAAATTAATCTCTAGACAGATTTACTATTGGGACTATTTAAAAAGTCGCAAAAAAGTCGCAAAAAAGTCGCAAAAAAAATGCGCAATTTCACTCCAGTGAGGACCATGCTTATCTTATGAGACTTTTTAATAGAACATGCGACTTTTTCGTAAAACGTGCAACTTTTTCATAAAGTTGTGCGACTTTTGTAAAGCTGCTTACTGACGGATAAACTGTTACCGTCAAACCACATTTATTACAGTCTTAAAGGGCCGATCATAAATCTGACTTGGCTAAAACTGACTTTAGCCATATGTGAAAGTGGAGTGAGCTGTCAGAGTAATGATAAATCTGGCCCTATCATAATCTTTTCTCACTTATTGTATAAAGCTACTCTTAATCCTTATACTTGTATATTCAATAACCTTTCTATACTATCTATCTGTTTTGTCATGTAAACTCATTTGCATAAGCTTGGGCATATGGGAAAGACATGCAAATAGTGTTTCAGCTGACAAACAAGGAAGATTCTGCTAATTTGCATGTCTTTTCCATATGCCCAAGTTTATGCAAATGAGTTTACATGATAAAATAGTATAGAAAGGTTATTGAATATAATGTTAGGACAATTAGAAAACTGAACATATTTATGCAGCCCTCCTAAGCAGTGAGAGAAGAGTTAGCTGGCATCCCCAATTTTTTTTTACAATTTTTGTCACTCTAATGATAATGATCTAGGGGCGCAGGTCCCCCAAGCCATCCAACTCAAATCAAGCAACTTTGAGGCTTGCTGGCTTTCTCCTTTTGGATAGAGAGCTGGCTTGGCTTGGCTGATCGCTCCTCGGCCTTTTGCCTAAGATTTCTGGCTTGACCGGACTTGGGCAAGGGGTTGTCAGAGCTTCATAGCAACGACTTGAAAGGCAATTACCCAGCTGAAGGATGGCAGTATATATGCCGAATGTCCATTTCGCAAACCAAGGCAAAATAAGGATCCGAAATTCTGTGCAGATTGAAATCTCGAAAGAAGAAGAGAAGAAAGGCGAGCTATTTTTGTTTGTGAATGACATTCTACTAAAGACTACTAACTCATTAGTTCAATCAAGACTGGATTATTTCTTCATTTCAAAAGTCCTGAACCATGTGACGATGTCCCTGGAGGGTAATATCTTCTCTGATCATAAGTTGCTTCTTGCGCAAATTAAGTAACTTAAGGTGGAAAAGGCAAAGGAGTATGGAGGCTAAATGTGGATCTATTGAATGGTGAAGATGTAAAGAAAGTTGCGGCGAAAGCCACTTCGCCACGGTGTTTTGGAGGGGGCTGTTTGCCCGCCTCCTGCCCCAGGATTATGGCCCATACTAACTTTGAATGAGAAGACAGTCCGGCCGCACAGCTTAAACCCGTGGAACTGTTTTGGGCAGGAAAGCCATGCTTGCGGCCGGCCAAATGTGACTTCCATGGAATTCGGGAACTTCTGCTCGGATCTGGGTGATTTTTGGATATGTTGTTCACCCAGATGAGAGCTATCCTTGGATGTATACATTATGGGGATATGTGGGGTTTTGGAGTGTTTTCTGTGTTTGGGGGAAAAATGTGTGTTTTCTGTCTGTGAGTGATTAAGTTAGCCCATTACGTTTGGTAATTGTATTTTGTTGATTGCGTCTCAGACAATGCCAGTGTGTTAGTTAATTGCGTCACAGACAATGCTCATTGTATTTTGTTGATTGCGTTACAGACAGAGGGAAGGGGATTTTGTGTACAATTGCTGGGAAGGTTTCAATACTGTAAATGCTTGTGATTGGCTAAAATATAAACTGTCGCAGTCATCTACAAGGGCCCCAGGGGGAGTGTCCCTTGCTAGGAGACCTGCATAAAAGGCTGAAAAATAACCCATTAAAGAGTTCTGCTTAACCCTCAAGCGAAGTGTCGTCTTGTTATTGGGGGAATTGGATTGTATGCTGATTGCCAGGAGTGTAAGCCGATTGTATGCTTTTCCTGTTCCGCGGTTTCCAGTGTTCGTGTAGTTTGCAGTTCGGCAGACTGGTGCTTGCAGTAGCTGCCTGTGCATTGGAAAGGGGAATATCGTCTGAATGGAGTTGTGTGCTGAACGGTCCGTTACAAAAGTATTAGTTCAAAACTACAAGAAATGTGAACTTTTCTTTACAACAAGTCCATCAATATTGCTATGGTGGGAATATGTGAAAGCCAAAACTAAAGACTTTTTCCTCAAAATTGGAATTAAAATAGCAAAAGAGAAAAAACTGTGGTTCAAAAATCTTAATACCAAACTACAGACTTACCTGAAGCTAGAGGCATCGATGTCTGAGACCTGATAGAGAAAACAAAAGAAGAAATTAAAAGAGCAACTTACCAGAAAGGCAAAGAAATAATATTAAATACCAAAGTGAAGCAGCTTGAAGCTGATGAAAAATGTACAAAATTCTTTAAAAAAAAACTACTGGACAAAAGACAGCAATCTCAAATATCAGTGGTGAAACAAAGAAAGAAGAAATGCTTAAAAAGTCAAACAATTCTATCACGAGCTGTTTAATAAATAACAAATAGATAAAGCCTTTGTTGAAGATGCCTTAAACTCATTAGAAAAAAAGCTGGAGAAAGAGGAGCAAGAAATGCTCTGCAAGGATATCTCGCTAGAAGAATTGCATGCTGTCTTTAAAGGTTTCGCAAAAAACAAAACGCCAGGGTCTGATGGACTTACAGTAGAATTTTACTTAACTTTCTGGAATGTATTGAAAGGAGACCTGATGGCTATCTTCAAGGAAGCTTTAAGTACATAAGTGTTGCCAGAATCTTGGAGGAAAGGTATCGTGACATTACTATACAAAAAGGCGACAAATTGCAATTAGAAAATTGGAGACCAATCACACTCCTAAATACGGAATACAAAGTTATGGCCAAGTTGCTTGTGAACTGGAATAAAAAGGTAATTGGCAAAGTAATACATAAAGACCAAGGGCCAGATTTATCATTAGCTCAAGTCAGAATAATGGAGTGAAAAAGTCGCGAAAAAATGCGCAAACGCTAAAACTGCGCACAAATTTGCGACTTGTTTCTGCTCTGCGCTATGCTCGACAGTTTTCTGAAAGTGGGCGTGTTTTCTTATATTAATGAATCTCTAGACAGATTTACTATTGGGACTATTTAAAAAGTCGCAAAAAAGTCGCAAATAAATGCGCAATTTCACTCCAGTGAGGACCATGTTTTTCTTATGAGACTTTTTAATAGAACATGCAACTTTTTCGTAAATATGTGCGACTTTTTCGTAAAGATGTGCAACTTTTGTAAAGCTGCTTACTGACGAATAGGGATGAGCGAACGCGAACTGTATGGTTCGGGTTCGTACCGAATTTTGGGGTGTCCGTGACACGGACCCGAACATTTTCGTAAAAGTCCGGGTTCGGGTTCGGTGTTCAGCGCTTTCTTGGCGCTTTTTGAAAGGCTGCAAAGCAGCCAATCAACAAGCATCATACTACTTGCCCCAAGAGGCCATCACAGCCATGCCTACTATTGGCATGGCTGTGATTGGCCAGTGCAGCATGTGACCCAGCCTCTATATAAGCTTGGGTCACGTAGCGCTGCACGTCACTCTGCTGATACAAGTGTAGGGAGAGGTTGCAGCTGCGACGTTAGGGCGAGATTAGGCAGTGATTAACTCCTCCAAAAGACTTCATTCAGTGATCGATCTACAGCTGTGGATCATTGAACTGCTGCTATTCAATTGCTCAGTGTTTTTAGGCTGCCCAGAGCGTTTTTCAGTCACTTTTTTCTGGGGTGATCGGCGGCCATTTTGTGGCTTGTGGTGTGCGCCAGCACAAGCTGCCACCAAGTACATTTAACCATCAATAGTGTGGTTATTTTTTGCTATATCCTACATCAGGGTCAAGCTGTCATCAAGTGCATTTAACCATCAATAGTGTGGTTATTTTTTGGCCATATACTACATCAGGGGCAAGCTGAGCCTGTCACCCAAGTGCATTTAACCATCAATAGTGTGGTTATTTTTTGGCTATATCCTACATCAGGGTCAAGCTGTCATCAAGTGCATTTAACCATCAATAGTGTGGTTATTTTTTGGCCATATACTACATCAGGGGCAAGCTGAGCCTGTCACCCAAGTGCATTTAACCATCAATAGTGTGGTTATTTTTTGGCTATATCCTACATCAGGGTCAAGCTGTCATCAAGTGCATTTAACAATCAATAGTGTGGTTATTTTTTGGCCATATACTACATCAGGGGCAAGCTGAGCCTGTCACACAAGTGCATTTAACCATCAATAGTGTGGTTATTTTTTGGCTATATCCTACATCAGGGTCAAGCTGTCATCAAGTGCATTTAACCATCAATAGTGTGGTTATTTTTTGGCCATATACTACATCAGGGGCAAGCTGAGCCTGTCACCCAAGTGCATTTAACCATCAATAGTGTGGTTATTTTTTTACTATATCCTACATCAGGGTCAAGCTGAGCCTGTCACAAAGTTATTCTCAATAACTTCACACACACGCTACAGTGCAGATCCAAGTCTACACTGCGTGCAGAATTATTAGGCAAATGAGTATTTTGACCACATCATCTTCTTTATGCATGTTGTCTTACTCCAAGCTGTATAGGCTCGAAAGCCTACTACCAATTAAGCATATTAGGTGATGTGCATCTCTGTAATGAGAAGGGGTGTGGTCTAATGACATCAACACCCTATATCAGGTGTGCATAATTATTAGGCAACTTCCTTTCCTTTGGCAAAATGGGTCAAAAGAAGGACTTGACAGGCTCAGAAAAGTCAAAAATAGTGAGATATCTTGCAGAGGGATGCAGCACTCTTAAAATTGCAAAGCTTCTGAAGCGTGATCATTGAACAATCAAGCGTTTCATTCAAAATAGTCAACAGGGTCGCAAGAAGCGTGTGGAAAAACCAAGGCGCAAAATAAATGCCCATGAACTGAGAAAAGTCAAGCGTGCAGCTGCCAAGATGCCACTTGCCACCAGTTTGGCCATATTTCAGAGCTGCAACATCACTGGAGTGCCCAAAAGCACAAGGTGTGCAATACTCAGAGACATGGCCAAGGTAAGAAAGGCTGAAAGACGACCACCACTGAACAAGACACACAAGCTGAAACGTCAAGACTGATTTTTCTAAGGTTTTATGGACTGATGAAATGAGAGTGAGTCTTGATGGGCCAGATGGATGGGCCCGTGGCTGGATTGGTAAAGGGCAGAGAGCTCCAGTCCGACTCAGACGCCAGCAAGGTGGAGGTGGAGTACTGGTTTGGGCTGGTATCATCAAAGATGAGCTTGTGGGGCCTTTTCAGGTTGAGGATGGAGTCAAGCTCAACTCCCAGTCCTACTGCCAGTTTCTGGAAGACACCTTCTTCAAGCAGTGGTACAGGAAGAAGTCTGCATCCTTCAAGAAAAACATGATTTTCATGCAGGACAATGCTCCATCACACGCGTCCAAGTACTCCACAGCGTGGCTGGCAAGAAAGGGTATAAAAGAAGAAAATCTAATGACATGGCCTCCTTGTTCACCTGATCTGAACCCCATTGAGAACCTGTGGTCCATCATCAAATGTGAGATTTACAAGGAGGGAAAACAGTACACCTTTTTGATTCCAGAGGGGAAGCAAACCAGGCTGGTGCAGTGAGCTGCATTTATATTTATATAAGGAGATATATAACGCAAGTTTGACCGCGACGCGTGGTTGATTAAGTGTGGTTGTGTAAGTGTGTGACTTTAGATTAAGTGACTTCAGTGGGGGACTGCAATTAACCTGTTTCTTATTACTACATTGTATTGTATTTTTTGCTTTTGTGGTGTAATCCCCATTTAGTATGTGTTGCACAATTGACAACGCAGTCCAGTGCACATCTTGCATGATGTATGCAGTCCTGGAACAGCCGTTCGAGGGTGTATATCTTCGTTCAAGATGTGAGCAAATTACCCGTTTGGAATCGCTAATCGAGTCTCTAAATGGGCAAGTTGCAACACTTAGAGGCATTGACAATTTGCAAAAAAGTTTGCTTCTCACCGAGCAAGCACTCTTTGGGGTAGATGAGGGGGAGGGTGACAGAGAGGAGGCTGAGGAAAGTGAGGTAGCTAGCTGGGTAACAGTTAGAAAGCGGGGTAGAGGGAAGAGTGCCAGGGAGGCTAGCCCTGATCTGACACACCCCAACAAGTTTGCACGTTTGGCAGATGAGGGGGATATCAGTCCAGGGACGGCACTGCCGCAGCCAGACACTTCCTCTGCCAGTCAGGGGAATGTCAGCTCCAGTAAGCAGGGGACCAGGAGAGCAGGGCAGGCCAGACAGGTGCTGGTAGTGGGAGACTCAATTATTAGGGGAACAGATAGGGAAATCTGTCACAAAGACCGTGATCGCCGAACAGTGTGCTGTCTTCCTGGCGCTAGAGTTCGACATATCGCGGATCGGGTTGACAGATTACTGGGAGGGGCTGGAGAAGATCCAGCGGTCATGGTCCATATCGGAACCAATGACAAAGTTAGGGGTAGGTGGAGCGTCCTTAAAAATGATTTCAGGGATTTAGGTCAAAAGCTTAGGGCAAGGACCTCAAAGGTAGTATTTTCCGAAATACTACCTGTACCACGGGCCACACAAGAAAGGCAGCTGGAGATTAGGGAAATTAACAAGTGGCTCAAGAACTGGTGTAGGATGGAGGGGTTTGGGTTCCTGGAGAACTGGGCCGACTTCTCTGTCGGCTACAGGCTCTATCGTAGGGACGGGCTGCACCTCAATGGGGAAGGGGCAGCTGTGTTGGGGAAGAAGATGGCTAGAAGGTTGGAGGAGTGTTTAAACTAGGGACTGGAGGGGA
The DNA here is from genome assembly GCF_905171765.1 of Bufo bufo. Lineage (NCBI taxonomy): Eukaryota > Metazoa > Chordata > Amphibia > Anura > Bufonidae > Bufo > Bufo bufo. Next base: position 95,678,402 of record NC_053396.1, read on the forward strand.
GGGTAATTACACTATAGAAGGGGAAGATAGTGCAGATAGAGACCGGGGGCAAGGTAGTGGGACTGGGGGAGGAATGGAAGGAGGGACTAGAACAGTTCAGAAGGAAAGGTGTAGGGTAAAAAATATACATAAACCTCTCAAATGTATGTATACTAATGCCAGAAGCCTGACTAATAAAACTGGTGAACTGGAATTAGTGATGTGTGAGGAGGACTATGACATAGTGGGAATAACTGAGACATGGCTGGATGATAGCTATGACTGGGCGGTTAATGTACAAGGTTACAGTCTGTTTAGAAAGGATCGTCAAAACCGGAGAGGTGGAGGGGTCTGCCTTTATGTAAAGTCTTGTCTAAAGCCCACACTCCGTGAAGATATAAGTTTGGGACATCAACATGTGGAGTCACTGTGGGTAGAGATACATGGAGCTAAAAACAACAATAAATTACTAATAGGAGTCTACTATAAACCACCTAATATACCAGAGTCCACAGAAAATCTACTACTAAACGAGATAGACAAGGCGGCAGATCATAATGAGGTGGTTATTATGGGGGACTTCAACTACCCAGATATAGACTGGGAAACTGAAACTTGTATATCTCATAAAGGAAACAGATTCTTGGCAATAACCAAAGACAATTATCTCTCCCAACTGGTTCAGGACCCGACTAGAGGGACGGCCATACTGGACTTAATATTAACCAATAGACCTGACAGAACAACAGACGTGCAGGTTGGGGGACACCTGGGAAATAGTGACCATAAAGTAGTAACCTTCCAATTATCATTCAAAAGAGCGTTTCTACAGGGAGGAACAAAAATACCAAACTTCAAAAAGCTAAATTTAGCCAACTAAGAGAGGCCGTAGGCCTAACTAACTGGGACAAAGTCCTCAAAAATAAAAATACAGCCAAAAAATGGGATATCTTAAAAACATCCTAAAATCTCATTGTGAGAGGTACATACCGTATGGGAATAAAAGGTTAAGGAACAAAAAGAAACCAATGTGGATAAACAGAACTGTAAAGAAGGCAATAAATGACAAAAAGAAAGCATATAAAAATGCTAAAACAGGAGGGTAGCACGGAAGCACTGAAAAACTATAAGGAAAAAAACAGAACATGTAAAAAACAAATAAAAGCGGCCAAACTAGAGACCGAGAGATTAATTGCCAAAGAGAGTAAAACTAACCCTAAAATGTTCTTCAATTATATAAAAGTATAAATCTGAAGGTGTCGGCCCTTTAAAGAGTAATGAGGGGGGAGTCGCAGAGAGCGACGAGGAGAAAGCAAAGCTGTTAAATATTTTTTTCCCCAATGTATTCACTGAGGAAAATAAACTGTCAGATGAAATGCTGAATGTTGAAATAAATTCGCCATTAAAAGTGTCCTGTCTGACCCAGGAAGAAGTACAACAGCGACTTAAAAAGATCAAAATAGACAAATCGCCAGGACCGGATGGCATACACCCCCGTATCCTAAGGGAATTAAGTAATGTCATAGCCAGACCCTTATTTCTGATATTTGCGGACTCTATACTGACAGGGAATGTCCCACAGGACAAAAAGGGTCCAAAAACAGAGCCTGGAAACTATAGGCCGGTAAGTTTAACATCTGTTGTGGGTAAACTGTTTGAAGGTTTTCTGAGAGATGCTATGTTAGAGCATCTTAACGGAAATAAGCAAATAACGCCATATCAGCATGGCTTTGTGAGGGATCGGTCATGTCAAACTAATTTAATTTAATCAGTTTCTATGAGGAGGTAAGTTCTAGACTTGACAGCGGCGAATCAATGGATGTCGTGTATCTGGACTTCTCCAAAGCATTTGACACTGTACCACATAAAAGGTTAGTATATAAAATGAGAATGCTCGGACTCGGAGAAAACGTCTGTAAGTGGGTAAGTAACTGGCTCAATGATAGAAAACAGAGGGTGGTTATTAACGGTACATACTCAGATTGGGTCACTGTCACTAGTGGAGTACCTCAGGGGTCAGTATTGGGCCCTATTCTCTTCAATATATTTATTAATGATCTTGTAGAAGGCATGCATAGTAAAATATCAATTTTCGCAGATGACACTAAACTGTGTAAAGTAATTAACACTGAAGAGGACAGTATACTACTACAGAGGGATCTGGATAGACTGGAGGCTTGGGCAGGTAAGTGGCAGATGAGGTTTAACACTGACAAATGTAAAGTTATGCACATGGGAAGGAATAATGCAAGTCACCCATACATACTAAATGGTAAAACACTCGGTAACACTGACATGGAAAAGGATCTAGGAATTTTAATAAACAGCAAACTAAGCTGCAAAAAACAGTGTCAGGCAGCTGCTGCCAAGGCCAATAAGATAATGGATTGCATCAAAAGGGGCATAGATGCCCGTGATGAGAACATAGTCCTACTACTTTACAAATCACTGGTCAGACCACACATGGAGTACTGTGTACAGTTCTGGGCTCCTGTGAACAAGGCAGACATAGCAGAGCTGGAGAGGGTCCAGAGGAGGGCAACTAAAGTAATAACTGGAATGGGGCAACTACAGTACCCTGAAAGATTATAAAAATTAGGGTTATTCACGTTAGAAAAAAGACGACTGAGGGGAGATCTAATTACTATGTATAAATATATCAGGGGGCAGTACAGAGATCTATCCCATCATCTATTTATCCCCAGGACTGTGACTGTAACGAGGGGACATCCTCTGCGTTTGGAGGAAAGAAGGTTTGGAGTCGGGAAGGAATTTTTTATTCCCCTAAAGTGAGGAAAATTGGCTTCTACCTCACAGGGTTTTTTTTGCCTTCCTCTGGATCAACTTGCAGGATGACAGGCCGAACTGGATGGACAAATGTCTTTTTTCGGCCTTATGTACTATGTTACCTCTCTGAACAGTGTCTGGGAGGCTGTGGTTGCTGCTGCACGCAATGTTGATGGTGAACAGATCAAAACACTGACAGAATCCATGGATGGCAGGCTTTTGAGTGTCCTTGCAAAGAAAGGTGGCTATATTGGTCACTGATTTGTTTTTGTTTTGTTTTTGAATGTCAGAAATGTATATTTGTGAATGTTGAGATGTTATATTGGTTTCACTGGTAAAAATAAATAATTGAAATGGGTATATATTTGTTTTTTAAGTTGCCTAATAATTATGCACAGTAATAGTCACCTGCACACACAGATATCCCCCTAAAATAGCTAAAACTAAAAACAAACTAAAAATTACTTCCAAAAATATTCAGCTTTGATATTAATGAGTTTTTTGGGTTCATTGAGAACATGGTTGTTGTTCAATAATAAAATTAATCCTCAAAAATGCAACTTGCCTAATAATTCTGCACTCCCTGTAATTCTGTGATTAAACGTATACCTGTCACCCAGCGCCTAAAAAATAGGCCTCACATTTATATTCATCCAAATCTGTCATTACTGCTTTAGCTGGTCAAGTTATTTAGTGTCCGTCAAAGCACAGTTTTTGTTCTGGGTTGAAATACAATTCCCAATTTTGCAATTCTCTAAATTAGTGGTTTCTGCTGTATCAGGCCTACTTTAAATCTATCCCTAAAAGGGTATATTAGATTTAAGTTGCTGATAGGGTAATTCTCAATAACTTCACACACACACTACAGTGCAGAGCGAAGTCTAATTCTGTGATTAAACGTATACCTGTCACCCAGCGCCTAAAAAATAGGCCTCACATTTATATTTATCCAAATCTGTCATTACTGCTTTAGCTGGTCAAGTTATTTAGTGTCCGTCAAAGCACAGTTTTTGTTCTGGGTTGAAATACAATTCCCAATTTTGCAATTCTCTAAATTAGTGGTTTCTGCTGTATCAGGCCTACTTTAAATCTATCCCTAAAAGGGTATATTAGATTCAAGGTGCTGATAGGGTAGTTCTCAATAAATCCACACACACGCTACTGTGCAGATCCAAGTCTAATTCTGTCCGTAAACGTATACCTGTCACCCAGCGCCTAAATAATAGGCCTCAAATTTATATTCAGCTAAATCTGTCATTACTGGTGTGCCTGTATTAGTGTAATACGGTACCTAAATAGATAGCCAGATAGTGTTAGGTGTCTGTAAAAAAACGGCTGAATTTGAATTCAATACATTGGCCCGAATAATATTTTTCTTATTGTGGTGAACGGTAACAATGAGGAAAACATCTAGTAAGGGACGCGGACATGGTCGTGGTGGTGTTAGTGGACCCTCTGGTGCTGGGAGAGGACGTGGCCGTTCTGCCACAGCCACACGTCCTAGTGAACCAACTACCTCAGGTCCCAGTAGCCAGCAGAATTTACAGCGATATTTTGTGGGGCCCAATGCCGTTCTAAGGATGGTAAGGCCTGAGCAGGTACAGGCATTAGTCAATTGGGTGTCCGACAGTGGATCCAGCACGTTCACATTATCTCCCACCCAGTCTTCTGCAGAAAGTGCACAGATGGCGCATGAAAACCAAGCCCATCAGTCTGTCACATCACCCCCATGCATATCAGGGAAACTGTCTGAGCCTCAAGTTATGCAGCAGTCTCTTATGCTGTTTGAAGACTCTGCTGCCAGGGTTTCCCAAGGGCATCCACCTAGCCCTTCCCCAGGGGTGGAAGAGATAGAATGCACTAACGCACAACCACTTATGTTTCCTGATGATGAGGACATGGGAATACCGCCTCAGCACGTCTCTGATGATGGCGAAACACAGGTGCCAACTGCTGCGTCTTTCTGCAGTGTGCAGACTGAACAGGAGGTCAGGGGTCAAGACTGGGTGGAAGATGATGCAGGGGACTAACCACAGATACGTGGACCAGTAAGCACGGCCAGGGACGCTATATCTCCCTAACTGCACACTGGGTAAATGTAGTGGCGGCTGGGCCCCAGGCGGAGAGCTGTTTGGCGCACGTCCTTCCGCCGCCAAGGATCGCAGGGCAACATTCTTTGCCTCCTGTCTCCTCATCCTCCTACTCAGCTTCCTCCTCCTCTTCTTCCACCTGCTCATCCAGTCAGCCACACACCTTCACCACCAACTTCAGCACAGCCCGGGGTAAACGTCAGCAGGCCGTTCTGAAACTCATATGTTTGGGGGACAGGCCCCACACTGCACAGGAGTTGTGGGGGGTATAGAACAACAGACCGACGAGTGGTTGCTGCCGGTGAGCCTCAAGCCCGGCCTGGTCGTGTGCGATAATGGGCGAAATCTCGTTGCAGCTCTGGGACTAGCCGGTTTGACGCACATCCCTTGCCTGGCGCATGTGCTGAATTTGGTGGTGCAGAAGTTCATTCGCAACTACCCCGACATGTCAGAGCTGCTGCATAAAGTGCGGGCCGTCTGTTTGCGCTTCCGGCATTCACATCCTGCCGCTGCTCGCCTGTCTGCGCTACAGCGTAACTTCGGCCTTCCCGCTCACCGCCTCATATGCGACGTGCCCACCAGGTGGAACTCCACCTTGCACATGCTGGACAGACTGTGCGAGCAGCAGCAGGCCATAGTGGAGTTTCAGCTGCAGCACGCACGGGTCAGTCGCACTGCGGAACAGCACCACTTCACCACCAATGACTGGGCCTCCATGCGAGACCTGTGTGCCCTGTTGCACTGTTTCGAGTACTCCACCAACATGGCCAGTGGCGATGACGCCGTTATCAGCGTTACAATACCACTTCTATGTCTCCTTGAGAAAACACTTAGGGCGATGATAGAAGAGGAGGTGGCCCAGGAAGAGGAGGAGGAGGAAGATTGGTCATTTTTAGCACTTTCAGGCCAGTCTCTTCGAAGTGACTCAGAGGGAGGTTTTTTGCAACAGCAGAGGCCAGGTACAAATGTGGCCAGACAGGGCCCACTACTGGAGGACGAGGAGGACGAGGATCAGGAGGAGGTGGAGGAGGATGAGGATGAAGCATGTTCACAGCGGAGTGGCACCCAACGCAGCTCGGGCCCATCACTGGTGCGTGGCTGGGGGGAAACGCAGGACGATGACGATACGCCTCCCACAGAGGACAGCTTGTCCTTACCTCTGGGCAGCCTGGCACACATGAGCGACTACATGCTGCAGTGCCTGCGCAACGACAGCAGAGTTGCCCAAATTTTAACGTGTGCGGACTACTGGGTTGCCACCCTGCTGGATTCACGGTACAAAGACAATGTGCCCACCTTACTTCATGCACTGGAGCGTGATAGTAAGATGCGCGAGTACAAGCGCACGTTGGTAGACGCGCTCCTGAGAGCATTCCCAAATGTCACAGGGGAACAAGTGGAAGCCCAAGGCGAAGGCAGAGGAGGAGCAAGAGGTCGCCAACGCAGCTGTGTCACGGCCAGCTCCTCTGAGGGCAGGGTTAGCATGGCAGAGATGTGGAAAAGTTTTGTCACCACGCCACAGCTAACTGCACCACCACCTGATACGGAACGTGTTAGCAGGAGGCAACATTTCAATAACATGGTGGAACAGTACCTGTGCACACCCCTCCATGTACTGACTGATGGTTCGGCCCCATTCTACTTCTGGGTCTCCAAATTGTCCACGTGGCCAGAGCTAGCCTTTTATGCCTTGGAGGTGCTGGCCTGCCCGGGGGCCAGCATTTTGTCTGAACGTTTATTCAGCACGGCAGGGGGCGTCATTACAGACAAACGCAGCCGCCTGTCTACAGCCAATGTGGACAAGCTGACGTTCATAAAAATGAACCAGGCATGGATCCCACAGGACCTGTCCATCCCTTGTGCAGATTAGACATTAACTACCTCCCCTTAACAATATATTATTGTACTCCAGGGCACTTCCTCATTCAATCCTATTTTTATTTTAATTTTACCATTATATTGCGGGGCAACCCAAAGTTGAATGAACCTCTCCTCTGTCTGGGTGCCGGGGCCTAAAAATATCTGACAGTGGCCTGTTCCAGTGGTGGGTGACATGAAGCCTGATTCTCTGCTATGACATGAAGACTGATTCTCTGCTGACATGAAGCCTGAATCTCTGTCATGGGACCTCTCTCCTCTGCCTGGGTGCCTGGGCCTAAATATGTGACAGTGGCCTGTTCCAGTGGTGGGTGACGTGAAGCCTGATTCTCTGCTATGACATGCAGACTGATTCTCTGCTGACATGAAGCCAGATTCTCTGTTACGGGACCTCTCTCCTCTGCCTGGGTGCCTGGGCCTAAATATCTGACAATGGACTGTTCCAGTGTTGGGTGACGTAAAGCCTGATTCTCTGCTATGACATGCAGACTGATTCTCTGCTGACATGAAGCCAGATTCTCTGTTACGGGACCTCTCTCCTTTGCCTGGGTGCCTGGGCCTAAATATCTGACAATGGACTGTTCCAGTGTTGGGTGACGTAAAGCCTGATTCTCTGCTATGACATGCAGACTGATTCTCTGCTGACATGAAGCCAGATTCTCTGTTACGGGACCTCTCTCCTCTGCCTGGGTGCCTGGGCCTAAATATCTGACAATGGACTGTTCCAGTGTTGGGTGACGTGAAGCCAGATTCTCTGCTATGGCATGAAGAGACTGATTCTCTGCTGACGTGAAGCCAGATTCTCTGCTATGGGACCTCTCTCCAATTGATATTGGTTAATTTTTATTTATTTTATTTTTATTTTTATTCATTTCCCTATCCACATTTGTTTGCAGGGGATTTACCTACATGTTGCTGACTTTTGCAGCCCTCTAGCTCTTTCCTGGGCTGTTTTACAGCCTTTTTAGTGCCGAAAAGTTCGGGTCCCCATTGACGGGGTTCGGGACGAAGTTCGGGTCGGGTTCGGATCCCGAACCCGAACATTTCCGGGAAGTTCGGCTGAACTTCTCGAACCCGAACATCCAGGTGTTCGCTCAACTCTATTCGCGGTAAGCACAACACTCACCTAGGGACGACCGCCTTAAGAAGGCACCTGGCCTCCCATCACCGAGCCCAGTGGGAGCAACACCGTCAGAACCCACAAAGCCACCCTCCTGGCGCTCCATGTCCTGCCTCTTTTCCTTCTCCTCTCTCCTCCCATTTGTCCTCCACTCCACCTTCCATCGTGCCGTTGTCGCGTTCACCTGGCAAAAGGCAGACTTCCGTGTACCAAATGGTCAAGCGTAAAAAGATGATGACGCCGGATAATCCTCTTGCCCAGCGACTGACCGCCGGCTTGTCGGAACTGCTAGCCCACCAACTACTGCCATATAAACTGGTGGACTCGGAGGCCTTTAGAAAATTTCTGGCCATTGGCACACCACAATGGAAGGTCCCCGGAAGAAAATATTTCTCCCAGAAGGGCATCCCGGAGCTTTATGGCCACGTTCAGCGGCAAGGGAATGTATCTCTGGCACACAGTGTCAGTGCCAAGATACATCTGACCACAGACACGTGGTCTAGCAAACATAGGCAGGGAAGGTACATAACTTTTACTGCCCACTGGGTGAACCTTCTGACGGCCAGGGACGTGCACACATAGGGCTCAAATTGGTCTTGAGCCCCTGCCCCCTTCTGCCCCTGCCCCTTTAATGCCTTTTTTTTTTTATGTTGTCCCAAGCCCAGGGCCGTCTTTAACGCGGGACAAAAGGGGCAGCTGCCCCGGGCCCAGTTGTTCCTGTGGGGGCCCAAGGTAGCTGCCTCTTGAACCCCGCTGGCCACTGCCCACAATTTCACTTACCTCAAGTGTCGTGCCGTGGGGAAGGGGGTCGTCCGCCCCAGGTGTCAGGCTGTCAGCTACAGGGGGGTGCTGCCATGCCTGCCTGCGTGCCGGTAAGGTATAGTATTCTGACAGAACAGTGGCATTCCAGAGCGAACTGTGAGAGAGCGAGAGCTGTGGGGGGAGGGACCTTACATGGCATCATCACCATATGACCAGTAACATGGCGATATTACTGGTCCCAGGGCTATGAGGTAATCAAAGGTCCTTTCTTTCTTCCAGGACTCAGGGCAGGACAAGGGTAGGTCACGTGGGTCAGCAACGCTCTGCTATCACAGGCACTGGCCAACTGTCTGTAGAGTAGGAAGATCAGGGACGGCTGCTCAGCAGCGTCTGTAGAGGGGAGAAAGTCTGTCAGCGCTGGAGAGGTGGATGTGACTACTGGGGAGGGTCTGAGGATTGTATGCTGGGGGAGGCTGTGTGGGATTATATACTGGGGGGCTGCTGTGTGGGATTATATACTGGGGGAGCTGCTGTATGAGATTATATACTGGGGTCGGGGGGGCTGCTGTATGGGATTATATACTGGGGGGCTGCTGTATGAGATTATATACTGGGGGCTGCTGTATGAGATTATATACTGGGGGGGCTGCTGTATGAGATTATATACTGGGGTCTGCTGTATGAGATTATATACTGGGGTCTGCTGTATGAGATTATATACTTGGGGCTGCTATATGAGATTATATATATATATGCTGTTTACTGTGGGGTGCTGTATACTGTGTGGTGCTATACTGCTCCACTGTATACTATGGGGTGCTGTATACTTTATAGTGTGGGGTACTGTATACTGTGGGATGCTGTATACTGGGTGCTATATTGCTCTACTGTATATTGTGGGGTGCTGTATATTGTGGAGTGCTATACTGCTCTACTGTATACTGTGGGGTGCTATACTGTATGCTATAGGATGCTATACTGCATACTGTGGGGTGTTATACTATATATTGCATACTGTGGGGCGCTGTATACTATAGGGTGCTATACTGCATACTGTGGGGTGCTAGGGTGCACTGTAACGCTAGGGTGAGCCGAGCCCCGGTTTCCTTCCTGAACTGCAGAGCGGTGCCCACTTCTAGCCCTGAGTCCAGCTGCCCAGAGCACTGATCCTGAGTCTGCTGGAGTCTTCAGAACGGTAAGTAGTTACAGTCATTCACTGTAAGCAATATTATATATAGTGGTGGAGGGCGTGATTGCCTGCTAGGCTGTGGAAAGGCAGGATCCAGGGGGCCCAAGTAAATTCTCGCCCAGGGTCCAATCAATATTAAAGACGGCCCTGCCCAAGCCGACCCACTTCAAGCGTGCCGCGAGTCCGCACGCGCCCCCCCTCCATCCCGCCGGCGGCAGCGCAATTTATTCACTGATACAATTTATTCACCAGTCCGCCCGCTCACCAGTGCAGGGTCAGGGTGACAGGGTCCTTTAAGGCTAACGCAGGGGCTGCCTGGGTAGGGGACGTGCGTGACGCACGTCTGCTACGTCACGTGACCCTTCCCCCCGCGGGATTAATGCAGGGGAACAAGCGCCGGCCTGTCCGCCCTCAGTGCCTGCCCTGGTAATATATTGTAAATAATTTAAAGTCCAGGAACAAAACAAGTATGCAAAGAAACAATAGTTGTAGTGCTTTGTCCCTTTGCATACTTGTGGTTGTAGGGAATTGTACCTTTGCATACTGGGGGTTGTAGTGCTTTGTCTCTTTGCATATTAGAGTCTATAGAGTCTTGTAATGACATCACTTATTTTATCATAATATGTACGGTGAAACCAAAAAAGTAATATTTGTGGATTCTGTCGTGTTTACAATTACAGTATCAAAAAATTAATGGAGAACAAGGTAGGAGTTCTAGAAAAGTAAGCTTCGTGGTACAAACATTTTTAGAAATTATGACAAGTGTCTTTTTTTTTTAACTTAAGCCCCTGCCCTTCAAAATGTCTGTGCACTACCCTGCTGACGTCCGTCAAGCATGCAACCCGTGGCACCCGTGTGGATTTGGTGTTACCGCCATGGATTGCATGCAGGCCTGCCTCTTCTTCTCCTCCTCCTACTCCATCCTCTGTCTCCTCCTCGGCTGACTCCTCCTTTTCCACTGCTCCCCAGAACCTATTCGACGTGCCAGGTGAGACGTTGCTATGCTGTGCTGCGGCTGTTGTGCCTGGAAGCCAAGAGCGACACCAGTCCTGCACTCCTTTCAGCTTTGCAGTCACAGGCAGATCAGTGGCTAACCCCGCTCAATTTGACAGTTGGTAAAGTGGTGTGCGACAACGGGGCCAATCTGCTGAGCGCGCTGAAACAGGGCTAAATGACACACGTCCTGAACTTAGTTGTGCAGCGATTCGTTGCCAAATACCCCGGGGTCCAGGACATCTTGCGGCAGGCCAGGAAAATCTTTGGCCATTTTAGAAGATCTTACGTTCAGCGGCGACACCACCTGCCCGTCAGACGTCTGATTTGTGACTGCCCGACGCGCTGGAAATCCACCTTGTATATGCTTAATAGGCTGCTCCAGCAGAAACGTGCAGTTAACAACTACCTGTACGAACTCTGCGACAGGACAGGTTCTGGGAGCTTGTTTTTTTTTCACTGCGCCAGTGGCTGCTCATGCGCGACGCATGCAGACTTCTGTGGCCATTTGATGACCACAGATGGTCAGTCGCAGCCAGTTCACCATCAGTGACATCATACCTTACGCCTTCTTTCTGGAGCGTGCATTGCATCTTGTCATTGATCAAGCCGTCGAGGAGCAGGAGCAAGAAGATGAGGAAGTCGCAATGATGGATGAATTCCCGGGGGGGCTACTTCATCTGAGACAAGTCAACAGGAGTCTGAAGAGGAGTCAGAGGAGGATGATGCCGGGGGCGGAGGAGGAGCAAGAAGAGCATGCATTAAACTTTTCTGGGATCCCTGGTGTTGTCCGTGGTTGTGGAGGAGACCGAGGACGACATTATCCTGGATGATGAGCAGGAGCCAGGCCACTCCACCGCTTCCAGTTTAGTGCAAATGGCGGCCTTCATGCTCCAGTGTTTGAAGAGGGACCCTGTATAAAAAGCATAAAGGGCAAGGACCAGTACTGGGTGGAAACATACTTAGACCCCCGGTACAAACACAAAATGGCGGACATGTTACCAGTATCACAGAGGGCTGTCAGAATGCAGCACTTCCTTACCTTGCTTTGAGAAATGCTGAATTCTGCTTTTGCAGGCGCTGGCAGAGGAATTTCCACTCACAGAGAAACAGTTGCGGGTACCAATCCTACCGCGCCTGCAAGAAGAGGGTTTGAAGATGTGTTGGTCACTTCGGACATGAGATCATTCTTTCAGCCAACCCATCGACAGCCGCCCTCCAGATCCAGCCTCAGGGAACGCCTAGACCGACAGGTGTCCGATTACATCGGGTTAACGGCCGATGTGGACGCTCTGAGAAATTCAACACCTATGACGACCACGTGTTTCAACTATTATCATTAGGGTTTTTTTTTATCATTAGGGGGGATTTTGTTAGCCATGTTTTTAATGCAATTTTATATTTTTAGTTCTTTTAAACATATGTATTTGACCTGTATTTGTACTGGCCTTCAGTAAAATTGATATCCATTGACCATCTAATAGACCTCCAGCCACATAATCATTTGATATTTTCTGTATGGTGAATACATAATTTTTTGGGCTTGTAATACACTGGCCTGCAGTAAAATTGATATCCAATGACCCAGTGGTGGATCTAGAGCATGGTATCGGGAGGGGCACTTCCAGATTATTTTCTGTCCGCAGCCACAAAACAATGGTGCTTATAGAACAGACTACACAGTGTAGAGGAATACTGTATATTGTGTGGCACAGTGTATGCTATATGTGCATAACAAACATATTTCACATGAAAACTTACAATTACTTGGCTTGGCCCTTGGGGATCTCGGACACCACTTCAACACTTTGGCTGGGGGCTAGGTGGAGCTGATGCTGTGTTTTATCCTAATGAGAAAGATTTCATAATAAGGATTTGGAGAAGGGGCAGAGGGATAGCAGAGCAGGGAAAGGCTGGTGCTGCTACTAGGGGGCTCATACAATGGGGGAGTAATAAAGCCCACCATAATGCCCCCCCCAAGTAGAAATAATTCTCCTTAGGCCTCCTGCACACGACAGTATTTTTTCACGGTCCGCAAAACGGGGTTCCGTTGGTCCGTGATCCGTGACCGTTTTTTTCGTCCGTGGGTCTTCCTTGATTTTTGGAGGATCCACGGACATGAAAAAAAAGTCGTTTTGGTGTCCGCCTGGCCGTGCAGAGCCAAACGGATCTGTCCTGACTTACAATGCAAGTCAATGGGGATGGATCCGTTTGACGTTGACACAATATGGTGCAATTGCAAACGGATCCGTCCCCCATTGACTTTCAATGTAAAGTCAGGAGTTAATATACCATAGGATCAGAGTTTTCTCCAATCCGATGGTCTATTTTAACTTGAAGCGTCCCATCACCATGGAACGCCTCTATGTTAGAATATACCATCGGATTTGAGTTAGATCGTGAAACTCATATCCGACAGTATATTCTAACACAGAGGCGTTCCCATAGTGATGGGGACGCTTCAAGTTAGAATATCCTACGAACTGTGTACATGACTGCCCTCTGCTGCCTGGCAGCACCTGATCTCTTACAGGGGGCTGTGATCAGCACAATTAACCCCTCAGGTGCCGCACCTGAAGGGGTTAATTGTGCTTATCATAGCCCCCTGTAAGAGATCAGGGGCTGCCAGGCAGCAGGGGGCAGACCCCCCTCCCTCCCCAGTTTGAATATCATTGGTGGCCAGTGTACGCCCCCCGGCCCCCCCTCTATTGTTTTAATATCATTGGTGGCCAGTGTGCGGCCCCCCCCCCTCCCTCCCTCTATTGTTTTAATATCATTGGTGGCCAGTGTGCGGCCCCCCCCTCCCTCCCTCTATTGTTTTAATATCATTGGTGGCCAGTGTGCGGCCCCCCCCGGCCCCCCCTCTATTATTTTAATATCATTGGTGGCCAGTGTGTGGCCTCCCCTCTCTCCCCCCCCCCCCGATCATTGGTGGCAGCGGAGAGTTCCGATCGGAGTCCCAGTTTAATCGCTGGGGCTCCGACCGGTAACCATGGCAACCAGGACACTACTGTAGTCCTGGTTGCCATGGTTACTTAGCAATATTAGAAGCATCATACTTACCTGCTGCGCTGTCTGTGACCGGCCGGGAGCTCCTCCTACTGGTAAATGACAGGTCTGTGCGGCGCATTGCTTAATGATCTGTCACTTACCAGTAGGAGGAGCTCCCGGCCGGTCACAGACAGCGTAGCAGGTAAGTATGATGCTTCTAATATTGCTAAGTAACGATGGCAACCAGGACTACAGTAGTGTCCTGGTTGCCATGGTTACCGGTCGGAGCCCCAGCGATTAAACTGGGACTCCGATCGGAACTCTCCGCTGCCACCAATGATCGGGGGGGAAAAGAGGGGAGGCCGCACACTGGCCACCAATGATATTAAAACAATAGAGGGGGGCCAGGGGGGTGCACACTGGCCACCAATGATATTAAAACAATAGAGGGGGGGCGGCGCACACTGGCCACCAATGATATTAGAACAATAGAGGGGGGGCTGGGGGGGGGCGCACACTGGCCACCAATGATAATACAATAGAGGGAGGGAGGGGGGTCCGCACTGGCCACCAATGAAATTAAAACTGGGGAGGGGGGTCTGCCCCCTCCTGCCTGGCAGCCCCTGATCTCTTATAGGGGGCTATGATATGCACAATTAACCCCTTAGGTGCAGCACCTGAGGGGTTAATTGTGCGGATCACAGCCCCCTGTAAGAGATCGGGTGCTGCCAGGCAGCAGGGGGCAGTCATGTACACAGTTCGTAGTATATTCTAACTAGAAGCGTCCCCATCACTATGGGAACGCCTCTGTGTTAGAATATACTGTCGGTTCTGAGTTTTCACGAAGTGAAAACTCAGCTCTGAAAAAGCTTTTATGCAGACAGATCTTCGGATCCATCTGTATGAAAGTAACCTACGGCCACGGATCACGGACGCGGATGCCAATCTTGTGTGCATCCGTGTTCTTTCACGGACCCTTTGACTTGAATGGGTCCGTGAACCGTTGTCCATCAAAAAAATAGGACAGGTCATATTTTTTTGACGGACAGGAAACACGGATCACGGATGCGGCTGCAAAACGGTGCATTTTCTGATTTTTCCATGGACCAATTGAAAGTCAATGGGTCCGCGAAAAAAAAACGGAAAACGGCACAACGGCCACGGGTGCACACAACGGTCCTGTGCATGAGGCCTTATAATGTGACAGTGCAAAAAATACCCCCTTGTAATGCCCCCAGTTGAGCTAATGTCACCATAGTGCCCCCATAATGTGCCAGTATGAAATACCCCTATATAGTGCCCCTTGTAAATGCCCCCATAGTGCTCCTCTCCCCCTTCCTCCTAGTGCCCCCCATAATGTACCAGTATAAAATGCCCCATATATAGTGCCCCAGTACAAGCCCTGAGTGTCCCCCATAATTTGCAAGTATAAAATACCCCTTCTTAGTGCCCCCCGTAGACCCCAATAGTACTCCTCTCCCCCTTACCCCATAGTACCCACCATAATGTGTCCCAGTATAAAATGCTACTGTACAGAGCCCCCCATATAAAATACCCCTTCTTTGTGGCCTCAATAGATGCCCCTATAGTGCCCACCAATAATGTGCCAGTAAGAAGTGCCCCCATAGTGCCACCCAATAATGTGCAATAAAAAGTGCCCCCAATAATGTCAGTAATAAGTACACCCAATAATGTGCCAGTAATAACTGCCCCCAATCATATTCCAGTAAAATGTGCCCCCATAGATGCCCCCCAATCATGTGCCAGTAAGATGTGCCCCATTAGATGCCCCACAATCATGTGCCAGTAACAAGAGCCCCCCCAATCATGTGCCAGTAACAAGAGCACCCCCCATCATGTGCCAGTAATAAGAGCCCCCCCATCATGTGCCAGTAACAAGAGCCCCCCCAATCATGTGCCAGTGACAAGAGCCCCCCCCAATCATGTGCCAGTAACAAGAGCCCCCCCATCATGTGCCAGTAACAAGAGACCACCCATCATGTGTCAGTAACAAGGGCCCCCCATCATGTGCCAGTAAAAGTACATATAAAAAAAAACTGTTATACTTACCTCCATGTCAGCGATGTGATGCAGGCCTCTTCCGGCCTGTGTCCCGCTCTGTATGGCTCAGGCCTTCACAGGCCTCTGATAGGCTGCCGGACTAGTGCCGGCAGCCTATCAGAAGAACAGGTGAGGGACATGCCTCTCCCTCCCCTGCCCCGCCCCAGCACAGCCATCTGTATCGCTGTTCTCAGGACGGCGATACAGATGACTATGGAGATGAGCGCTTCCACAATGGAAGCGCTCATCACCCTGTTCCCTGCCGCCGCCGCCCCCCACTTTTTACCAAGGCCGTGCCACCAGCTCGGGGGGGGGGGGATTGCCCCGTTGCCCCCCCTGGATCCGCCAGTGCAATGACCGTGTAATCTACCTCCAGCCACATACTTACTTGTTCTTTTCTGTATGCTGAATGCATAATTTGTGGGGCCTGTAGTCCACTGGCCTGCTGTAAAATTGATATCCAATGACCGTGTAATCTACCTCCAGCTACATACTTACTTGTTCTTTTCTATATGCTGAATGGATAATTTTTGGGGCCTGTAGTCCACTGGCCTGCTGTAAAATTGATATCCAATGACCGTGTAGTCTACCTCCAGCTACATACTTACTCGTTCTTTTCTGTATGCTGAATGCATCATTTTTGGGGCCTGTAGTCCACTGGCCTGCAGTAAAATTGATATCCATTGACCGTGTAATATACCTCCGGCCACATAAACACTTGATCTTTTCTGTCCGGTGAATGCCTAATGTTTGGGGCCTGTAGTCCAGTGGCCTACAGTAAAATTTGTATCCATTGACTTCAGAATGTATCTCGAGCCACATAATCAGAATTTCTTTTATGTCAGGTGAATGCCTAATTTTTAAGGACCGTACTCCTGTGGCCTAAAATAAAAAATTTCTAGGCTCCAACAGGGCACATTTCTAAGACTTTCCCTTTAAGACGCATAAAAATGTCCCTTGATTAAGATACATATTTTTGGTTGGAATTTTTGTCATTGATTCCACTCTAGTATGTCACTGTCCATGTTGTGGGACTATTTGTGCACTTCTACTAAGTATTTGGTGGCTGCAAATATGAGCTGAAAGTTTTTCAGGTTCGCCTGCCATTAAAGTGAATGGGGCCCACCGCGAACTTGTGGTTCGCGAACATTTGATCGTGTTCGCGAACCATCCCGGCCGATGTTCGTCCATCACTATATATTTATACCACTGTGGGGAGCTCATTAGCTTACTGCATACTGTTTTATTATTGTGTTCCAAGTATAAACAGTATGCAGCACCTTCTAATAAATTTGGTGCATCTTCTGTCAGTCTGTGTTAGTAACTGAAATCTTCTCCAACTGGTGTAGATTTTAGCTATAATTTATGCTCCTTCTGCTAAGCTCCTCCCACTTTTCAAGCCAGTTTTAAAAAGTGGCAAGAAATGCAAAAAGTTTAAAATTTTTGTGCATATATAGCGTGCACCATAATTGGAAAACTTTTTATGCCACATTTCTGGTGAAAAACCTTTTGCTACATGTGCCCCAGTGTCTATTAACATATCATGTGGTGAAGTAAGAAAACCATACGTTCAGGCTTTAGATTCTCACGGTCCCATTACCTCTCTTGTTTAATATGCATCCTTGTTTGTTCTAAGGCATGTTCTCCATTTTAGTTGAAAGCTTCCCTTGTGCTATTTCTCTCTGGCAGCCTCTGTGCCCAGCTGAGCAGGAAGCTGAGATGCTTATCTTTGTATCTGTCTGTCTTTAAATGGCTAAAGCTTGGGTTGCAGGCAAACTGTCTACTTCAAAGGCAAAAAAGTGCTGTGTTACTGAATTTACTATGCAATCATGCAATGATGTCTATAGCATGCCATTTTATACAGCATATGCCATGTAGATTGAAAAAAAAAAAAATTAAATATTAGCTGTATCCAATGTGTAGCTATGGTGGTGTGAATTGGTATCAAACACATTCCAGACCTTCTGTTATTTGACCCTATAAAGGTTTATACCTGCTTGGTCTCAGTTTGGCTTCTGAGTCAACATCTATGTAATGTGCTACTGCTATGTATGTGTACTCTGAATATCTATGCATGGTATAGGCATAGCCACATGGTTAATTATCCTGGTTCGGCCATTTTAGGGAGCTTAGGGTATGGGCTGGCTCCACCCCTAGTTTCAGAGAGTTCTAGTTAGTTATAGGGAGAGTTTGAAGGGTGTGGGGAGCAGAAAATATGTGCTCCTCTCCTCTTACCTCCATCTTTAAGAATCCAGAGACTAAGGCCTGTTTGAGACGAGCGTGACCTTTGCATAAATCACGCTCCGTGTGTGAGCGTGATTACCTGTTATAGATACTGCTTGTTTCTCAGTTTCTCATTTATAATGCTGTGTGTCTCTTTGCTAGTCATATCTTTTGATCTGCATGCCACCGTACGAATTTCAGGGGCTGTTGATAGAATACAGTTGTAAGAGAGAGATAGAGACTTTAGCAGGAGAGTGTAACCAGAGGGCCATTGCTTCTAACATTGCCTAATTCATGCACGGACATTTGGGTAAATGACTTGCACTGTGTACAGACTGTTGTTGGATGTATTACAACTCCTATTTTGCATTCAAGTAAAGAAGACCTTTTTTTTTTTGCTGAACCTGGCCTGGTTACCGACTCCTACTACTAGACCACACACTGGCCATTGCATTGCAATACTACACCACCTGCCAGGCACCTATACAAACATCAAAGGCACCAGCAGTTTGGGCACCAGCATCGGGCAAAAGCGCCAACTACAGGGAGTGCCCCAACAGAAGAAAGCATGCACCCTCCTTTTCACAGTACCAGCCCTAGGGAGCGACGAATCTACACAGCAGAAGGGCTGGCACTACTACAGCTGAACAATCTATGAGCCACTTACTTTCATGTAACGGACAGACAGGGCTGAGTAGCGTTGTGTGGTGGTGCTCTACTGGTAGATTATGCAGTATATGGAGAAGCAGAGAGGGATCTGTGGCGCTCACCACCTGGTACAAATTTCTTGCAAAGCTGGTACATATGGAGTGGAGAAAGAAAGGCTACGGCCGTTTCGAGCTACATTGCACTTAGTCTGGCTCTATTCCTCTGCCACGGATTCCTATCTGCTACTCCATATACCTAGGGAGCGACAGTCTAGGGAGACCACTGTGATACATACTCTAGTTGGGACCACTACCACTCCCACCCTCCTCATCGGCTCCTCGGGGGCTTGCTGCATATACCGATTCCCTGGCTCATACACCTAGTTCCTGGAACACTTGGCTGCCTGGCTTCCCCAATTTCTGTCTTCTACAGCTCTCATTTTTGGTGACTTTAACATCCCCATAGACAGTAATATCTTTCAATTTTCCTCCCAGCTTGTATCTCTAACTCCCTCTCTTGGCCTTTCACAACTTTCTAATTCTCAAACACATAAATATGGTAAATCACTTGACCTGGTCTTTTTCCGGCTTTGCTCTGTTTCTGACTTTACTAACTCTCTTTACCCGTTTTCTAACCACAACCTTCTCTCCTTTGCTGTTGCAAATCCTCATCCGTCCCAGCACACTCCTACTTATCTCCTTTCAGAAATCTATGTGCCATTGACACTAAGTAACTTACAGACAAAGATTGTCCCCAATCTTTTCCCTCTCCTGTCCCGATCTGGCTGCAAAACACTACAATGATACCCTCAGAAACACCCTGGAGTAAGTGATGCCCCCAACACAAAATAAAGCAACCCTGGCTCACACCTCAAACACAACACTCCAGAAGTGCTAAACGCCTATGGAGAAAATCTCATTCACCAGAAGATTTCCTCTAAGGACTGATAACTATGCCCTCCACCTCGCCAAACAGACCTATTTCACCTCTCTCATCTCTTCACTATCTGATAATCCAAAAAACAGTTTGACACCTTTCAGTTATTCCTCAGTACTAAAGTGAAGATGCCCATCACTGACCTCTGTGGTGAAGATCTGGCCACCTAAGAGAAAATTTAAAACATCCATCATGAAATTAACTCCCAGTCTCCAAGCATCATCAATCTTCTTACCGCCCACACCTCCAGCGGTTGTCTTTCTACATTTGACCCAGCCACATAAGAAGAAGTCTCAAGTCTCCTCTTTTCTCAACCTACTACCTGGACTACGGACCCTATACCCTCACACCTCTTCCAGTCTTCCCTGAATATCCCTAGGAGTAGTGACAGGGTCTGAGACTACTGGTTCCTTCCCGGATGAACGAACCAGCGTCTCCCTGAGGCCTAGTAAACAACGAGCAAATGGGAACAACAAAAATACAAAGAGAAGTACACTTATCTTCAATAGAAAATGGAAGACCAGGAACTCAGATGAGGACCACACACCAGCTCTTCCAACTCCAGGAAGAGAATATCAACCGCATGGTAAGAAGTGTGAGTCCAGACTAAATAGAGTAGCAGTAATGACCACAAGCTACACCTGAGACAAGAGGTGTGGTCATTACCAACAACACTGCAGCAAGTGAAAACAGAGAGACTGTCAGATAACCTCACGTGCAGCCATTCTCTCAGATCTTCTAACCTCTGTCATGGGAGGCACCGTGATAGTCCCCCCTTCTATGGGTGACCTCTGGACACCCAGAACTGACATTATCCGGATGAGCCCTGTGAAAGGCTTTCGCAAGGCGACTAGCATTAACATCGACCGCTGGAACCCACATTCTCTCCTCTGGACCGTAACCTTTCCAGTGAATGAGATACTGAAGGGATCTAAGGAGAATTCGTGAGTCCACTATCCTGGAGATCTGTAGTTCAAGATTACCGTCCACCATGACAGGAGCGGGAGGCAAGGAGTACGGTTCAGCAGGTTCGAAATATCTCTTCAGCAATGATTTGTGGATAACATTATGAATTTTTAAAGCCTGCGGAAGTTCAAGACGAAAGGCTACCGGTTAATAATGGCAGAGATCTTATATGGACCAATAAACTTTGGACCCAACTTCCAAGAAGGTACCTTCAAATTAATGTTTCTTGTAGACAGCCACACAGAATCACCCACTCTTAGGTCCGGACCACTCATACGTCTCTTGTCAGCCATACGTTTATACTTGTTGGCTTTTTTTTTTTATTATTTAGAATTTTCTGCCAAATAGATGAAAAAGAAGAGGAAAATCTTTCCTCTTCAGTTATACCAGAAGTCTCAGTACCAGAAAAAGTGCCAAACTGCGGATGGAACCCATATGCCCCAAAAAACGGCGACTTATCAGTGGATTCCTGCCTACAGTGATTTATGGAAAACTCGGCCAAAGTCAAAAATGAAGACCACTCCTCCTGATTCTCTGAGACAAAACATCTCAAATAAGTCTCCAGATTCTGGTTAGTGCGTTCAGTCTGCCCGTTCGACTGAGGATGAAAGGCCGAAGAGAAGGACAATTTGTGGCAGGCGCAGCACTAAGAAGTGCCTTTTGCGCTGTGGCATCAGAAGAATTTTGATATCTCTGACTTTTAGTCTAACAGACTGTCTATTCTGTAATTCCTCTAGCGCCGTTCTATGGAAACAGTAGGTTTAAAGAGCACACCAAATGTGTGAAAGAGCTTCTTTATTAACTTAAACTTTTTTCATATATAACACTGCCGCCTCCTCAGCAGATAGTCCATGTACATAACATGTGTTGAAAAGATATCACAAAATGACAGTATGCATAAGATGGTGGTTCAACTGTTCAATCTTGTCATTCAACATAAAATGGTGGATATATTTCTCTCTTGAGTATCTGTACTCTCACTTTAAGTTATTTAAGCAATTTATGATCTCTCTGAGAGGTATATCTGAGGTCTAACTAATAGTTCTACTTGCTGAATTTGGTCACAATTTGCAGTATGCAGTTAGCAGTAACTATTTGCAGATTGGTTGAGTATGATCTGGTATGGTTGTATGCAATTTGGATTGCAATATGGAATTTAAATTTGGATTGTGAACTTTGTAGTTTGCAATTGGTGGAACTGTAAGTAAACCCACATATAACTGGTTCAGTATACAGTTCTAATCACTATATTAACAGTAGGAACATTATATAACTGTTTTAAATACCTATTTTGGCCTATCTGCTTCCATAAAACACAACTCTTAGTGGAGTGAATGTCTGTTCAGCTCCTCTCCTCTGGTGTAATGATTCTAGCAGCTCCTGCTAGGGAATTTCCCACACAGGCTGTGTGTGAGGCTGGCTGTGATTGGTCAAGACTCCTGCCCAGCAACAACAGTTTAACTCTATGCTTCAGCAACAACAGTTTAACTCTATGCTTTCTGTTGTTTCTGCTGTCATTGAGCTTACCTTACATTGTATTATGAATCTTAAAGGCATATTATCTTTTCTGCTTCTGTGAGCACAATATATAACAGTTATATGACATCCAAATCACTGTAAATCAGTCTGCTTTTGTCTTTAACACACATTTAACAAACATAGGAACTGTATTAAGGTTATTGGCAGGTTTAGCTGTATAAACATATTAGCTATATTAGCAACCTAGGACAGGTCTTAGCTGGCCAGCTACACAATTGTACCCCCAGGATAGTATAGAACGCCTTCCAGAATCTGGAAAAAAACGGAGTCCCCCTATCAAACACCACATCAAAGGGATTACCATGTAGCTTCACGATGTTATCGACAAACAGTTGTGCGAGAGTTTTAGCATTAGATAGACCTGATAATGCTATAAAGTGCAACATCTTGCTGAAGCAATCAACACCCACCAGAATCACAGTTTTCCCTCAGGAATTTGTAAAACCTGTGATAAAGTCCATGGATAAATGAGTCCAAGGTCGGGACGGGATAGACAACTGAAGTAGAGATCCTGAAGGCCGAGTATGTGTCACCTTGGCACTTGCACAAGTCTCACAGGCTGACACATAGCCCTCAACACATTTACGCAACCCCGGCGACCAGAATCTATGAGAAATGAGATCGACCGTGGATCTGCTCCAAGGGTGTCCTGTAAGAACTGTATGGTGATGTTCCCCGAACACCTTGTGCCGTAATGCAGAAGGAACAAACAACTTCCCCGGAGGACAGGAATCCGGTGCATCTCCTTTGGACTCCAATACCTCGACCTCAAGTTCGGGATAAAGGGCAGATATTACCACCCCTTCAGCTAATATCGGACCAGGATCTTCCGAATCACCCCCCTAGGAAAGGTACGCAACAAAGCATCCGCCTTGATGTTCTTAACCCCAGGATTATAGGCGACACAAAATTAAATCTGGTAAAAAAACAACGACCATCTGGCCTGCCTTGGGTTCAGATGTTTAGCAGACTGCAGGTTAGGCCTCTTTCACACTTGCGTTGTTGGGATCCGGCATGCACTTCCGTTGCCGGAGGTGCCTGCCGGATCCGTAACAACGCAAGTGTACTGAAAGCATTTGAAGACGGAACCGTCTTCCAAATGCGTTCAGTGTTACTATGGCACCCAGGACGCTATTAAAGTCCTGGTTGCCATAGTAGGAGCGGGGAGCGGGGGAGCGGTATACTTACCGTCCGTGCGGCTCCCGGGGCGCTCCAGAGTGACGTCAGAGCGCCCCATGCGCATGGATGACGTGATCCATGTGATCACGTGATCCATGCGCTTGGGGCGCCCTGACGTCACTCTGGAGCGCCCGGGGAGCCGCACGGACGGTAAGTACACTGCTCCCCTGCTCCCTGCTACACTTACCATGGCTGTCAGGACTTTAGCGTCCCGGCAGCCATGGTAACCACTCTGAAAAAGCTAAATGTCGGCTCCGGCAATGCGCCGAAACGACGTTTAGCTTAAAGCCGGATCCGGATCAATGCCTTTCAATGGGCATTGATCCCGGATCCGGCCTTGCGGCAAGTCTTCAGGATTTTTGGCCGGAGCAAAAAGCGCAGCATGCTGCGGTATTTTCTCCGGCCAAAAAACGTTCCGTACCGGAACTGAAGACATCCTGATGCATCCTGAACGGATTTCACTCCATTCAGAATGCATTAGGATAATCCTGATCAGTATTCTTCCGGCATAGAGTCCCGACGACGGAACTCTATGCCGGAAGACAATAACGCAGGTGTGAAAGAGCCCTAAGCCAGATTTTTGTGATCGGAAATTACCATAATGGGATGAATCGCTCCTTCCAACCAATGACGCCATTCCTCAAAAGCCAACTTAATTGCCAGCAACTCTCTATTACCTACGTCATAATTTTTTTCAGCAGTTGAGTGCTTCTTAGAGAAGAAAGCACATGGGCGCCATTTACTAGGTGAAGGACCCTGTGACAAGACTGCTCCAACCCCCACCTCGGATGCATCAACTTCCACAATAAATAGCTTTGACACATCAGGTTGCACCAATATAGGAGCAGAAGCAAAACATTTCTTCACAGCTGAAAAGGCTTATAATGCAGCATCAGACCAGACTGAGATATCCAAACCTTTTCTAGTCATGTCCATTAAAGGTTTAACATCAGTCAAGTAGTTCAAAATAAATTTACGGTAGTAGTTGGTGAACCCCAAAAATCACATAAGCCCTTTCAGATTTTCGGGTCGATCCCAGTCCAACACAGCACGGACCTCTTCAGGATCCATATGAAAACCTGAAGATGAGAGTAGGTTACCCAGGAATTGCACTTCCGGAACTGCTAATAAACACTTCTCCATCTTAGCATACACTTTATTCTCTCTTAGGATCTGTAACACTTGTCTCACATGATCCTGATGCGTCTCCATGTAAGGAGAATATATTAGAATATCATCCAGATACACAACAACAAAGCTGCCCACCAGATGATGAAAGATGTCATTGATTAAATTTTGAAAAACCGCAGGAGCAGTGGTCAACCCAAAAGGCATGACCATATTCTCAAAATAACCTTCAGGGGTATTAAAGGCCGTCTTCCATTCGTCCCCCTCCTTGATCCTTACCAGATTATTTGCCCCCCTCAGATGCAACTTAGAGAACACCTAGGTACCAACAATCTGATTGAACAAATCTGGGATCAAAGGAAGGGGATAAGGATCCCGGACAATAATGCGATTAAGCTCACAGAAATCCAACCATGGCCTAAAAGTTCCGTCCTTTTTCTTAACAAAGAAGAATCCTGCAGCCACTAGGGATTTGGATGGTCTAATATGACCTTTAGCCAAACTCTCGGTGATATATTCTCACATGGCTGCTCTTTCGGGTTCAGAAAGATTATACAACAGAGACTTGGGCAACCTAGGTTGACAGGGCAATTATTCTCCTGATGTGGAGGTAACTCCTGGTCTCCACTTTCAGAGAATACATCAGAAAACTCAGAAATAAATTAAGATACAACTTTAGTGGTTACAACAGAAAGCAACGTGCTAAGACAGTTGTCTATGCAATAATCACTCCAATCAAGAATCTGTCTCGATTGCCAATCGATGGTAGGATAATGTTTGTTTAACCATGGTAAACCTAGCACCAAGGGAGCAGGCAGACCCTCCAGCACAAAACACAAAATGAATTCTTAATGAAAATTACCCACCTTTAAACGAATGTCCTGCACCATTTGTGACAAACATTTCTGTGTGAGTGGAGTGGAATCAATTGCAAACACCGAAATATTTTTGTCTAATGAACATAAACTAGGTTAACCCCTGCCCCACTGTCAAACATTTCAATTCCCACAGTTTTGGAATCTAGCGGCACCTGAGGAAATTCTCAGTTCCCCACCCACACCACCAAGAGTGAGATGAGGACTAAAAATCTTTTTTTCTTTTTCACCTTGACGCTGAACATAAGGACATACGTTAACAAAATGTCCCCTTTTTCCACAGAAAAAGCAGAGTCTCTTAAGCCTAAAGTTCTTGTCACCAGGTCCAGGGGTAGTTCCCCCCAGCTGCATTGGTTCATCACCAGACATGAGCTCTCTACCCAAAGTGTCGGAGGAGGCCGCCACCCCATATGATAGTATGTCCTGAGTGTGAGGAACCTTAGATCTCTTCCTCAGGCGTCTATCAATACGTACAGCAAGAGACATGGCCGATTCCAATGACTCAGGATATTCGTGAAACACCAACGCGTCCTTCAGGCTCTCGGATAACCCTTAACAGAATTGACTATGGAGAGCTGGGTCATTCCACTCCGTATCCGTAGCCCATCTTATAAATTCAGAGCAATAGGTCTCCGCAGAACGCTCTGTAAGCCACGTAACTTAGTCTCGGCCAGGGATATCCGATCTGGGTCATCGTAGATAAGAACTAGAGCTCTAAAAAATTGATCTACCGACCGGAGGGACTGTGATCCGGTCGGCAACAAAAAGAACAAGACTGAGCGTCACGTTTAAGAAACAAAATTATTATACCCACTCTTTGACTCTCGTCCCCACAAGAGTTAGGACGTAGTTTAAAATATAATTCGCATGACTCCCTGAACCAAATAGGTTGTCACTTCCCCTGGAAAATCTATCCGGGAGAGCGACCTTAGGTTCAGGAGAGGCCTGGTTCCCGCTGCCGGAACCAGCCGCCTGTGGTCTCTGGATCTGTGAGACGGTCATGCGGAGGTCAGCTACCTCCAAAGACAGCCCCTGCAATTGTCTGACCAGTGCAGAAATAGTATCCATTGCTGCACTGACAAAAAAAATTGCGTTTTTTTGGGCAGTTGATAATGTCACAGTGTAAGGGGAGGGGAGGAACACCAGAATGACAACAGAAGGAAAATGACCAGGAACTATGCCTCAAGGCTAGGGAAAGGGAAAAGGTAACCACCTATGAAAACCCTAAACCTAGCACTGACTCCTGTTAGTATGAATGGACCCTGAAGGTGGGAATATTCAGTGGTGAAGCAAAACTTTGTGGCACTCTGCTATAATTAAATGCCGAGAGTCGGGTTTCCACCCCGTTTTCAGTGAAAGTAAAAACTCCAGCAGTGAGGTAGTAGTATTGTTGAATTTTATTAAGGAATGCGGCTGTACAGATCAATTGTGATGTTTCGGCCACATACAGCCTTTTTCAAACATAAAATAGACATAAATAAAAGAAATATCCCAGGGCAGTGGTGGTACATGTTCAATGTTAGTAACAAAATGCAGTAATACAATACTCCAAATGTTATACAGCTTTGTTGCAGAAATGTGTGGGTCTCAAGGTTCAACTCAAGTGGGGTCCAAGAGTAGGGATCCATGTACACATGTTAAGGAAAGTAACAGCAAATATCTTACATAAAACAACATATCATACCAATCTAATGTGCTTCTCTCTCTCTCTCTCTATACAGGGAGTGCAGAATTATTAGGCAAGTTGTATTTTTGAGGATTAATTTTATTATTGAACAACAACCATGTTCTCAATGTACCCAAAAAACTCATTAATATCAAAGCTGAATATTTTTCGAAGTAGTTTTTAGTTTGTTTTTAGTTTTAGCTATTTTAGGGGGATATCTGTGTGTGCAGGTGACTATTACTGTGCATAATTATTAGGCAACTAAACAAAAAACAAATATATACCCATTTCAATTATTTATTTTTACCAGTGAAACCAATATAACATCTCAACATTCACAAATATACATTTCTGACATTCAAAAACAAAACAAAAACAAGTCAGTGACCAATATAGCCACCTTTCTTTGCAAGGACACTCAAAAGCCTGCCATCCATGGATTCTGTCAGTGTTTTGATCTGTTCACCATCAACATTGCGTGCAGCAGCAACCACAGCCTCCCAGACACTGTTCAGAGAGGTGTACTGTTTTCCCTCCTTGTAAATCTCACATTTGATGATCGACCACAGGTTCTCAATGGGGTTCAGATCAAGTGAACAAGGAGGCCATGTCATTAGATTTTCTTCTTTTATACCCTTTCTTGCCAGCCACGCTGTGGAGTACTTGGACACGTGTGATGGAGCATTGTCCTGCATGAAAATCATGTTTTTCTTGAAGGATGCAGACTTCTTCCTGTACCACTGCTTGAAGAAGGTGTCTTCCAGAAACTGGCAGTAGGACTGGGAGTTGAGCTTGACTCCATCCTCAACCCGAAAAGGCCCCACAAGCTCATCTTTGATGATACCAGCCCAAACCAGTACTCCACCTCCACCTTGCTGGCGTCTGAGTCGGACTGGAGCTCTCTGCCCTTTACCAATCCAGCCACGGGCCCATCCATCTGGCCCATCAAGACTCACTCTCATTTCATCAGTCCATAAAACCTTAGAAAAATCAGTCTTGAGATATTTCTTGGCCCAGTCTTGACGTTTCAGCTTGTGTGTCTTGTTCAGTGGTGGTCGTCTTTCAGCCTTTCTAACCTTGGCCATGTCTCTGAGTATTGCACACCTTGTGCTTTTGGGCACTCCAGTGATGTTGCAGCTCTGATATATGGCCAAACTGGTGGCAAGTGGCATCTTGGCAGCTGCACGCTTGACTTTTCTCAGTTCATGGGCAGTTATTTTGCGCCTTGGTTTTTCCACACGCTTCTTGCGACCCTGTTGACTATTTTGAATGAAACGCTTGATTGTTCGATGATCACGCTTCAGAAGCTTTGCAATTTTAAGAGTGCTGCATCCCTCTGCAAGATATCTCACTATTTTTGACTTTTCTGAGCCTGTCAAGTCCTTCTTTTGACCCATTTTGCCAAAGGAAAGGAAGTTGCCTAATAATTATGCACACCTAATATAGGGTGTTGATGTCATTAGACCACACCCCTTCTCATTACAGAGATGCACATCACCTAATATGCTTAATTGGTAGTAGGCTTTCGAGCCTATACAGCTTGGAGTAAGACAACATGCATAAAGAGGATGATGTGGTCAAAATACTCATTTGCCTAATAATTCTGCACTCCCTGTAGAGACGTTTTATCGTCTATTCCTGGAGAATTCAATATACCCAATACACAGACTCTGGGATCATTAGGTAATCTTATCTAAGTCGTTACAGCTATGATTCCATGTATATCTTCCCAATATTTTCCCAATTTTTGGCAATTCCAAACCATATGAAGCAATGTCGCTTCTGTTGCTCCACAGCAAGGGCATGTGGAGTCCGGTCGTGCGCCTATTTTAAATAGACATTTTGGGGTTCTATACACTCTGTGTATTAGATATACCTGAGACAGTCTCTGAGATTCGTTCAATGTAAGCTCTTACTTCACTCTTAGAAGAGGCACTAGACAAGGGTGCCCACTGTCACTCTTATTATTTGCGCTGGCCATTGAACCATTGGCGGTTAGTATACGATAAGATAGCGTATTCCGAGGCATTGTCCTGGGAGACAGAGAAGACAGATTGGGCCTATACACAGACAATATGGTACTAGTTATGTCTGATGTAGAAGATACTTTCCCTCAGGCGATTAATTAATAATTTTGGTAGTTACTCTGGTTTATGTATAAATTGGTCAAAATCCTTCTTCTTCTACAATATACCTGACAGAACCACTTTCTATGAGCTGCCCATTGTTCAACATTTCAAATATTTAGGGACTTTCCATTCCATTAACACACTTCCCTTACTGGCATATTGCAGAGATAAGTTCAAACTCTGGGGATCGCTCCCATTGTCAGCAGCGTGTCGCATAAACCTTATAAAGATGATAGTGCTACCCAAATGCTTATATATTCTGGAACACGCCCCTTATATTGTCTAGTGATGAGCGGCAGGGGTCATATTCGAATTCGCAATATTTCGCGAATATTTTGTAGAATATTCGTCAAAAATTCGCAAATTCGAAAATTCGTGATTTTCTTTTTACTCAAAAAAATCGGGAAGGTAATGATTGTGTAATCGATTCGAATTTTTTTATTGCAAATTTTTCAACTTACAACTATTAGACAAAGAAGATTATAGCACTATATTAGCTAAATTGCTCTATATTCGATTTTTTTTTAATATTATCTATATTGCTATAACTCTAAAACAAGAATATTTAGCAATATAGCGAATATAAAAAAAATACGAATATAGAGCAAAATTCGCAAACACTACTACTCCTAAGGTCAAGTATATTGCAGCCTTCTTATTGGCCCACAAGCTAGAAGCAGTGAGGGATCATGTGTACTGATAAAAAAAATAAAAAAAATAGAAAAAATAGAAAAAATAAATTCGAATATTCGAAATTACAAATATATATAACTATGTTCAAAATATTCGCTAATTTTCGAAGTACCTATATTCGCAATAAAAATGCGAAATTCGAATATTCGTGATCAACACTAATATTGTCTCTAATAGCTTTTTTCAACAGTTGAATTCTCTATTCTCACCATTTGTATGGGAATCCAATAGACCCAAATTATCTTTAATCACTTTAACCAGCCCTAGAACGAATGGGGGCATTTCCTTACCTGACATGCGCCTGTACTATTTGGCAAGTCAACTGAGATATTTGAAGTCCTGGTTGCTCCCTAAGGACCAGATGCTGAACTCGGAGGCCCACTTGGCATTCTATTTGAATATTCAATACTTATGGCCGGTGTTAGAAAACCCCCAATTATTTTCAGGCCAACTACTACCCATTCACAGAGTAGCTATTCAGGTATGGACGGCAGCAAAGAAAATACATGATTATATGGATATAATAGAGGAGCTCCCACTATGGGACAACCCCCTATTTTCTGATTTATTGTCATTTCATGATGCTCACTTTTGGGAAAATCACATTCGCCATATAGGTGATATTTATCAAAACAGAGTGGTTATTTCATTTACCTGTCTCCAAACTAAACTCCAACTACCTCACAATGTATTTTATTGCTACTTGCAGTTAAGACATGCTCTCAGCACTCAATTCCTGGGACTGCCCTCCATATCTAAATTTCCCCTTATCGGGGTCCTAAATTCACAGGGGCCCAGGGGAGTTATTTCCTCCATATACACCCACCTGATAAATACCCGAATTAAGTCCACCCAGTTACATAGATGGCAAAGTTTGATTCCTGATATGACGGAGGATGATATTTGTGAGGTCTTGGAATCATCTATGTATGTTTCCCCGGCAATAAACAATAGATTCATACAATTATGTATTATTAATCAGAGTTATCTCTCCCCGGTTAGGTTCAACAAGATGGGGAGATTGAACCACACTAGATGCCATAGATGTGCCATAGATGTGCCAAAGATAACGCCGATTTCTGGCACCTCATATGGGCTTGCCCCTATATTGAGGCGTTCTGGTCGGAGGACACCAATTTCCTTTCCGGATTAATTCACATTCTGGTCCCCAAGGACCCCTATGTTTATTAGGTGTACTAGATGATGAGGTATATACCCACTACACTAAAATCTTCCTACGGAAAACATTTCTGGCAAGAAAAGCCATAGTCCTAAGATGGATGGGAGATCGTATCCCCTCAATCTCTCAATGGAAGGGTCTAGTTAACACAATCATCCCGTACGAAAATATTGTTTATAAACATAGGAAATGTGAATCTAAGTTTGAAAAAGTATGGGGAGCTTGGTGTTCTTCTCCCTTTACACAACATTCAAAGTCTTTCCTACATGCCCAATTACCTCCTAGATCTTAAGTCACTGTATTTGGGCGATAACTTTTACTGTTTACCTGGCTAGAAATTTGGCATTTTACTTATGTCCTCGTATATCTATGCCGATGCACTTGTAAATCTGTTACATGCGTACATTACTGAATATTACTACACTCTGATTCAGTAATCCATGACAAGAGTCGGACAGGATGTCATATCCATTTCTCCTTCTTACTGCAATGTATTGGGTAATAATGTATAACGGTAACATTTTTCGCCTGTTATATACCTGACAATTTCAATGTATGGTACATTTACTTGTTCAATAAAACGAGTAAAAAAAAAACAACATAGCCCTGAGTTCTACTGTTGTTTTAATTCGATTTGATTTCACCAAACGTTTAAGTGATCGCCGATCACAATCATTCAGGATTTTTTTCCCGCCACATTTCTTTGTCGAATACGATGGGTCCCCACTATCCTTCCAGTTTTTAATAATGCGTTGGAGAGTTCTTAACCCAATTTTAGTACTTTCTGCAATCTCCTTAGATGTTTTCTCTGCTTGATGCATGCCAATGATTTGACCCTTCTCAAACAGACCAATATCTTTTCCATGACCACGAGATGTGTCTTTCGACATGGTTGTTTAAGAAATCAGAAGCAACTCATTGCACCAGTTGGGGTTAAATAACATGTTGCCAGCTGAAAGATAATCGCCCATGCAGTAATTAGCCAATAGGAGGCTCATAACTATTTGCTTAGTGAAATCCAGGTGGATTTTTTTGGACAGGCAGTGTATATCAATAGGGCTGTCAAGGTCTTATTATCCCAATCAAATCTATTATGCAGCTAATGGGTACACGTATACGATTAGATGTAAAATGCTTAGTGCTAACAGGATTTAAAAAGTACAAGTATCAACATAATAGGTAATGAAAGCGGTTATGTATACAAGATAATTACACAAACTAAACATTAAATAGACTAGGTACCGTATAGTCCTATATAACTATCAAATACAGACCAGTGTGCCTCCACCCCGACGTACGTTTCACTTTTCAGCTTCCTCAAAGCCTACCTGGGTCTCACCTATTCATGTTAATTTACTAAGGACATTCTTTTTGCACGCTAGTCTTAGTAAAAAGATCTTTGGGGTAAGATGCAGCCAATTTATTAAGAGATACTAAGAGGAAACACCTCAAGCTAGGGCTGTAAGAAAAAAAGTCTACAGAATGGTGCAGTCTCACTGGATGTCATATTTGTGATTCAAAAGTAAATAAAATCAATGTATTAAAAATAATTATTGTCTTTTAGTAACTCATTCCTGACATCTGCTATACATGTATGGTGGAAGTCAGGTCTTTAAAGGGGTTGTCTCACTTCATCATATACTATTTAGTATGTGTAAAAATCTAATATAAGGCACTTACTAAAATACTTTCATTTTCAATAATGCCTCTAGTCCCTACTTTATTTAGTTTTGCTTCTGTTTATACACTGCTCCTCTCTAGAGTTTATTGCCACCACTGCAACTCTGCAGCGGTGTCCATACTTGCGCAGTAAAAGAACAAGCACAGGCCTTTCTGCACACATGCACAGTAGCTCCTATCCCCGGCGATCTTGTATCTCATCTTGCAGTAGCTCCTAAAATGCCTGTACTATCAAAAGTGTGTGACGGAGTAACGAAAAAATCAAAATGGCCAATTTGCTTTTTTTTTTGCATCACATTGGTACATAATCAAGTGATCGCAACGTCATGCACACCCCAAAATAGTACAAATTAAAAATTTTGATGACCCCACAAAAAATGAGGGGTCAGAATATGACAATGAGAAAAAAATATAAAAAATTATCAAAAGTTTATTAAAATAAAATAAAAAAGACAAAATGTGCTATCACTGTAATCATACTGACCTGCAGAATGATGTTAACCTGTCTGTTTTACTCCATAGGGAACGCCTTAAGAATGAAACCAATTTCTCATTAGCTAGTATGCAATATTAAATTATGTCATTAGACATTACAACTTGTCCCACAAAAAACAAGCCCTTATTCGGCTATGTGAATGGAAAAGTAAAAAAGTTTTGGCTCCAGGAAGGCAGGGAATATAAAACGAAAAGGAAAAAATGTAATTCTCTTGTCAGGAAGGGGGTAATAGACATAAAGAATTATCTAATAATGGAAGTTTATTCAGTAATAAGTACAAAGTAGCCTGTTGTAGTAAATCACTGGCCCATTACTGGTCTCATTGCCAAAGTGGTTTAGTGAAGCACATAGCTACTATAGATGTCCTTACTCTTTGTTATTGTTCTGCTTACTATTTTCCACTCTCATGGTCACCAAGACTCATCTCTTGGTTTTCTGCTTGCCTATTTTCAGTATGGATGACAGAGTCTAACCCACAGCATTCCTCTGCTTTTGTTCTGGCACTACATAAGGCAGGCACCAATGACAAGCTAGTTATTCCTCTGTTTATATGCCCTTTACTACAGTACAGAGTGCAGAGCCAGGCACATAGCTGATAAATACAAATCAGACTTGATAAACTGTATTGATGAGCTACAGTACGGTGCAAAAGTTTTAGGCAGATGTGAAAAATGCTTCAAAGTAAGAAATGTTAATAGTTAATTTATATCAATTAACATAATGCAAAGTGATTAAACAGAGAGAAATGTAAATCAAATCGATATTTAGTGTGACCACTCTTTGTCTTCGAAACAGTATCAGTTCTTCTAGGTACACTATCACACTGTTTACCCATCTGGGAGGTCAGGGGCGTAGCTAGAAATGCATGGGCCCCATAGCAAAAAAAATTTATGGGCCCCCCCGTGCCATCCACAGATCCCCCTCCCCTAAATAATGCCATCCACAGATCCCGCTCCCCTAAATAGTGCCATCCACAGATCCCCCTCCCCTAAATAGTGCCATCCACAGATCCCCCTCCCCTAAATAGTGCCATCCACAGATCCCCCTCCCCTAAATAGTGCCATCCACAGATCCCCCTGCCCTAAATAGTGCCATCCACAGATCCCCCTGCCCTAAATAGTGCCATCAACAGATCCCCCTCCCCTAAATAGTGCCATCCACAGATCCCCCTCCCCTAAATAGTGCCATCCACAGATCCCCCTCCCCTAAATAGTGCCATCAACAGATCCCCCTCCCCTAAACAGTGCCATACACAGATCCCCCTCCCCTAAACAGTGCCGTCCACAGATACCCCTCCCCTAAACAGTGCCGTCCACAGATACCCCTCCCCTAAATAGTGCCGTCCACAGATCCCCCTCCCCTAAATAGTGCCATCCACAGATCCCCCTCCCCTAAATAGTGCCATCAACAGATCCCCCTCCCCTAAATAGTGCCATCCACAGATCCCCCTCCCCTAAACAGTGCCATCCACAGATCCCCCTCCCCAGGTGCCAGTATCAGGTCAGGTACCAACCCCCCTCCCCCCATGTGCCAGTATCAAGTGCCCCCCCCCCCGCTCCCCCCATGGCAGTAACTGTCGGGTATTAAAAAAAATAAAAGAAACACTTCTACTTACCTTCATGTCAGCGATGCGATGCAGCCTCTTCCTGTGTCCCTCCCTGTATTGTGTCCCGCCCTGTATGTCCATATATGGAGTCAGTGCTTGTATTTCAGAAAAGGTTTCTGCTGGGATTCGAACCTCACGACCTTCTGTATCAGAGGCAAAGTGTCACGAGGGTGTCGAGGACCACGCCTGACTCCGTTATACCCGGGGTCAGGAAGTCGCAGCGGTTGGCTGCACGCTCTATTTAAGATAGGGCTGTTTTCCTTATGGTAGCTTTCTGGGTTTGCTTAGCAAACCCTTTTGGCTCACTCAGGGATCCGTAGCTCCTTCTCCTCAGCTGTTCCTTGTCCAGCACTCCCAGACCTCCTTATATTTCTCTCTCACACTTCTCTGGTTGCCAGAGATAGAGCTTCCTGCCTGGACATCTATTCTGACCTTCTGGAGCTGTGTTGCTGCGTTCGCTGGTAGTTGGTCCAGTACGCTACCCTCCAGATCCCTGTTGGACCTTGTTGGTTTATTGTGGTCGCCCACCTGGGTGTATGTGTTTGTATGTTTTGTCTGTCCTCTCCCTGGTGTTTCCCTCTTAGTGATAGTGGTGCGGACTAGCGATCCCACCGGCCTGTTCACTATCCAGGGCTCATATTAGGGAAAGCCAGGGTTTAGGCACGCGATCGCCGCACGGGTGAGGAACCCGTCTAGGGACGTCAGGGCAGTCAGGTGCCAGCCGCAAGGTGAGTTAGGGGTCACCACCTTTCCCTCTCCCTTGGGCAGGGCTTTCCCTGTTTTCCTCCCTGTGCGTGTCGTCGGTCATTACACAAAGCATCTAACCACAAGACCATAAGAGCTGCCTTGCTGCTGACTGAAAAATTATGAGACTTCTACTGTTATAGCTGGCTAAGTGTACATCTATACACATGACAGCTGCTCATATATAGAGATATAGCAGAGCTGAGTGTGCTGGGACAGCTGTCATATAGAGATATATCAGTGCTGGGTGTGTTGGGGCAGCTGTCATATGTATAGATGTACACTTAGCCAGCTATAACAGTAGAAGTGTCAAATTTTTTCAATCAGTTGTATTGCAGCCTTTATGGTTGGGAGGGTAAATGCTTTGCCACTGATACATTGGAGGTTGTGGGTTCGAATCCCAGACACATCAGGAGACTTTAGAATACAGTAAGATTAGATCACATTAGCGAGGGGGCCTGAACATTAAGACTGCTGCTGTGAAGGGGCCCTGAACATTAAGACATCGATATTTAACTAACTTGAAAATAAACTGTCGGCCCCGAAGCAGCTGCTTCCCTGGTAGTTACGCCACCTCCTGGCTGCCTGTGTGTAGTGTCTGTGTGTGTTAATAAAAAAACTTTAAAAAAACTGAATGCGGTCGGACGGGCCCCCAGTGGCGTAGGGCCCCATAGCCACTGCTATGGTTGCTATGGCGATCCCTACGCCACTGTGGGAGGTTGTTCTAAACATCTTGGAGAACTAACCACAGATCTTCTGTGGATCCAAATCCTTCTGTCTCTTCATTTAATCCCAGACAGACTCAATGATGTTGAGATTAGGGCTCTGTGGGGGCAAATAATCACTTCCAATTTCTATGAATTAGTTTATGGACAGGTTAAGGCAACATATTGAAGTAGTTATTGTATTGTGATGGTTGAAAAACATCATCTATGTCTATAACAATATTTACCCTACTGAAGTAATTTATGTTTTCATTGTGTAACAACATAAAAGGGGTTTCCAGTTAAAAACATTTGTGCAAAAGTATGATGTCACTTACTATTGTATTGTGTGGAGCTGGAATGACCCTGTATGCTAGTCTTGCATGCAGTCCAATGATGATGCTCCTGGTGGTTACTTTTTGCATCTGTGACATCCTTTACTGTTCTCTCATTTACCACGACCTGGAGTGTAGGATATGACAATTTATGTCCTGTTCTCTTTCTACTATTTAAACTCCTGTTCCAGGCTCTTCTCATCTGCTGTGCTCGGAAGGTGTGTCTTTTCCCATGCTGAGAAGCAGGTTCCTAAAGTGACAGTCAGTAGCAGAGAAGTAGCTCAGTAGAAGGCTACTTTCACACTGGCGTTTTGGTTTCCGTTTGTGAGATCCGTTTCAGGGTAGAGATGTCCCGAACTATTCGCCGGCGAACAGTTCCCGGCGAACATCGCTTGTTCGCATTCGCCGCGGCGGGCGAACATATGCGATGTTCGGTCCGCCCCCTATACGTCATCATTGAGCAAACTTTGACCCTGTACCTCACAGTCAGCAGACACATTCCAGCCAATCAGCAGCATACCCTCCCTCCCAGACCCTCCCACCTTCTATCAAAAAGCAAGGACAGCATCCATCTTAGATTCATTCGGAAGCTGCAGTGTTAGTGAGAGCAGGGAGAGTGCTGCTGCTGCTGATTTAATAGGGAAATAGATAGCTAGGCCAGTGTTCTGTGTCCACTCCAGTCCTCAAAGACTCATCTGATCTGCTGTAAGGACAGCGTCCTGACAGCACCCCAAAAGCCATTTTTAGGGCTAGTACATCAGTCTGCTTTTTATTTTTTCTCTGTAATATAATTGCAGTTGCCTGCCAGCGTGTGTGTCAAGCCCACAGCGTGTACTGTGCCCACTACTGCCAGTGCCCAGTGCCACCACTCATATCTGGTGTCATAGTAGCTTGCATTTAAAACAGTAAAACATTTTTTTCACTGTAATATAATTGCAGTTGCCTGCAAGTGTCTGTGTCAGGCCCACAGCGTGTACTGTGCCCACTACTGCCAGTGCCCAGTGCCACCACTCATATCTGGTGTCACAGTAGCTTGCATTTAAAACAGTAAAACAATTTTTTCACTGTAACTGAGGAAAATAAACTGTCAGATGAAATGCTGAATGTTCAAATAAATTTGCCATTAAAAGTGTCCTGTCTGACCCAGGAAGAAGTAGAACAGCGACTTAAAAAGATCAAAATAGACAAATCGCCAGGAC
The DNA here is from genome assembly GCF_905171765.1 of Bufo bufo. Taxonomy (NCBI): domain Eukaryota; kingdom Metazoa; phylum Chordata; class Amphibia; order Anura; family Bufonidae; genus Bufo; species Bufo bufo. The sequence goes on from NC_053396.1 coordinate 95,716,178, forward strand.
CGGATGGCATACACCCCCGTATCCTAAGGGAATTAAGTAATGTCATAGCCAGACCCTTATTTCTGATATTTGCGGACTCTATACTGACAGGGAATGTCCCACAGGATTGGCGCATGGCAAATGTGGTGCCAATATTCAAAAAGGGTCCAAAAACAGAGCCTGGAAACTATAGGCCGGTAAGTTTAACATCTGTTGTGGGTAAACTGTTTGAAGGTTTTCTGAGAGATGCTATGTTAGAGCATCTTAACGGAAATAAGCAAATAACGCCATATCAGCATGGCTTCGTGAGGGATCGGTCATGTCAAACTAATTTAATCAGTTTCTATGAGGAGGTAAGTTCTAGACTTGACAGCGGCGAATCAATGGAGGTCGTGTATCTGGACTTCTCCAAAGCATTTGACACTGTACCGCATAAAAGGTTAGTATATAAAATGAGAATGCTCGGACTCGGAGAAAACGTCTGTAAGTGGGTAAGTAACTGGCTCAATGATAGAAAACAGAGGGTGGTTATTAACGGTACATACTCAGATTGGGTCACTGTCACTAGTGGGGTACCTCAGGGGTCAGTATTGGGCCCTATTCTCTTCAATATATTTATTAATGATCTTGTAGAAGGCTTGCATAGTAAAGTATCAATTTTCGCAGATGACACTAAACTGTGTAAAGTAATTAACACTGAAGAGGACAGTATACTACTACAGAGGGATCTGGATAGACTGGAGGCTTGGGCAGATAAGTGGCAGATGAGGTTTAACACTGATAAATGTAAAGTTATGCACATGGGAAGGAATAATGCAAGTAACCCATACATACTAAATGGTAAAACACTCGGTAACACTGACATGGAAAAGGATCTAGGAATTTTAATAAACAGCAAACTAAGCTGCAAAAAACAGTGTCAGGCAGCTGCTGCCAAGGCCAATAAGATAATGGATTGCATCAAAAGGGGCATAGATGCCCGTGATGAGAACATATTCCTACTACTTTACAGATCACTGGTCAGACCACACATGGAGTATTGTGTACAATTCTGGGCTCCTGTGAACAAGGCAGACATAGCAGAGCTGGAGAGGGTCCAGAGGAGGGCAACTAAAGTAATAACTGGAATGGGGCAACTACAGTACCCTGAAAGATGATCAAAATTAGGGTTATTCACGTCCCGACTGAGGGGAGATCTAATTACTATGTATAAATATATCAGGGGGCAGTACAGAGATCTATCCCATCATCTATTTATCCCCAGGACTGTGACTGTGACGAGGGGACATCCTCTGCGTTTGGAGGAAAGAAGGTTTGTACACAAACATAGAAAAGGGTTCCTTACGGTAAGAGCAGTGAGACTATGGAACTCTCTGCCTGAGGAGGTGGTGATGGTGAGTACAATAAAGGAATTCAAGAGGGGCCTGGATGTATTTCTGGAGTGTAATAATATTACAGGCTATAGCTACTAGAGAGGGGTCGTTGATCCAGGGAGTTATTCTGATTGCCTGATTGGAGTCGGGAAGGAATTTTTTATTCCCCTAAAGTGAGGAAAATTGGCTTCTACCTCACAGGTTTTTTTTGCCTTCCTCTGGATCAACTTGCAGGATGACAGGCCGAACTGGATGGACAAATGTCTTTTTTCGGCCTTATGTACTATGTTACTATGTTACTATGTTACCAATATAGGTTTTATTGGCACTAAGCAGCATAAAAAGGGCTAATGCCCATGAGAATGAAAATCTTCACTACAGTTCTGAAATAATTGGTATCAAATCGGAAATCTAGAACAGGTCCCCCTAACCTCATGACGTCTGTCCCCTCATGAGTCTGGGGAGCCTAGTAACCACTGAAATTTGAATTGGATTATTCAGATTAGAAAAACATTGTTTCTTTCTTCTAAAAGCAATGATCACATGTCCACGGGTTGTGTGTTGTATTGCAGCTGAACGGTAATGCCATGCACAGTCTGAGGTTTGGCATTGTTTCAGGAAGATATTTTATAATCTTGGAAAACCACTCTTACCCCTTCCACTGACCTCCAACAGGTATCCTTACATTAATCCTCTCACTGCCCTAGACCACCAGGGTTACTGCAGTTGGCCCACTTCACTGCCCATGATAACCAGTTATTTTGAAATTAACACCTTCACTGCCCTAGACCACTACGCATACAGAGTCTTACAGACATTAACACCTTAAGTGCCCTAAACCACCAGGGATAGAGACATTGACCCTTTTACTACGCTAGACCTAAATGTTTAATATTATTTGCCTGGATACTATGTGACCCCATATATAAGGCTGCTTTATAGCTAATTATTAGGACACTATATATTAATATTTATTTGATGCAGTCTCAATTTTGCATCTGGGACTGTGACCCTTTAGTTACTCCCTTGTGCACAGCATATGCTGTATAGTGTGAAATATAAAAAATAGAAAGAAAAAGAATAGATAGAACAGAAGTTTGATAGATCTGCCTTCCTTTGTTTTATTGCACACTATTTCTCCTCCAGAGGAGGTACATGTTTCATACACATAACTACATGCGAATTATGGCAAAGTATTTAACTTAAACATAATGTGCGGTGATTCACGGAAACTTAAATAACAGGAAATGTGTCTAGGGGTTTTTCATGTGGCAGGAAGGACAGTAAGGAAACTGAAACAAGTAGAGGTATTCAGAATCATGAGATTAATGATGAAGAGGGTATTTTTCTATGTAGACATAAGGGCAGCTACCATACTGTAGGTCTGTTTTTCTTTTTGTCTTAGAACCTCCACATGAACTAGACGCCCTTCACTAAAAGGACATATATGCAGAAGATAAGATGTTGTTTGAGAGCAAGTCGATAAAGAAGCTGCACCCTGTAGTTGTTCGGATAAGTTCATTGAGATTGGGACTGTCTTTTTTCTTTATCATCATGCTATCAGCCACGAGTTATGGCGTCAACAGCAGCGATAAACCAGGTAAACATGTTAAAATACACTCAAATACATTTTCATGGCAGTTAAATATGTTTCACACTTTTAGAACTTAATAGCTTGTGAGGTTCAGAACATTAAACTGTATTTTTCTATTTATGGTTTTCAAGTATTTGTTAAGTGTTCTTGTAATGCAATGCTTTATAGTAATGCAGTTTCAAAGCTTTAGGAGAATTTTATCTCTTGTTACATTTTACAACCATACTGCACATTCATGCAGTTCCCCCACAGTAAAATTTAAACAAATAGTAGATAGTTCTAAGGGCTGATCAGTGGAGATTTATCAGGTAGGACTGCACTGACCCTGAGAACTGAATATATGTTAATTGAAACATGGTTGAATTGCATTCGACTGCAATTAAAACTTGATTTTCATTCGACATTCTTACATTTCATAATGTCATCTACATTCATACCATACTCATGACATGAAGTTTTATGATAAAATTGTCATGTCTGGAATTACATATCAATACTTGATTAAAACTCATAAAAAACCTTAAAGGGATTCTGTTACCTGGATTAACGATCTGTAGATATTTATATGTGCCCATTAGTCTTCATGCAGTGTTTACAATGATCCCTCTGTTTATGCTCTGTGTGCCTTATATTCTTATAAAAAGCGAGCCGGCGCATGCGCAGTGGACAAGTTGAAGCCGGTGCCAGTAGTCCGCATGGGCACAGACTACAGTGTCCACTGCGCCTGTGCGAGACTACGGAGCAGAGATTACATGACGTCAGGATAGTGCAGTGAATAAATTAGGTAGTAGGCGGTGCTGGGCTCTGGATCGATGGGCAGTGCTGGGCTCCAGGAGATCGTGGGACAACCCCTTGAGCTCCTGACAGAGGTGATTTACATATGAATAAGATCGCTTTTTATAAGAATATAAGGCACACAGAGCATAAACAGAGGGATCATTGTAAACACTGCATGAAGACTAATGGGCACATATAAATATCTACATATTGTTAATCCTGGTGACAAAATCCCTTTAATCTACAGTATTAGGGCTCATGCACACGGCGGTATGTATTTTGCAGTCCGGAAAAAAACCGATTCGCATAAAATACGGATGACGTCCGTGTGCGTTCCGTATTTTGCGGAACTGAACATCTGGCCCCTAATAGAACAGTCCTAACCTTATCCGTAATGTGGACAATAATAGGACATGTTAAATTTTTTTGCGGAATGGAAATATGGACACACAGAAACGGAATGCACACAAAGTAACTTCCGTTTTTTTTGCGGACCCATTGAAATGAATGGTTCCGTATACTGTCCACAAAACAAACAGAACGGATACGGAAAGAAAATAGGTTCGTGTGCATGAGCCCTTAGTCAGCTGAGGTCTATTGCACCTCAACTAAAAATGCATCTTAAACCGGGTGAACATGGAAAATAGAGATTAGTGAACTTCCTAAGATTTACTTCTTTTCTGATTTGGCAAATTTTTCTAAAAGTTTGGTTTGAATCCAAATTGATTTGTTGCAAATAAAAATTATCCCTTTTGGGAGCAGCACCTGTACAGTGTGTAAATAATTGCATGTGGCTGCAATAGTAGCAGCAGCAATAGCAGCATAGTGTGGAACAGACAAGGGGCTAGATGTGTGTGCAGCCATTTAGGGGTAGTAGTAGTGGTGGTGACTGTAGCAGTAATGGTGTTGACAGGCATAATGAAAGTTACAGTAGGGGATTAGCAGCAGGGAATAGCAGCTACGGTGGTAGTAGCAGCTATACAGTAAAGAACATGATGGTAGGCAGGCAGACAATGGCAGTAGCATGATGGCAGAAACCATACTGTATGGAACAGATTGGTAGGTAGGCTGACAGCAGCAGTGGCATGATGGCAGCAGCAGCCATACAGTACAGAACAGCCTGCAATATCTATAAACGCTAGTGTGAAACTAGCCTTAGAAAAATTCTCCCTTTCAATTGGGAGCAGCAGCTATGCAGTGTGGATGTGGAAAGGGTAGGGTAATAGTGGCATATGGCCGTAATAGTTGTGGCAGAAGTAGCAGCACAGCATGGAACAGATAAGACACTAGATGAGTGTGCAGCCATTTAGGGGTAGTAGTAGTAGTTGTGGTGACTGTGTAGCAGTAATTGTATTGACAGTAGTAATTATGGAAGTGGCAGTAGGGAATTAGCAGCAGGGAATATCAGCAGCAGCCATACAGTAGAGAACAAGATAGTAGGCAGGCAGGCAGACAGTGGCATGATGGCAGCAGCCATACTGTATGGACCATGATGGTAGGCAGGCTTACAGCAGCAGTGGCATGATGGCAGCAGCCATACAGTGCAGAACATGATGGTAAGCAGTCAGGCAGTGACATGATAGCAGCAGCAGAAGCCATACGGTAGAGAACATGATGGTAGGAGAGAAGACAGTGGCAGTGGTGTGGTGACAGCAACAACAGCCATACAGTGCAGAACAGGCAAGCAGGCAGATAGTGGCAGTGGCATGATGGAACACCATCAGCAAGGGCAGAGGTATTCATTGGCTTCAGCTGGAGAAGTGTGAAGACAACTTCATCTATTTGGGTGTCACAACATCCCCTGCTACACTGCAAACCCTCTCTAATAAAAAAAAAAAAAAAGGAAAAAGCATGGATTGCACATCCACATGCTATGCATTGATCTATAAATGTTTCTCAGCACAATTGACATCACTTCTCAGCGTAATAAATAGTATACAGCCCCCTGATTTTGATAAAAATGCATAAGCCCACTCCCCAGCCAAGATTGCCTCCTCGAGTGGGACATGCTCTAATTTGGCGCGGCACCATGCAGCAACCTGCTGCAGCACTGTACCAGCAGGCAGCAGGACCCAGCAGTCAAACATCACTCCTGCTGCTAGACAAAGCCACCCTGGCACTGGGTCCCATCAGCCCCCCAGCACAGCACCACAGCAACAATGGCAACTATGCAGTATTGCAATATGTGAACAAATGTCAAAAGTTCACCTTTCCATGAACTCCAACTGACAACTAGAGATGTCGTGAACATAAAATTTTCCGAACGCGAATTTCCGCAAATGTTCGCGAACGGGCGAACCGGGCGAACCGCCATAGACTTCAATAGGCAGGCGAATTTTAAAACCCACAGGGATTCTTTCTGGCCACAATAGTGATGGAAAAGTTGTTTCAAGGGGACTAACACCTGGACTGTGGCATGCCGGCAAAACTCCCATGGAAAATTACGTAGTTGACGCAGAGTCGGGTTTTAATCCATAAAGGGCATAAATCACCTAACATTCCTAAATTGTTTGGAATAACGTGCTTTAACCCCTTAGTGACCACCCATATGTGTTTTTACGGCGGTCACTAAGGGACCTTAGGCTGGGCCGCCGCGTTTTTACGGCGGCCCAGTCTAAGCGCTGCATGGCTCCCCCGTGCAGCGGGGAGCGCGGACCTGGCTCTCACATGAGAGCAGGGTCCCTGCTCTAACAGCCCGGATCGGCACTCCTGCTGTTTAACCCTTTACATGCCGGGCGCAATGGCACCCTCTGCATGTAAAGTGGTGACAGAGGGAGCGGTCTCCCTCTGTCTCCCATCAGCACCCCAAAAATGCGATCGCGGGGTGCTGATGTGTTGGGAAGCTTACCTTGCTTCCGATCAGGGCCCCGAGCCTGTCTTCCGTTACCTCCAGCAGGCTGTGCCTCTCTGGCGCAGCCTGCTGGTCAATGTTTGAATAGCATTGCTATTGAAATGCAATGCATTATAGAGATAAAGCATTACATTTTGAAAGCAATCAAAATACTGTATATTATAGTCCCCTTGTGGGACTATTAAGTAGTAAAAAAAATAGAAAAAAAATACACATTTATTAAATAAAAAAAATTCCATAAAATAAAAAAATATGCTTTTTTTTCCATTGAAAATACGCTTTTCAATGAAAAAAATTGCAAAAAGAAAATATCCCCCATATGTTTGGTATTGCTGCGTCCGTACCGACCGGGACTACATAAATATTGCATAAATTATCCCCTATGGTGAACGCCGTAAAAAAAAAAGACAGAATTTCGAATTTATTCTTAGTTTCCACCGAAAAAAACGTAATAACAAGCGATCAAAAAGCGGCATTTACTCCAAAATCATACCAATGAAAAATACAAGTCGTCTTTCAAAAATCAAGCCCTCACACAATTCCATATAAAAAAAATTAAAAAAAGTTATGGGTCTTGTGAAGTGGCAATGCAAAATCATTTTTTTGGTAATAAAAGGGGTTTTATTGCAAAAAAAGTTGTAAAATGTAAACAAAATTATAAGTATTTAATATCAATGTAATCGTACTGACCCAGAGAATAAAGATATTATGTTATTTGTACCGAAAAATGAACGCCATAAAATTTATAATGTAATAACGCAGTGGCAGTATTGCTATTTTTCCCCATCTCCCTCCCAGAAAGAGTTAATAAAAGTTAATCAGAAAGTTATGTGTACCCCAAAATGGCGCTATTAAAAACTACAACTTGTCCCGTAAAAAACAAGCCCTCATAAAGCTATATAGATGAAAAAATACAAAAGTTATAGCTCTTGGAACGAGACCATGAAAAAAGGAAGAAAAACGCTTGGTCATAAAGGCCCAAACAGGCTTGGTCACTAAGGGGTTAAAACATCCAGTGTGTGTATACGATCAGGTATGATGTTGTATCGATCAGGTAGTGTAAGGGTTACACCCGCTTCACAGTGACAGACCAAACTCTGACAGACCAAACTCCCCGTTTAACGCACCGCAAACAACCACAAACAGTCCATTTGCACAACCTCAAACTCCCCATTTGCACAAGGTTGGATACCAAGCTAGCCATGTCCTGTTCCTTGTCCTCACTGACGTCATTGAAGGTCTCTTCCTCCACCCAGCCACGTACAACACCAAGGGTCCCCGAAAGGTGACAACAAGCCCCCTGGGACGCCTGCTGTGGTTGGTCTTCCACCTCCTCAAAGCCACCTTCCTCCTCTGACTCCTCTTCTTCAGACTCCTCTCTCTGCGTTGCCGCAGGTCCAGCAATCGACGACGACAAGGCTGTTTCTGGTGGTGATGGTGACCACAACTCTTCCTCTTCATGCTCATCTACAGCCTGATCCAGCACTCTTCGCAGGGCACGCTCCAGAAAAAACGTATATGGGATGAGGTCGATGATGTTGCCTTGGGTTTGACTGACCAGGTTTGTCACCTCCGCAAAAGGACGCATGAGCCTACAGCCATTGTGCATGAGCATTCAGTAACGCGCCCAAAAAATACCCAGCTCCGCAGAGGCTGTCCTCTTTTTTTTTTATTAAAAAAAATCTGTTCTTACCAGTTTAATCTCTGTTTTGTCCCCTATCAGGGGCCGGTGTATGGAATAGATTTTAGGAACCGGGAGATGGAAAAAGATGGTTGGTCGGTCCTCTTACCTCCAATTTGGGGCACTGCGCGTGCGCCGTGCAATGTACTGTGCCACCCTATATGAGTGGTGTGTTAAGTAGTACTATTCTTATCAGTTTAATCCCTGTTACGTCCCCTATCAGGGGACATGTATCGAATAGATTTTAGACAACCGCAAAGAGTTGTCAATATTTGACACACTCATGACATAAATTTTATTCCTCTATGCGTCAATCTTGGTGTAGTGATGACTGTGCTCGTGCGCACGTTTGGGAGATTGCAGGCGATGGCGGTTTTTCAAAGTCTATGGTCGTGCTGAGGTAGTTCAGTGACAGTTAAGTGACCCAGAAAACAATGATTCTGCAGTGTGGGCCCATTGTTGGCCTAGTAGGCTTTAATGATCACCTTAGATGATCACAAAGAAAATTTATGTTTTTTCTATGCAAAATTATCCAGCCGATCGCTTTTGGTCTGTTCACAATGAAGCAACGACCTTATCATCTGGGGTGTGCCAACATTGCCATTGCCAACACACTCATAGAGGTGATCACTTCATTGTAATACGCAAGCCCCTTCACCACAACAAGGTAATGATCATGAAGGGGAATTGACACATGTATGTGCCTTTTTTTTTGTTTTGTTTTTGCAGCCACAGTGCAGAGGCCAGAAAAATGAGGCATGTACACATGCCTGAAAAACTTGGTATTGTTGCAGCCGCTATAGCAGCGGCCGGAAAAATTGGTGTTTTCCAGGCAGAAAGTGCACGAAAACATTGCGGCTTGAACACTAGTTGGTGGCGGAGAAGTCACGCAAATCATCCGGCATGCAGAGATTAAATACAGCAGCGTGTGGACCATTTTTAGCCCAAGGCATCTCATCAGGCCTTTTTTAGTCAAATGCATCCCCCACTGTCAGTCCCTTCGGGATCCATGCCTCATTCATCTTAATAAAGGTGAAGTGATCTAGACTTTTTTGACCTAGGCGACTTCTCTTCTCAGTGACAATACCTCCTGCTGCGCTGAAGGTCCTTTCTGACAGGACACTTGAAGCGGGGCAGGCCAGAAGTTCTATCGCAAATTGGGATAGCTCAGGCCACAGATCAAGCCTGCATACCCAGTAGTCAAGGGGTTCATTGCTCCTCAGAGTGTCGATATCTGCATTTAAGGCGAGGTAGTCTGCTACCTGTCGGTCGGGTCGTTCTCTGAGGGTGGACCCCGAAGGGCTGTGGAGATGCGTAGGACTTAAAAAGCTCTGCATGTCCTCCATCAACAACACGTCTGTAAAGCGTCCTGTCCTTACCGGCGTGGTCATGGTAGGAGGAGGATTACTTTTACCTCTTCCCCTGTTAGATTCCCGTTGTGCTGTGACATCACCCTTATACGCTGTGTAAAGCATACTTTTTAACTTGTTTTGGAACTGCTGCATCCTTTCCGACTTCCGGTAATTCGGTAACATTTCAGCCACTTTCTGCTTATACCGGGGGTCTAGTAGCGTGGCCACCCAGTACAGGTCGTTCTCCTTCAGCCTTTTTATACGAGGGTCCCTCAACAGGCATGACAGCATGAAAGACCCCATTTGCACAAGGTTGGATGCCGAGCTACTCATGTCCCGTTCCTCATCCTCACTGATCTCATTGAAGGTCTGTTCTTCCCCCAGCCACGTACAACACCACGGGTACCAGATAGGTGACAACGAGCACCCTGGGATGCCTGCTGTGGTTGGTCTTCCTCCTCCTCAAAGCCACATTCCTCCTCTGACTCCTCTTCCTGAGACTCCTCTTCCAGCGTTGTCGTAGGTCCAGCAAGCAATGATGATAAGGCTGTTTCTGGTGGTGATGGTGACCATAACTCTTCCTCTTCCTCTTCACGCTCATCTACGGCCTGATCCAGCACTCTTCGCAGGGCACGCTCCAGGAAGAAAACAAATGGGATGATGTCGCTGATGGTGCCTTTGGTGCGACTGACTAGGTTTGTCACCTCCTGAAAAGGACGCATGAGCCTACAGGCATTGCGCATGAGCATCCAGTAACGTGGCAAAAAAATACCCAGCTCTACAGAGGCTGTGCTAGCACCCCGGTCATACAAATACTCGTTGACGGCTTTTTCTTGTTGGAGCAGGCGGTAGAACATTAAGAGTGTTGAATTCCAACGTGGCTGTCGCAAATCAAGCGCCTCACTGGCATGTTGTTTTGCCGCTGAATATCGGAAAAGTGTGCCATGGCCGTGTAGGAACGCCTGAAATGGCCACACACCTTCCTGGCCTGCTTGAGGACGTCCTATAAGCCTGGGTACTTATGCACAAAGCGTTGTACGATCAGATTCAATACATGTGCCATGCATGGCACATGTGTCAACTTGCCCAAATTCAATGCCGCCAACAAATTGCTTCCGTTGTCACACACCACTTTGCCGATCTCCAGTTGGTGCGGGGTCAGCAACTGATCCACCTGTGCGTTCAGGGCGGACAGGAGTGCTGGTCCGGTGTGACTCTCTGCTTTCAGGCAAGTCAACCCCAAGACGGCGTGACACTGTCATATCCGGGATGTGGAATAGCCCCTGGGTGTCCTGTGTAACCCAGTCAACTATGTCCTCAGAACCTTTCGAGTTCAGGGTACGTGGCCTCTGAACACTGGGCATTATTCTAGGGCCAAAGGAAATCACAGCACCACGACCACGACGGCCCCTGAGGGGTGGCCTGCCTCTGCCTGTCATTTTTTTTTTAGATTAGTGGTACTATGCGTGCAAGCTACTGTGCCACCCGATATGAGTGGTGGGCAGTGGGCACAGTACAGTCTGTGGGCCTGACACTCACTGGCAGGCAACTGTAATTATATTACAGAGAAAAAATTAAATGACTTTTTTATCTGCAAGGTACTGTGCCACCCGATATGAGTGGTGGGAACTGGCAGTGGGCACAGTACAGTCAGTGGGCCTGACACACACTGGCAGGCAACTGCAATTATATTACAGAGAAAAAATGAAATTACTTTTTTATCTGCAAGGTACTGTGCCACCCGATATGAGTGGTGGGCACTGGCAGTGGGCACAGTACAGTCAGTGGGCCTAACACACACTGGCAGGCAACTGCAATTATATTACAGAGAAAAAATGAAATTACTTTTTTATCTGCAAGGTACTGTGCCACCCAATATGAGTGGTGGGCAGTGGGCACAGTACAGTCTGTGGACCTGACACTCACTGACAGGCAACTGCAATTATATTACAGATAAAAAATTAAATGACTTTTTTATCTGCAAGGTACTGTGCCAACCGATATGAGTGGTGGGCACTGGCAGTGGGCACAGTACAGTCAGTGGACCTGACACACACTGACAGGCAACTGCAATTATATTACAGAGAAAAAATTAAATGACTTTTGTATCTGCAAGGTACTGTGCCACCCAATATGAGTGGTGGGCAGTGGGCACAGTACAGTCTGTGGGCCTAACACTCACTGACAGGCAACTGCAATTATATTACAGAGAAAAAATGAAATGACTTTTTTATCTGCAAGGTACTGTGACAACCGATATGAGTGGTGGGCACTGGCAGTGGGCACAGTTCAGTCAGTGGGCCTGACACACACTGACAGGCAACTGCAATTATATTACAGAGAAAAAAATTAAATGACTTTTTTATCTGCAAGGTACTGTGCCACCCGATATGAGTGGTGTGCACACAGTAAAGTCTGTGGGCCTGTGGCCTCTCACACACGGGCAGGCAACTGCAATATATATATATATATATATATATATAAACACAAATGTGCAGCAGCACAGTCAGATATGATGTACCGGGTGCAAAGTCCCCACAGAGGTCGGCTCTTCCTCCACGAAATATATCAAACGAATGATGAGGCAGCACTTCCAGTCAGTGGCGTAGGGATCGCCATAGCAACCATAGCAGTGGCTATGGGGCCCTACGCCACTGGGGGCCCGTCCGGATCGCATTAATTTATTATTATTTTTTTTTTATTAACACACACACACGCACTGGCAGCCAGGCCCGACCGCCCGCCCAGTGTAGTGGGTGGGGCGTGGGCGGTCCGCGGCTCAGGCCTGGCTGGGGGGAAGCTGCGTCAAGTCAGGACTCAGGACTGGAGCAGGCGGGCCCGGGGCAGAAGATGAGGTAGGTGGTGGAGGGGGCCGGAACAGGGGCGTACCCATAGGCGCCTGGGCACAGCCTAATCACACCCCTGTGCTCCGCCTCCTGCACTGCCAGCCATGCACGTGCGGCGTGACGGAGTGAAGTGACGTCACGTTACGATGCCGCCGGCTGCCTATTTTGAATGTGAAGAGCGGGAGCCTGCCTGCCCGCCCCCCCGTGCCCAGTGTGCCTACCTAATTGATCTTCAGGATGTGTCATCAATACAGAAGTGAATGGATTCTGATCTTTTGTGCACTGCCAGCAGTCTGCCACAGTAAAAAGAAAAAGTCTGGCGTGTAGAGGAGTCCTGACTGTCCCCAGTAAGTTAGTGAAGTGTCAAGTGATAGATAAGGATTATTAGATAGTAGTATACATACTAGTACATACTTTGCACAAGTTTATTATTTACAACTTAAAGGGAACCTGTCACCAAAAAATACTATTAACAGCTTAATAAGCAATTTTTTTGGTGAAGGGTTCCCTTTAAGTTGTAAATAATAAACTTGTGCAAAGTATGTACTAGTATGTAGTACCTTATAGTGCTGCATAGTAGTTTCCTAATGCACTTTTTCTTCATTTAGCCGCATCTAGCCTCCTTGAGAAATCGATGTTTTATTCAGTCGCTGCCCCCTGCTTCAAGTCAGGTTTGAAGTCAAGGGGGCAGCGGCCTAGGCGTCTCCAATCCTGCTCTCCCCGCCGCCTTTATTGACACGCCGGATCTCAGTGCCGGGACCGCGCTCCCAGCCCGCATGCGCAGTAAAGGGCTGCTGTAGCCTGTAGCGCGATCCCGGCTCCGGCTCGTACACTCAGCCGGCTTCAGTTTCGCTACTGTGCATGCGCCCAGCATCTTCTGTAACTGCGCTAGTATGTAAGGCTGGCGGGCGCATGCGCAGTAGCGAAACTGAAGCCGGCTGAGTGTACGAGCCGGAGCCGGGATCGCGCTACAGGATACAGCAGCCCTTTACTGCGCATGCGGGCTGGGAGCGCGGTCCCGGCACTGAGATCCGGCGTGTCAATAAAGGCGGCGGGAGGCGGGGAGAGCAGGATTGGAGACGCCTAGGCCGCTGCCCCCTTGACTTCAAACCTGACTTGAAGCAGGGGGCAGCGACTGAATAAAACATCGATTTCTCAAGGAGGCTAAATGAAGAAAAAGTGCATTAGGAAACTACTATGCAGCACTATAAGGTACTATTAACAGCTTAATAAGTGATTTTTTGGTGACAGGTTCCCTTTAAGCTCACTTACATAAGGAACGCGGGGTCCGTCTTACAATAGTTGTCGGCCTCCACCCCCTGTTGGGGGTCAGTCACTGTCAGGGACACTGTTATGGGGGGGGGGGACCATAATTTTTTTTGCTATGGGGCCCATGCATTTCTAGCTACGCCCCTGCTTCCAGTATAGAGTGAACGGGTGAGGACCCCAAACTTTATTCAAGCGACGTTTCGGCCTGCTCAATGAGGCCTTTCTCAGCTTGAGAAAGGCCTCATTGAGCAGGCCAAAACGTCGCTTGAATAAAGTTTGGGGTCCTCACCCGTTCATCCTCACACTGTCCTGACAGCAGATGAGTATTTGAGGACTGGAATGGACACAGAACACTGGCCTAGCTAACGATTTCCCTATTAATTCAGCAGCAGCAGCACTCTCCCTGCTCTCACTAACACTGCAGCTTCAGAATGAATCTAAGATGGATGCTGTCCTTGCTTTTTGATAGGAGGTGGGAGGGTCTGGGAGGGAGGGTATGCTGATTGGCTGGAATGTGTCTGCTGACTGTGAGTACAGGGTCAAAGTTTGCTCAATGATGACGTATAGGGGCGGACCGAACATCTCATATGTTCACCCGCCGCCGCGAACACGAACAAGTGATGTTCGCAGGGAACTGTTCGCCGGCGAATAGTTCGGGACATCTCTACTGACAACTAGTAGGAATTATTAACTCTTATGTAACCTCCTGCCTCCTCTCTGAGACTACACTGGAGGCTGGGCAAGAGAGAACAGAGAGAGCATACTGGGTTATTTGGGGCACTGTTCCCATCTGCCTGCCCAGAAGTCCATGTAGCCAGGAAACACATTATGCTCAGTCTAGAGAAAGTCCAGAGTCCAGGTAGGACTGAACCTGGGTGATGAGGCTGTACATCTCCTCATGCTGATTTGCCTCAGCCTGGCATGGCACATGAAAGAATTGTTCCACCATGTTGATGATGCTGAACTGGCTGCTGCTGCAGCTTCTGCTGCTTGTGGTAATGGAGATAATGAACATGATGTTCCTGCCATTGTCACTGATCACCTTGCCCAGTTGAAGTTGGCAGAGAGACAGCCAGCGGGATGTTAGCTGCTTGATGAACTTTAGTAAGTGATTGGCTGTCTAGTTACTCTCGCCTTGGCTCTAACATGGCATGGCAACTCTTCACTTTGCACATGATAGGGGAGAGGGGCAGTGGGAAATATGGAAGTATAATCTCAATGGAGGTAAGCTATAAAGAATAATTACTAGACTGCAAGGTGTATAATAAATAGTAATTTGACAAATAATACTGTAAATCAATAGCTGATGCTAAACCATGAAGCAACCATATCCTATAGATAGCCCTTTTCCTCAATAATGACCAATAAAATGGATCATAAAGGTCGTAACCTACCCATAATGAGTGATTACCTCAGGAGAACCGCACACCCCTTGAACAGTTGTGTCTTTTGTGTGCTGGCCTTGTGGAGAAAAAACACCATACAGGAGTTACTTGTACAGAACTAGAGGTAGCCAAGCTTGGCCTAGGTATGGCATGTTTTGGCTAGCACCCAGACTATGATGTGTCATTGTGGGCTATGATGATGAGGCCTTTCATTTTGCACTCTTCCATTTTCCAGACATTTTATTATGAGGCCTATAAATGAAAAAAATCACTGGTCTTCTATAAATGAAAAGTCATGGGTTTGGTATACACAGATTATTAAATGCAAAATTGCAAGGGTTTTTCTCTAATTTAAAGAGCTAGGTGTAATTAAATGTCCTGAATCTGTCCCTTTCCACAAACACACTGCACATTGGTATTGACAATTTACATAGGTAATAATGCAATTTTTGCAGTGAAACACGCTCTGATGCAGTAATACCTGTTCTTCACTAAAATGTGTTTGTTTGCAGTGATGCAAAACATTTCTTGAACGCTGTGATGCAGTATTGCCTTCAGTAACATGGTGATAATTTGCATTTCTGATATGGAAAGTGTATGCTGCTGTATACTTCCCACCCATTACCTTGCAGCAATGTACAACATATTCAATAACACAGCTATGATAATGGCATTATGATTGCCATATTATTATTGCGCTAAAATAATTGAATGCTTTTTCAAAATAAGACGTTTTCACAAAAACTCGTATGGTTACAAAGCAATTTATTTGCAGTAGTGGGAAACATTGTTTGAACTAGACGCTGTGATGCAATAATGCTTTCAATAACACGGTTATAATTTGCGTTACTGATGTGAATGCGTTTGCTGCTGTATCCTACTCGTTATCTTGCAGAAATTCAGTAAGATGGCTATAACGCACTGAGGTGCCAGTAAATAGAAACTGGTACAGGGTCAAAGTTTGCTCAATGATGACGTATAGGGGCGGACCGAACATCGCATATGTTCGCCCGCCGCGGCGAACACGAACAAGCTTTTCCACAGTGCTTGCAAGAATTTAATTTGAATGGAAGTGTAGATCCTTTTTTCCAGATCACAAGTACAATGCAAAATGGCTTTCTGCTCGTCCTGTACAGGCACCTCCCTGCCTGCTGTCCCCCTGATTTGCTGATCCAGGCTGTCCATCAGCCTCTGAGCCAATTGGGGCAAGCCCTCCCCCACATCCTCCCCTTCTTCCTTCCTTTACATTTTGCCTGCCAACATGGACAGTAAATGGTTTTATGCCATTCAACCAAAGCAAACCAGAAAAACTTTGGATTTGTTTGGTGGAAGAATTTTTGGGAACTTCGCTATGAATCTGGTTCGTTATGAATAAATTTTCTTATCCTTAATGGAATAGATTTGTCCATAGAAACTTTGTGGTGGTGTGTAGAGTCCCCACAGTACCACATTATGGAGTGGTATGCAGCTGTATGGTGTCTCTCCGTTAGGCATCATATTCTCCCCTAGGTTGGTAGAAAATACCTCCATAATATGGAATCTCATGCCATATTGTATTCTAACATATTTCACAGAAGTCAATGTTAAACAAAACACTGCATCTCTATGGGTACATGGAAGCTCAGTATGGACCTATAAATTCCTGTGGGTGCCATATGACAAATCGGTACAACACAAAAACACCACAGTTGTCTGCACAAGGTCTAGGTAATTCTCTTATCCTTCTTTGGACAAATAATTGCATACAAATAGAATTCGAGATCAGTGTGGCTAAGCACCAGACACTGCTGAATTGATCTTCTAATTCTTTCATATCTGTAATTACAGTAAACTCTTTATCACTACAAAATAAGTTTGGGGTAATCCTTGTGTCAGTTATTATAGTCACAGTCAGCCATTTTTTCAATATGGAACTCCTGCAGGAGAACGTTAAGCTGGACCAGTAATGGATCATTGTTGCAGATGACCTTATTTTAATGCAGAGTTTTATTAAGAGCTACACAGATTACACAAACATTAGGTTTTCTGGGAAAAATATATATATACCGTACAGACCAAAAGTTTGGACACACCTTCTCATTCAAAGAGTTTTCTTTATTTTCATGACTATGAAGGCATCAAAACTATGAATTAACACATGTGGAATTATATACATAACAAACAAGTGTGAAACAACTGAAAATATGTCATATTCTAGGTTCTTCAAAGCAGCCACCTTTTGCTTTGATTACTGCTTTGCACACTCTTGGCATTCTCTTGATGAGCTTCAAGAGGTAGTCCCCTGAAATGGTCTTCCAACAGTCTTGAAGGAGTTCCCAGAGATGCTTAGCACTTGTTGGCCCTTTTGCCTTCACTCTGCGGTCCAGCTCACCCCAAACCATCTCGATTGGGTTCAGGTCCGGTGACTGTGGAGGCCAGGTCATCTGGCGCAGCACCCCATCACTCTCCTTCATGGTCAAATAGACCTTACTTTCAAAGTTTTCCCAATTTTTCGGCTGACTGACTGACCTTCATTTCTTAAAGTAATGATGGCCACTCGTTTTTCTTTACTTAGCTGTTTTTTTCTTGCCATAATACAAATTCTAACAGTCTATTCAGTAGGACTATCAGCTGTGTATCCACCTGACTTCTCCTCAACGCCACTGATGGTCCCAACCCCATTTATAAGGCAAGAAATCCCACTTATTAAACCTGACAGGGCACACCTGTGAAGTGAAAACCATTTCAGGGGACTACCTCTTGAAGCTCATCAAGAGAATGCCAAGAGTGTGCAAAGCAGTAATCAAAGCAAAAGGTGGCTACTTTGAAGAACCTAGAATATGACATATTTTCAGTTGTTTCACACTTGTTTGTTATGTATATAATTCCACATGTGTTAATTCATAGTTTTGATGCCTTCAGTGTGAATCTACAATCTTCATAGTCATGAAAATAAAGAAAACTCTTTGAATGAGAAGGCGTGTCCAAACTTTTGGTCTGTACTGTATATATACATATATTTTTTTTTTTATTGGTTTAAAAATAAAAAGTAGACCATACTCACTCATCCTCACCAATCACCTGCCAATCAGTGATTGAATCAGCAGGTCTTTCCTGGCATGCCTGGCATGTGTGCCTGAGCATGAAAGTGAAGAGCAGCAAGGCCTGAACCAGTGTTGGAATGGCAGCAGCAGGGATCGCCAGGGAAAGTATGGCTTATGTTTATTTTTTTAACCCTTTGTGGTCCTGTTTTAAAAACCTTTATTTTCCTGGGAAAACTCCTTTAAAGTGGTTTTACGCATGTTTTAAACTGATGACCTATCCTCAGGATAGGTCATCAGTACCTGATTGGTTGTGATCTGACATCCAGCACCCTCACCTACCAACTCCTTAGAGAGGCCGTGTCACTCCAGTGAATGCCATAGCCTCCTTGCAGCTTACCCTAGATCAAATGGTCTCTCATTTGTTGGCTAAAACGATCATGTGTTGTTGAAGTTCAACCAACGAACGTTTGTTTTGATTAAAATCTTTAGACTAATGTGTATGGCCACCTTTAGGGAACTGCTATGTAAAAAGGGCAGGTGCAAACAAGACAACCCTCCCAGTTTCACAAGTTTCCTTTAGGTCAGATTCAGAGGGTATTATGGAACGCATATCATAGATCCTTATGATGCAAAGAGTTTAGGTCAGCAGACTTTTGACTGGGCCTTAGATCAGGAGAACAAATACAGTTTGTAACCTGAAAACTAGAGATGAGCGAATTTGATCAGAATTTCAAGATAAATTCGATTCACCGCGAAGCCGAATTTCCTCCTGCTTCGTAGTAGCGAATCGATTTAATCTGAAATAGTGTAAAAAACAAAAAAAATAATACTTACCTCCTCCATTTGCTCGCAACGGGCCGGCTGCTGCCATCTTGATTGAAGATCGCGGCCACAATCCTGTGCGTAGTGACGTCATCTCGGGCGGTTTCAATCTTCAAGCAAGATGACAGCGGCCGGCCTGTTGCAAGCAAACGGAGGCGGTAAGTATGATTTAATTTTTATTTATGTTAATTTTATACTGTGTTATTACTCTCAGATGCCGCAATCATGTATGAACGTGGCATCTGAGGGGTACAATGATGGGGAGCGGCACTATCGCAGCTCCCTGTCATTGCACCCTCTACTTACAAAAAAAAAATACAATGTATGAAGGACACTAAGCCCAACATCTTCTTTGCCTCCTCCACCACCATGAGATGTCTTGGGTTACTCCGCCGCCCCCCCTTCCTTACTCATGCATCCTTCACACATTGGAATTTATATAAAGATATTGCATCTATGAAACAGTATGACATAATGACTCAATAAACAGTAGTATAAATTTTATTGTTGTTCTGCTTCATTGAATTTTCCATTATCGCCATAGGAAAATATCTGCTAAGTAGCATTCTTCTTATTTCGGGTGGAAACACTGAGGATTAGCCCTACTGAATAACATAGGGCCAAGGGTTTGGCTACATTTGATGCAAAATATGTGAGACTTGTCTGCAACTTGCTGTTGCCTACCTATTTTGGAACTGTGACGTAAATGTGAAAACACAGACAAGTTGCAGAGTTGTGCGTCCCACTAGAGTACCATTAAAGACATGGTAGAAAATTTGCTAGCAACCTGAAACACAAAATCCGATGTCTGGATTTTTTGCGACCGCCGTGTCGCAGTCACAACAAGTCATGTGTCACATTGTCGTGTGTCACATTGACAAAGTGACAAACATTACATGAAATTTTGCACAACACATTTCGCTGTGTAGCCAAACCCCAATCCTTGTGTGGATCTGCAGCACATATTCCGAAGAAATCAGAGTATAAGCCTTGGATTTCTGCGACAGCGCTTCTAGTGAAATATGTATTGGATTGCAATATGAAGATCTGACAAATATGATTGTAGCCTTTGAATTCTGCTTCTTACTGTATTTTCTTATGTATGGTGATAGTATTGTAATAATAACAGTAATTACATCAACAACAGAAATAAAAAATGACTAGGATTTGGCAGGACAATGTTTTTACCCCTAGAAATGACATTGTCGCCTGGTAAGTTTTGCATTGTATAGATCCACCATTTGCTGTGTAGCAGAAATCTCACACTTCTTTGTTGGTGATGCAGAGCTGCATTGTACTGTGAACAAGGATAAGGTCCTAAAATGTCTTTGGAATGAGCAGACTGACCTGAATGAGAACTATACATTTTATTACTGGTAAGTGAAATAATTTACTTAAAAATCTTAATTTGCACTTCTTTTCTCTATCTATTACTCTGTCAGGTTTCCAGGGTTTTTGTTATGCTGTCAAGAACACTCAGAACTGTAGCATTGGGTTGTCCCACTGAAATCAAAGTTATTCTGCACGTGCATTAACCTGTTCCAAACCTGTCCACAGCAAAATATTGTCTTTTGAAATGCCAGATTCTAAGACCTCTTTCATGTCTGTGTCAGTGATGATGACTGTGACAAGATGATCAGTGTTTCATCCATGAACATGTCTGTGAAGGGTCCATTGCTGGTCTGATGCGTCAATTTTTTTGCCCTTTTTGTGTCATTTGTATTCTATGTGCATTGCTAGGCTGAAATAGTGATTTCCAGAGCATCTCCTACAAACGGTTAGTGAAAACTACTGATGCCATCTGGTTTTAATCTGGTCTTTACGGACCCAAAGACTTCAATGAGCATCTTTAGTCAACATTACGGGCCAAAGTAGTGCATGTCTCCATTGTTTTTCAACCTATAATTAGTGGGGGAAAAATATGTGGGAATAAACAGATAAAAATCTATGAATACATACAGTCAGGTCCATAAATATCGGGACATCGACACAATTCTAATATTTTTGGCTCTATACACCACCACAATGGATTTGAAATGAAACAAACAAGATGTGCTTTAACTGCAGACTGTCAGCTTTAATTTGAGGGTATTTACATCCAAATAAGGTGAACGGTGTAGGAATTACAACAGTTTGCATATGTGCCTCCCACTTGTTAAGGGACCAAAGGTCACTTATCCATTACTACTGTTCAGTAAACTTTACTGCTGGGTAAGAACCGTTGTCTGTGTGGCATCGTGTACCCTCTGTACCTGTGGACCTAGCCCTTGCTCTTCTTTCATTTGGCGCTGTGAGCAGGGTACATTGATCGCCATGCAGAACCCAACCACTTCCGAGGCGGCTCCAGCCGTGGCCCCCATCACCCCTCCTGACGTGGGAGTAGCTCCGACCATGTGTTTGCCCGCAGGAGCAATGTTGAACCAGCTAGTGCGGTTTGACGGCCAAAATATGTTGTTAGAAGACTGGCCACACATTTTAAAAGCACCCTCAGGTTGTACAATTTGGCTATGGATCTGCAATCAGATGTGGCGCTGAACGCCCTTGAAGGGGATGCTAGACGCACTGTCATGCTGCGTCCAGAAGAGGAAAGGAAGACACTGGATGCTATATTCTCGATACTCTAGTCTATTCACGGAGAAACATCCGGTACTGGCACCCTTAGGTCCCACTTCTTCACTCGCTTCCAGCGTGAAGATGAGACGATTCCCCAGTTTGCTAACGCCCTCCAAGAGATCTGGGCCCATATACAGAAGAGAGATGCCAGTGGTGCTAACGTGCTTGGAAATGGAGATCAAATCCTCTGCGATCAGTTAGTTCGTTCTTGGATTGCGCAGTCCTTCTCTTCGCCAGGCTCTCAGGGAGCGTATCCTGGTGGATGCTATGTTGCAGTTTCAGAAGATACAAGATGAGGCTGTGGCCCGAGACAAAGGAGAAGCATATGGAGCTTACACCGTGAGGATGCAGGCTGCAGGAAGTCAAAGTACTCCCTCTGATGGGATGGATCTGCGAGAGACAGTGAAGGCACTTAAAGCATCCCTGGGAGAAATTCAATAGCCCCAGTTCACCCTGATTACTGACAAAGGAGTGCAGCCCCATGGGTCCCCCTCTATATCGATCAACTGAAGGGGCTGGAGTGAGAGACTCTACCATGCACTGGGCTGGCCTGGCACCATCCACAGAGGCACAGTTGTGTGGTCCTCCAAGGGACCGGAACACGAGGGGGGCGCAGTGTTGGATTTGCAGAGAAAGAGGACATATCTACCGTCAATGCCAACAAAGGGTCCTGCATCCAGAACAGCCGCCGTTAAACGGGAACCCGCCGAGGTAGTGGGGCACACCGCAGGGGAGGCCAGTTGCCAGGGTACCGCTAACTACCCC
Source organism: Bufo bufo (assembly GCF_905171765.1). Classification (NCBI taxonomy): domain Eukaryota; kingdom Metazoa; phylum Chordata; class Amphibia; order Anura; family Bufonidae; genus Bufo; species Bufo bufo. The sequence continues at coordinate 95,738,508 of NC_053396.1, forward strand.
CGGGACCTGGTGACCGAAAGCCCTTACCTAAAAGTGCAGATTGAAGAACAGATGGTCGGATGTCTTATAGACACAGGATCAGAAGTAACCACGATGCCAGTGGAGTTCTTTGAAAGACACTTCGGCCACCTGATGAGGCCTGACAAGTGCACTGTGATCAAGTTGATAGCGGTAAATCAGACCGCTATACCTATGTTCGGAGTGGCATGGATGAAATGAAGCTATGCGGACAAGATGTCGTCGGGAAGGGGGTAGTGCTTGTAGAGAAACTGGCTCGTGTGGAGCTCCCATTGTATTGGGGATGAACGTCCTGAGGGAACTGGACTAGCTAATGTTTACAAAGGAGGGCCCGAGCTATTGGAAGAAAACTACTCCCCGCAAGCCTAACCAGAGGGCATTCCAGAGGTTGATTCGGACATGCAGTATCTGCAAAAGCACCCCTGAAGATAAGCCGGTGGGAGCAGTGTATGCCCCATATGGAGGAGCCTGTACCCTACCTCCGAGACAGGAGAAGATGATACGGATGTCTGTCGGAAGCTGGTGGAAACTGAATGAGATAGGGATGCTGATAGAGCCTCTAGGTGTGTCGGAAGCCGAACGGAGCCCAGTGGTCGCCAGGACCATTGTGACAGTAATGGACGGCCATGTGTTATTCTGGTGTGTCAAAATACACAAGCTGAGTTATATGTGCTGCAAAGAGAACCACTCGCAGGTAGCCAATTCACCCTATGGGCTGTTGAAAATGACAACTAGACCTTGGCAGTGGATCAGAACTCGGTGGAGGAACCCACTCCAGAGTGGAATGGCCAGCGGATCTTGGAGCAAATGGAGATTGATGCGAACCAATTCACCGCTGAACAAATGGAGAAGATTGAAGCAGTACTATGGGAGTTTCAATCTACCTTTTCCCGGTGTGAAGAGGACTTCGGGTGCACAACGGCTATAGAACATGAAATACCAACTGGGGACACTCCCCCAATTTGAGAAAGGTACCGGCAGATCCCGCCTACTCTCTACCAAGAAGTGAAAACGATGCTGTCACAGATGTTAGACAGTGGCGTGGTAAAGGAGAGCCAAAGTCCGTGGGCCACCGCAGTGGTCTTGGTGTGGAAGAAGGATGGGTCCTTGCGATTCTGTATGGAATATTGGATGTTAAACGCTGCCACAGTAAAGGACGCTTTTACCCTGCCCAGGATTGAAGAGTCATTGACGACATTACAGCGGGCCAAGTACTTCTCTACTCTAGACTTGGCGAGCGGTTACTGGCAAGTACCTGTGGCAGAGAAAGATAGACAGAAGACAGCCTTTATCCTACCCATGGGGCTGTACAAGTTCAACAGAATGCCCTTCGGGCTGACGAATGCTCCGGGTACATTTCAACGCCTAATGGAACACTGCCTGGGTGAACTGAACTTTGAGTCAATTCTGACCTACCTGGATGACATAGTAGTCCATGCCCCTATGTTTGAAAAAACATTTGAGAAGATTATGGCAAGTGTTAAGTGGGCTCTGTGCTCATGGTCTTAAGGTCAAACCGAGGAAGTGTCATCTCTTTCAAACAAGCCTAGAATATTTGGGACACGTCTTGCCAGCTGAGGGAGTTCGTCCTGCAGAGAGTAAGATAGAGGCAGTGAGTAAGTGGCTGCATCCCAAGACGCTTCGAGAAGGGAAAGCATTCCTAGGGATGGCTGGGTATTATCGAAGATTTATAAAAGGCTTTGCGAAGATCGCCGGACCACTACATGAACTCTTGAGAGGGACCGCCCCGGGTCCGAAGACACGACCCATATCATGGGGACTGCCTCAGCAGCAAGCATTTGACGAGTTGATGATTAGTGCCCCCATCCTGGCATATGCTCAGTATGACAGACCATTCACACTATACACGGATGGCAGTCTGCATGGATTGAGAGCAGTACTAGCCCAAGAATAAGACGGGCAGGAACGAGTCATTGCGTATGCAAGTTGATCCCTACGGGACTATGAGCGCAATCTGGAAAATTATAGCTCCTTCAAACTTGAGTTGTTGGTGTTGGTCTGGGCAATGACTGAAAAGTTTCCAGGGTATCTCACCGGAGACAAGGTCCTAGTAAGGACAGATAATAACACATTGGCTCACCTGCAAAATGCGAAGCTGGGCACCTTGGGACAGAGAAGTTTGATTGTACCATCAAATACAGTGCCGGTGAAGACAACGCAAATGCGGATGCACTGTCCAGAGTCACCTGGGAAGTCCCAGCAGGTGAGGTGGACGAGGAGGGTGAAGAGACTGAGATACCCGATCTTGGCATAGTGCCTCAGCAGTCACCCATGGCCAGTTCAAGTGGGGTGGCAACCGTCAACACGGTGTTGCTGGGGAAGACTGAAGAAGAATGGGCTCAAGTGTAAGATGATGATCCTGACTTAAAGAAGATCAAACATTGGGTGAAGACTGGCCTATGGCTCAAGATTGAAGAGAGAAGTTGCTTGTCCTCAGATGGATGGAAGCTTCTGCAGCAGTGGGATCAGATACAAATCCAAAATGGAATCATGCACCAGAGGGTGTTTATACCTACTGATCTTGAAGAAAGGTGGCAAATAGTGATACCCAGTAGCCTTGTCCATAAAGTGGCCCTTGAGGGACATGAAAAGGGTGCTCACCTTGGAGCGGAGAAAACATACAAGTGGATACAGAGATTCATATATTGTCCGCAGTTGGAGCAGATTGTCCGTGAAGTGTGCCAGAAGTGTCGAGCTTGTGAGATGGCGAAGCCTCCTGAACAGAGAGCTCCAATTCAAGTGATTAAAACATCTGCTCCACTGGAGATCCTAATGATCGATTACATTTTGATCGGCCAGTTGGTGAGTGGCCACCAATATTGCCTTGTGATGACTGATAACTTTGCAAAGTTCTCTGTGGCAGTACCTACCCGTGACCAGACGGCGGAGTCAGATGCCCGTGCGGTGTGCCAACACTTCATCCAGGTGTACGGATGCCCAAAGCGGATTCATTCCAATCAAGGAGTTTGCTTCCAAGGGAAGTTGATGGGAGAGCTGTGTCGGTTGTATGGGATTGAGAAGTCGAGGACGACGCTGTACCACCCATAGGGCAATGATGCCTGTGAAAGATTCAACAGGAACGCTTCTACAGATGCTGCTTTGTACTCTGGAGAAAGAAGGCAAATTGCGCTGGCCCGAATACTTGCCTGAACTACTCTGGGCATATAATAATCGTGTTCATAACACCACCGGCTATACTTCACACATGCTTCTGTTCGGTCGCCCAGGACAAGAAGTGGCCGAAATGAACCTTGGACCTCTTTCAGAGGAGTTCCCTAGGACAGCTGACTCATGGCTGCAGGAGCACCAAGACAAACTGAGGACTGTTCATCTGTTGATCAATGGGAAGTTGCAACAACAAACCCCTAGGGATCATCAACATGCAGACTACACCCTTGTCACCGGGTGAGAAAGTATTGGTTCGTGCTAAACGACTTACAGATAAATTGGATGACTGCTGGGAACCGCAGCCATATATTGTGAAACGTCAAGTGTTTCCGGGAGGCCCAGTCTACGATGTCTAAAGTGAAGACTCTGATGAGTCGACTCAAAGATTACACCATAACATGCTCAGACTCTCAGAGAGTCGCCCCATGACAGATAATGCTGGAGATGCTAAGAAGAGACAATCAAAGACTTTGAGTCCAAGGGACGTAGAGTGGTGGCTGATCCCTACGCTGCCTGTACAGACTGACGAGTCGTTCGCACCAATTGTGCAGTACCAGACACTGTTCCTGAAAATGCACTAGCACCCTGGGAGGGGTCGGGTCATGTTACTATACCAACTACAGAGAACTCAGTCCTTTGCAGGTCGGAGCACTCCACGGTAGGTATTCCCCCTCAGTGCTATGCAGCAGACAAATTTATTTGGTAGGGCTGTCGGGACGCCAATATTTAAGTGGAGTGGCATGTAAGGATGTAAGCAAGATTTACCAATGTTATTGAATGTAGAGTGTAAATTGCCTGCTATAATTCGTTTGGTCAGTAGATGGCAGCAAAGGACTAATCTACATTGAAGTTTACTATAGAGGAAATTCTTATATACATTTTCCTTGCAAAGTCAAAATACCGATAATTTAGGGGCAGGCTAGGACTCTCATAAGGGTTATGGCGAACTGTAATTGCAGTTTTGAGACTGCACTTGACAAATCACTTGCTGCATCACACTCTACCCAGGAAAGGGAGGAGTTCTGGTGCAGAGCAGGAAGGGGAGTGAGTCTCTGTCTGTGTAATGCTGAGGACGTCAGGAAGGACTTGCTGTGGAGCTTGGAAGAGGAATTTCGGCTTAGAGTGGATTCTGACTACAGCCCAGAGGGAAGATTCACCGTGACGAATCCGGGAAGCACGTAGCTGTACGTTCAAGTTCTGGAGTGGACCAGGGGATCAAGGAAAAGTACCAAGAACTTACCAAACTACCCAATGAACTGTAAGTGCGGCTCTGCCACGTCACACCTCGTTGCACTGCACCAGTGACACTTTGGGGACATATAAGAAAGCGGCAAGATACAGACTTCACTTTGTTGGATTACAAATAGTATTGCGCAATACTTAAGGGTGTAACCCAAAGACGAAGCTCGCTCAGGAACATTCAGGCGCAGCCAGGCTGCTTTATGGACTGTGGGGGAATATTTAGCAATAGCTAGTTTCCTTATTACTCTGTTGTTATCCTGTTTATATATATGCCTAGCCACTTATCCATTACTAATGTTCAGTAAACTTTACTGCTGGGTAAGAACTGTTGTCGGTGTCTGTGTGGCATCCTGTACCCTCTGTACCTGTGGACCTAGCCCTTGGTCTTCTTTCACATGCATAAGACCGATACTTTAATTTTATTTTCCTTCAATGTTACTATATGAAGGCTTGTTTTTTGTTGGACATGGAAAATGGAACCATTGTTGGGTGCATATAGATCACAGTTTCATTTTTATTATTTTTTGTGGAGAAAGGGAAAAATGCTATTCTGGCGTATTTTAACACATTTAAACCATTACTGGGTGGTTTAAAGGAAATCTGTCACCACCTGTGACCCCATCAAAGTGTCAGGAATAATGAATAGTGTGACAGACACTTATTTTAAACACGGTTTTCTTTAAGTCAAGCTCAATTGATTTCCCCAACAATTTGCTTGAAAAAGTTCTGAGTTGTACATGTCAATCACAAGTAAACTGTGCCTCCTCCTTCCCTGCACTCAGCCACACCTCTTAAATATTAATAATCAGCAGCTGCTCATCTTGGTGGGATGGCGTGTATCAGAGCAGATGGTAGGGCCTGCCTATTTGCATAACAGGACTGCTGAGTTTGTGTATATCATTAGGAGCAGATTCATTGGAAAGAATGACTACAGGGTCACAGTTGGGGTTGGAAGGTAAATTTCACAAAAGTAATTACATTTTTAGAATCAGGGCTGTCTCAGCTATCCATATACAGGGTCGGACTGGGTTCCTTTGGGCCCACCAGAGGAAATTGTAGGCAGCTCTAAATGTTTTTTTCCTCATGGGACTTTGGAGCCTACAATGGTATCAGAGCCTGGGCCCAATGGAGGATCCTCAGGTACTCTGATGGGCCAGTCTGATGCTGTCCATATATGTGTGTTTTTAAAAAGTGTTGCAAAATAAAATCATGTTTTATGGGGGAAAAAATTATTATTATTTTTTTTACTGTGAACACTTTTTCTCTTTATAAAACTTTATTTCATTATTTGTTTTTATTTCCACTAAGATACTTCACAATATGATTGATTGCTTCTCTAATGCTTTGTTATGTTCAGAACACCAAACCAATATTACCTGTCAGTATTTCCACCATGAAACACATGTGCAGCATTGAGCCATATAGTAAATGCTGTTGATGAGTAGAGATAATACAATTCACCTGTCATCTAGTACAATCATACCTTCTTCTTTATTCTTCATATACATATTTTCCACAGAGGGACACTGTTGTACAGATAGCAATCACATAGGTGTGGACACTCAGCGTATCCTCATCCTGTGCCTCCTTACTCATGCAGCTTGCATCTGAGTGGGGGTTGCAGAATCTGAGTGGTTAAATGTCTTTGATCAGAGGTTCCTATGCTCCCAGCCATCAAAGCAAGAGCCTGGCTATCAGTCACCACTACTCTCTCACAGTGATTGCACAGACACCTATATGTCTGTGTGATCACCATAATGTATAGATATGTAATGACCCGGAGTGCCATTACCATTTCTTTTGGCACCTTGCTACCATTTTCTATGTGCTAATGTATAACATCTAATATATTTTATGTCATTGCGTAATAATGTGCATACGTATTCCTGAAACTGTTATGTTCAAGTGTAATAACCTGGTCTACCAGCAGATGGCAGCAACATTGGCAGTATTAGTTTCTCTGGAGAGGAACCTTCTGCTTCCTTCCAGCCCTCTGTAGCTAGGGAGAAGTTAGTGGCAGTTCTGACTTCCCCTCCTTGGGGACAGGTTGTGTCTAGTCTACCCTCCTTAGGGAAAGGTTATGTGCTGGCTAGCAGAGCACCGCCTGCTCTTCTTAGGCCTGCAGGCCCTGCCTGTGATATCTACATGGTTGCTTGACCTCTCCTGGGCTTGCATTGCCTTCACCCAAGCTGACCAAAAGCTTGAGGTACTCTAAATCCAGGACAAGAAGTTCCTAGGACTATAAGTAAGAGACAGACTACAGCTAACTTAAGTTCCATCAGCAGAGGAGGAGTTTCCTATTTATCCAGCCAAGCATAGCAGGGCAGAGAGAGCTACTGCATAGCAGAGCTGAGATTGTTGCAGAGAAGAATTTGTCTGCCAAAGTTAAGCCAATACCTGCTGATGAACAAGATATTGTTTGGAAGCTGTCTGGGTTGCCAATTTATGCCAAGTAAAAGAAACTGTTTAACGTTACTACAAAGTCTGGACTCCATTTATTCTACTCATCCACCATCTAAGTTCACCTACCCCTTTTTCAGACCACATCACGTCTGGGATCCACGAATATCCAGGTAGGAACACCGTGATACGTGTACATAACATTTACAGAGATTGTAGGCCACCCTGCACTACTCTGGCAATCCTACCTCTGGGTACCAACATTACCATTTACAAAAGGGAGCCTTGTAGTGCCTCTGCTTAACCGCAGCTGGCATCACATTTACTTGCTCTATGAGAGGGACATATTTCGTAGAAACCTCCTAAGGGGCAAGGGATACCCCAGGAATGGCCCTTAGTGGGACGTTTCAGATACATTAGTTTGCCTTAGTTAAAGGATTTCTATAGCATACATGCTCGGAAAGGTGTTAAAGAGGTTGTCTTACAAACGTTGTGTTTTGAAAAGAAACTAGTTGCCTGATCGGTTGATAACTTTTGGTCTGGAATTTTGGCTACTGCAGGAGAAATGTACCATAACGATTCATTCAACCATATATGAATCTGGCTCTCTGCTCTGGTACTTTATTGCATATGTTCTCTTGAGAAAATCCCTTAAAATCGTTGATAAGACTTTTACAACACCACATTCCCATCAGAAGGAGACCAAACCAGATAAGACAATACATGGAGCTCCACATTTTCAGAGTGGTGACAGATTTCCTGTCAAACTATACAGTGAGTGATGTAAAATAAAAATGCAATAACACTGGAGAATTTCTCTTTTTCCCCGTTTCCCCCCAAAAATAATAAAAGTTAATCTATGATCTGTATGTACCCCACAATCGTGTTCATATAGTAAGGCCTCATGCACAAAACTGTATTTTCCGTCCGATCTGCATATTTTAGCACATGACCCATTCATTTCCACAGTATGTCACCCATGTATTGTCTGCATCCGTATGTCTGTTTGGCAAATTATAGAACATGTACTATTCTTGTCCATGTTGCAGATCAGAAAAGTCATTTCTAGTTATGGGAGTGAGAAAAATGCGAAGTGCACAAGGAAGTTAGACGTATTTTGCAGATCCGTGGTTTGCGGACCGTAATACAGACATGGGCATGTGCATGAGGCATAACATTTGATGGGGAATAAAAAAAGTTATGGCTTTTGGACTGTGGTGACATAAAAACATAAAAAAAAAATGGGCTAGCACCACACGACTTCAGCCAATAGAAAGATTGCTGGAATACTTTTTAAGAAAATCAGAACAATCATCCCATCGTAATGGCACCATCATGGGTTCCGGTGGTCATGGAACAGTGATGTGAATTTATTCATGTTCAATAGTCTCATACTTGAAATCATTTGTCAACTTAATACATTTTGTTGAATTATTATTTAAAAGGAATCTGTCACCTGTTTTATGGTGTCCTATCTAAAGGCAGCAAATACTAGTGACAGATCATCTTAGCAAAATCCTGGATCACTCTCTTTAATTGACCCAGACGTTTTACTAAAATCATGTACTGAAGAGCTCCGGCACATGCCGACGAGTCTTGAATATTCATGCGCTACTGGTGCTTCCCATCTATTGGCTACTGATTGAAGTAGAAAAAAAATTGTCAATCAGCATCAGGTGGGCAGGGAGAGCTCATGAATTTGAGAACTTATTCTGGTTGGATGGATGGTACAGCTGTAAAACCGTTCAATACACTATGAATTGTGGTGTCATGCAGTCATGAGCACCATGAAGCCCCACCTTTTGCAGGAGCAGATCCTGGCAGAATAAAAGTTCATATTTACACTACTCCTGATAACAAAAGTTCCACAAAAGGTTTGCCCAGCTTTCTAAAGCCTCTACCTATTGCTGGCATGAGTTTAGCATGGACAAATATGCTGATAAACTTCCCTTAAACTGTTTCATGTCATATTTTAGGTACGGTGGCAAGGAATCCTCAGCTGTTATCTGTCCACAATACCTAGTTGCCAACCAAAAAATCATTGGGTGTCAGATTTCAGTACCTGAGACCTTCAAAACCTTTAATGTGAAGCTGAACACCTCTATCCAAAGACTTCCAACTATAAGAACATTTGACAAGTTACAAGACTGGGGTAATAAATATAAGCATATATACTGTATACACTCATTGAGAAAAAAAATTATGCAGGAGTTGTTGGAAGTAAATTTAATTTATATGTATGAATGTTATGATGATATATGTAAGTGATAAAATATTAGAGCGAAAGGATAAGCTTATTGGGGAAAAATTTACAATTAAAAACAGCTTTCAATGGCAGGACACATAAAGGGGACACCAAATTACCTTCTGCTAAGTGCCTGGAAATATTAAATCCAGAGACAGGGGTGTGTAATAAAGGTACCAACTGTGTCTGGATAGTGGACAGCAAAACTGTGGGAGCTGCTCATGCTTGTTGGGCAGATCAAGCGATCCTGTTTACTAGTGGTTTGTCTGGGCCTTCCAGAGCCTGTACACTGTCTGTGTGCTCTCCTGTAACCACTGCTCTCAACACCTCCTAACAACTAGGTCAGAGTGGCCTAGATGATGGGTGATTCATTTAAATGACCATCCTGCTTGTCTCTGTCCAATGATGCACCCCCGTAGGCAATGATCTGTCACTACCCAAAAGTAGCCTCTGAGAATATTTTTTTATAGGGCAGTGAGGGAAGCATTTTTACACCCACTTATGGCAAGACCCAGTGTCTAATCAGACCACACATATAATTATTTACATATCTGCCTGAGACATACCTGCAGGCTGAGTTTTGCAGCAGTTCAACATTTCTATCTAGGTGTGTGTGTGTTTTTTCCCCCCAATTAATATATTTGTCATCACTATGTAAATATATAGTAAATACCCACTTATAAAAGGAACATTTCATTACATGTCTTGTATCAAACTTTGCAGTAAAGATGGACCCTCCTTCAAATCTTTCCGTGGAGAATACCACCAGTTTGGAGCTACATCTGACGTGGGAGCAATCCTATGGCTCTTTTGCACCATACTGTATTGCTTATCAAGTGCAGCATCAGAATACAGCCAATGACAAGTGGACGGTAAAAGGAGCTCAGACACATTGCATATCAACTTCTGCCTCTGAATATCTTTTTCGCTGAAATTTATGGATTTCTTCTGTTCTTGTTCCATTGACCTTTTTTTTGGATGTGTACTGTATATGGAGTACAATTAGATCTATTTGGTTTTGATTGAGACTGTATACAAACTACAAAAAATGCTGTGGTGTTAAAAGGCAGGAAGTGCTCAACCCTATATGCAGTTGTGCATCTATACCCAGGGGAGCAGATCCTTCACTTGTGGCCCGTTGCTAATGGCGATCCCCAGCAAAAATGCATACAGTGGAGGATGCCTGCAGCGGACCACAAGTACCACAAAAATACATCCTACACAAGATAGAAAAATGTGTGGATGTAGTGTGGGGATTTGCTCTGGTAGACAGGCTTGCAGACGCAGTATAGAGGCAACAACAACGTCTTTAACTTAGGCTACTTTCACACTGCCGTTTCTGGGTCCGCCTGTGAGATCCGTTTCAAGGCTCTCACAAGCGGCCCCAAACGGATCAGTTTAGCCCCAATGCTTTCTGAATGGATAAGGATCCGTTCAGAATGCATCAGTTTGGCTCCGTTCTGCCTCCATAGCGCTTTGGAGGCGGACACCAAAACGCTGCTTGCAGCGTTTTGGTGTCCGCCTGGCGATGCGGAGACAAACGGATCCGTCCTGACTTACAATGTAAGTCAATGGGTACGGATCCGTTTACATTGACACAATATGGTGCAATTGTAAACGGATCCGTCCCCCATTGACTTTCAATGTAAGTCAGGACGGATCCGTTTGACTTAGACTTTTTTTAGACAGAAAAATGCAGACGGATCCATTCTGAATGGATACCAGCGTTTGCATTATAGGTGCAGATCCGTCTGTGCAGATACCAGACGGATCCGCACCTAAACGCAGGTGTGAAAGTAGCCTTAAACAGTTCGGTGTTTATTCACACATAATGATAATCAAAACATAAAGTCAGTTTCAAGAAAAACAGTCACCTTGAGTCTGGTGTTTGTTCACACCATGCAGCAATGCAGAAGTCCTTGGACATAGCGGAAACCACCTGCTCTCACGCCAACAAGGTAGCAGGCCTTTACCCAGGTCTAAACTCCCAGGTCCCAACACAGAAACTGACAGAGTTTCACTGTCAGAGAGGTGTAAATTTCTACCACCTGACAGTGCTGCCTGTGTTTTATAGCCCAAACCAAGACCCGGCCTGGAACGTGGGGAGAAGACACCCACCCACCCTGCACTTTGGCTGCTCCCAGTAAGAGCCGGCTCGGATCGGCTTTACAGCCATACTAAATAGCAAAATCATTTCAGACAGCTCTAGCTGACGCTGACACATGAAATTACCGGCTCTTACCTCACCGAGGCCAGGAATCTCGGTGACACATACCTTCTGTCAATGAGGGACCCATGCGCCTTCCTACGTACCTCCCCCCTTTGTTCAACCCTGAGGGGGTGAACACTTGCCAGACAGTGTAACCGGGACAGGGCATCCGCGTGTCCCTGTAAGCGGCCTGCCCTGTGTTCCACTGAGAACTTCTGAAGTTCTGTAACGACAAGAACCATCTCGTGACCCGAGCATTCCTCTCTTTGGCTTGGCTCATCCAATTGAGAGGGGAGTGGTCGGTCACCAGACGGAACGTTCTCCCCAACAGATAATAGCGGAGAGACTCTCTCTCCACTATACTGTACCTAGTCTCGGCTGGGGTAAGCTTTCGGCTCAGAAAAGCAACGGGTTGTTCCTCCCCATTGATGTCCTGAGAGAGTACAGCTCCGAGGCCTACTTTAGAGGCATCAGTCTGTACCACAAATTCCCTCTTGAGGTCAGATGTCACCAATACCGGGGACCCACACAGGGCAGACTTCAAAGCGGAGAAAGCCTTTTCCGCCTGTTCATTCCTCTGAATCGTCACTGACTTGCGTCCCTTCAAAAGGCCTGTCAATGGTGCAGCGACTGTAGCAAAATTGGGGACAAACCTCATATAGTACCCCACCATACCCAGGAACGACTTTACTTGCCGAGTAGTGAGAGGTCGGGGCCAATTCCTAATTGCCTCAATTTTGTTCACCTGAGGTTTGATCATTCCGCGCCCAATTACATACCCCAGGTACTTGGTCTCTTCTAACCCTATTGCACACTTTTTTGGGTTAGTGGTTAAAGGGCTTCTGTCACCCCCCAAAACTCATTTTTCATTTTTGGGCATATTAAAATCCTTATTGTACGACTATTCCCTATATAGGGCTCTTACCTTGTTCTGTGGCTTCGTTTCATAAAAAATCGAGCTTTTAAAATATGCAAATTACTTCACTACCAGCAAGTAGGGCGCCTACTTGCTGGTAGCCGCCGCATCCTCCTTTTAAAAAAACGCCCCCTCCTCCAGTTGATTGACAGGGCCAGCAAGCGCTCTCCTCCTCCGGCTGGCCCTGTCAGCATTTCAAATCTCGCGCCTGCGCCTTACGTGTCTTCATTCGGCACAGGCGCTCTGAGAGAAGGACGCTCGCTTCCTCAGCACTTCCTCAGTGTGCTTGCGCCGATGACGTCTTCTCTTTCGGGTTTAGAGGTGACGTCATCGGCGCAGGCGCACTGAGGGAGTGCTGACGAAGCGAGCGTCCTTCTCTCAGAGCGCCTGTGCCGAATGGACATAAACGGGGTCCTTTGGTCAGTCAGAACCTCCTTAGGCAGACCCACTCGAGAAAACATCTCCATTTACTCCTTAGCTATGAGTTTGGCTGATGTATGACGCAGTGGCGCCGCCTCCGGGTACCGAGTGGTACCGCCTCCGGGTAGTCGAGGATGACCAAGATGTGTTGGTGCCCTCTAGCGGACTTCGGTACTGGGCCTATGAGATCCATAGTGATCCGCTCGAATGGAACTTCAATAATCGGGAGAGGGACCAGAGGTCTACGGAAATGTGGCTGGGGGCTGGATATCTGGCAGGTTGGGCAAGACTTGCAATACTCTTCCACCTCTCTGAACACACTGGGCCAGTAGAACCGCAGTAAAATCCGGTCCTGAGTTTTCTGCTGGCCGAGGTGTCCCCCAAGAACATGTTGGTGGGATAACTCCAACACGAGCTTGCGATATGCCTTAGGCACCACCAGCTGTTCAATATGTTCACCCCGTAATTGATTTACCCGGTACAGCATCTGCTGTTGAACCACAAAATGGGGAAACATAGACTCGGCCCCCGGTTATTGCAGCTCACCCCCAACTACTACCACATTCTCCCATGCTTGGGATAGAGTCGGGTCCTGGTGCTGTACCAAAATTTTCTCCGGAGACGTTGAGGTCTGCCAATTCCGGACCCGGCGGCAAGTCCTCCACCATCACACTTAGCGCGGTTGTCTCTCCCTCTTCCACCGAAGTGGCAGTCACCACATACCGCGGGCCCTTCGGACTCAGGTTCCCAGGGTTCTGGTTTCCCCCCTGAGCCGGGCCACTCTGCTAGGGTTATGTCTGTCTCCCGGATATCGGTAATTTTCGTATCCGGCCATAGTGCCGGGAAATCGGGGAAGTCTCTCCCAATTATAAGTTCGTACTGTAATTTTGTGGCGACCTCATGAGTCCACCTGCTGACCACCGTTGATAGAGGGACCAGGGCGGTGGGATAGTCCTTTAAGTCTCCACGAATACACACTACGCCAACAAAAAATGTTGTGGTGTCAAAAGGCAGGACGTGCTCAACCCCATATGCAGTTGTGCCACTATACCCAGGGGAGCAGATCCTGCACTTGTGGCCCGTTGCTAATGGCGATCCCCAGCAAAAATGCATACACTGGAGGATGACCGCAGCGGACCACAAGTACCACAAAAAGACATCCTACACAAGATAGAAAAATTTGTGGATGTAAATAGCTATATGAAAAAAACATTAATAAGGAAGGTGCACTACTGTGGATGCAAACAAACAGGTCTGACTAAACCCTCAAAATTGAGAATTGAGAATTTTGCCAATATATCCTTATATGAAGGACATATCTGAGCCCGAGCACCGCGCCAAGGATGCTCAAGTAGCTCGGGAGTCGGGACCGAACGATAACCTACCTATGCCGTATGGGCAATACCAGGAGCCAGTGGGCGAATTACAGGAGCGTAAGGTCCGACTCACAGCAAACTCCTAGTTACCTCCAGCATGCAGCCATGCTTGCAATGGGAGGAGGGAGGAGGCTGTGAGTCCCACCCAAGACTGGCTGATAAGACCCAGGCCTCACAGGTGCACCTAAATGTTGCCTGTGGATGAAAATGAGGCACATTTAATTATATGGAGTTTACAGTATATACCTCCAAACATATCTATATACAAACTACAAAAAATGGCGTGGTGTCAAAAGGCAGATCCTGCACTTGTGGCCCATTGCTAATGGCGATCCCCAGCAAAAATGCATACAGTGGAGGATGCCCGCAGCGGACCACAAGTACCACGAAAAGACCTTCTACACAAGATAGAAAAATGTGTGGATGTAAATAGGGCTCAGATATGTCCTTCATATAAGAATATATTGGCTAAATTCTCAATTTTAACACCAGTTTGAGGGTTTAGTCAGACTTGTTTGTTTGCATCCACAGTAGTGCACCTTTCTTATTAATGTTTATTTCATATAGCTATTTACATCCCAACATTTTTCTATCTTGTGTAGGATGTCTTTTTGTGGTACTTGTGGTCCGCTGCGGGCATCCTCCACTGTATGCATTTTTGCTGGGGATCGCCATTAGCAACGGGCCACAAGTGCAGGATCTGTTCCCCTGGGTATAGATGCACAACTGCATATAGGGTTGACCACTTCCTGCCTTTTGTCACCACGCCATTTTTTTGTAGTTTGTATATAGATATGTTTGGAGGTATATAAACACCATATTTAAATGTGCCTGATTTTCATTCACAGGCAACATTTAGGTGCACCTGTGAGGTCTGGGCCTTATCAGCCAGTCTTGGGTGGGACTCAGAGCCTCCTCCCTCCTCCCATTGCAAGCATGGCTGCATGCTGGAGGTAACTGGGAGTTTGCTGTGAGTCAGACCTTATGCTCTTGTAATTCACCCACTGGCTCCTGGTATTGCCCATACGGTACAGGTAGGTTAGCGTTAGGTCCCGAGCTTGAGATACCTTAGCGCGGTGCTTGGGCTCAGATATGTCCTTCATATAAGGATATATTGCCTAAATTCTAAATTTTAACACCAGTTTGAGGGTTTAGTCAGACTTGTTTGTTTGCATCCACAGTAGTGCACCTTCCTTATTAATGTTTATTTCTGATTGAGACTGTACTTATGCAAAGTGTTGTCTACACAGTATTGAAGTCTGGAACATGGAAGTAAAATAAACTTCATTTTCTATACTGAAATTACACGTGAGGTTTTCTTTCCTTTGTTTTGCCTTGTTCAGTTTCATACATGGCATACATCAGTTCTGATACAAAATTTCCAAGATGTAAGCTTGCTCTAGTCATGTCATGTGTTTGGCAACCACAACTATTCCTGGTCTCGGTCATTAGTAGACATTGCTCACTGAACTGAAAGGTTTTCTTTTTCTATTTGAAACACCTACAATTTTGTTTTCAAGGTGAAGGACGCTTCTTCTGCTTCATTCATCTTGCCAAGTTATGACCCTAAACAGACATACACATTCCAGGTGAGAAGCCAGATCCACACACATTGCGGCAACTCCAAATTTTGGAGTGACTGGAGTCAAGCAGTTACCTGGGGAAGGAACATTACAATTACGGGTAAGTGAAGGAGAAGCAAATGATACACATTTCTATTTATATTATAGTAAACTGGCCCTTTATACCTAACAATATAATATGCAAAATCAGATGTAACTGAAAAAGACAGAAGAAAAACCCAGCTGAGAATCTACTTCTACTGCTTCTACTATTCTACCACTTTCACCACTACTTCTTGTTCTGACTTTCCATGTCATAATTGTGTAATTCTCTTAGATTTATGCATATATTTCCCATATCTGCACCTCATTCAAGTGCCAAATTGTCAGTGTCAGAGCATGTTTGACCTATCTGTACAAGTAGTTATGGTCAGGAAGACTTTAGGGGCCATTTATTATAGCTCTACTATCATAGAAAAGTTGCAAATTTTGTCATTTGTGATTTTAGCTATTTCAAACACCCTCACCAGCGTTTTAAAAAGTGAAAGAAAGGAGGCAGGCTGCAGATGGGACCTCCATAGCCCAACGTGTGCCTGAAAACTGGTACAGATTATACCAGAAATCTCCTTAAGTTATTGGTTGCAGTAGATTTAATTTCTGGTACATGCACAGTAGAAGGTGCGATAAATTTTATTGAGTCTGGTCAGATCTTGCTCCAGTGGAGTTTTTGCTGGTTTAGACTGGTAGGTGAATTGCTGGTTCCTAGCCTGAACATAAAATTATTTAGAAAAAATAATGGGAAATCAGTCTAACCATGATCATGTGGTGTCATGCAGTTATGTTTTATGTGAAGTCTGTGTGTTGGGTATCCATAGGTGTGTGCTATGCTATATGTATATTACACTGATCTTATGGGAATGACTCCCCCACACTAAATTATCTGTTTTCATGGGGAAAATAGGCCAAGATTGTTCATTTTTCAATTTACAATGAGCCATCTGTGTAGTACATGGACAAAATTGGTCCTCCAGAAGGAAGACCACTCTTTCAAGGTCTTTTTGATCCCCCCCATAATTGTGTCAGCCTGGCTTCCACACCAGGCACTTATGTGCCTCCTCCTCCTCCTCTATGGACATGTTCCTGTCCCCAACTGCAACTGGGCACAGGGTCGCTTGCACTACCCCTCCTTCCTATCACAGGTCAAGCGTTGCCATGCCATCGCTGATCAGCCTGGAAGAGAGTAGCCCCACCAGAAAACAGTTGCTCATGTACATCAATCAGCAAACATCTCGCTGCCTATTACCCCATTGACTCCAACTGGGCAACATGGTCTGCAAGAATGGGTGCAACATCGTGGCTGCTCTGAACCTGGGTAAAATAAGACATGCTCCCTGCACGGCGCACTTCATCAACCTAGTGGTGCAGCGCTTTCCAAATAAGTACACTGGCTTGTGCAAGGTGCTGGCAAAGTCCAGGAGACTGTCCAAGCACTTTAGCCACTCTCATGTGGCAAGGAATGCTCTGCCAGACCTGCAGCGACAGAACAGCCTGCTGCTACACCACTTAACTTGCGACATGCCGGAATTCAACATTGCACATGTTCAAGCATTTGTACGAGCAGCAGAAAGCTGTGAATGATTGTGTCTTGTACTAGACAGCCTCAGCAGCAGGGAGCATGTGTTCTTTTGAGGTCAGGTAGTGACAGCTCATCAGAGACGCCTGTCAGGTGCTGAAGCCCTTGAAGAGGCCACAAAGTTTGTCAGCAGGGACAACTGCAGTGTGAACGACATCATCCCTCTCATATTTATCTTAGAACTGAAGCATGTAGCAGGGGACCAAGGCAGAAGAAGAGCAGCTGACGGATCTTGCTGTCCGCCCTATAGCTGTTGGGGACACACAAAGGGAATCTGCCATGGAGGGGAATGATGAGGAAGATGGGGATGAGGAGCTGCCACTGCAAGAGGAGGAGGTAGAGAAGCAAGAGGACAATGATGAGTATTGCACCGGCCAATACACCAAATCGTCTCAGTAGGGGGCGGAGCTGGAAAGAAGTGGCTCCACAGGCACGCTGGCCAGAATGGCGACCTCTATGCCCGCTTGCTTACAGAGCGACAGGCATATCATTGGCATCAAGCAGTCTGATGATTACTGGATAGCCATGCTTTTAGAACCTCGCTACCAAGGCAAAACGGGGGAATGTTTTCCTCTTGCAGAAAGGGAAGACGAATTACATTACTACCTGTGGGGGAGATTTATCAAACTGGTGTAAAGTAGAACTGGCTTAGTTGCCCATAGCAACCAATCAGATTCCACCTCTCATTTTTCACAGTTCCTTTGGAAAATGAAAGGTGGAATCTGATTGGTTGTTATGGGCAACAAGCCAGTTCTACTTTGCACCAGTTTGATAAATCTCCCCCACAGGTAGTAATGTAATTTGTCCTCCCTTTCTGCCTGTTACTGCTGCCTCCATCTTGCCACTTATGCCACTTTCCAACCATCACATTCTGTACGACTGATGCTGCGGCCTGCATCATGCCACTTGCCAACCATCATGCTCTGTACAGCTGCTGCTGTCGTTGTCTCTGTCATGCCACCGCTAGCAACCTGCCGACCATTATTTTTCCTAAGGCTGCTGCTGCCTTTTTGCCAACATGTACCATATGGCTGCTGCCACAGCCGCTGCTGCTTCTTGCTGTTACTACCCTACTGCCACCACCATTAACGCAAAGCATCTGCCCCCAATTAAAAGGGATATGTTTTTAGGCTCATTCACAATAAGCCACTTTTTATTCTGACAATCAACACCTATGCATGTAATAAGGCAGTCATTCCGACTCAGCATCATTTTTGGACGCTTGGTCCCCCAAGCCACATTTTTTATTTTTATTTTGTTATCTGATAACTCTGTGTGTGTTTAAACATCATCTGCCACTGATAAGGGACACTTTTTGGAAGCTTTAGAATATGGAAAATAAAACACATGCCATAGCATGTTGTGTTTTTAAACATGCCATATGTTAACACCATCAAATGTGCGCTTACCCACAACTATGTATGTCAGAGTCACTTAGAGATCATTTACTATTGTGGTAATTGCAATCCAGAATTCATAAAATTTAAACGAAGAAGAGTCCTTGGAGGCTAGAGGGGGTTAAATACCAACTTTCAGAGCAATTGGAGCAACTTTGGTTTGGCACAGTGGCAAATGAATTTTCCAACCTGGCCAATCAAATTTTCAGCAGACAGAAGTCGGCCCTCACAAGGGATCATTTAATCTATTTTTTTTAATGATCATCTCCCAAATTCGACCATTGAATCTCATGTGTATGGCCATCTTACAGCAGTCAAGCTTAGTTTTAAACACTTTAATTTCTCTTCACACTAGTCCCTTTTGTTTCATTTCAGATGAACAACCATCAACATTTACAAAAGCATTTGTTATCCTCATCGTCACTTTTCTGTTGCTGGTAGTTGTGGTTCTTGTAATTAGGACAGATAGGTAAGTCACATTTGCAAATCACATTTGACCTCTTTCTCATTGTTTTGTAATCATCTTTCAGTTCAGAAAATTAGAAGAGATATATGGTAAATAGGGGGACAGCCGAAGACAATGTCACATATGGAATATAACTGTTCTATACACTTTCTTCTTGTAGTAATTCACTTGATAAAATGTTTAAATCGAACCAGTCATTATGACAATGCAGTGCATGGTACAGAGCAGGAGAAGCTGAGCAGATTGATATATAATTTTGTGGGAAAAGATTCAGTAAAAACTGTAATTTATTAAAATCTCTGTTCTTTCTGAGCTCAGTAGTCATGTCCTATCAGTGAGTAACAGTTCTCTGTATCCACAGCCATATCACTGAGAAGGGCTGCTCTGTAAGATGCTGCTAGCAGATTGCATTTTCATGGTGACAGCTTCGCTTGAAGACTGGTTTCACACATGAAGTATATACAGTGGATATAAAAAGTCTACACACCCCTGTTAAAATGTCAGGTTTCTGTGATGTAAAAAAATGAGACAAAAATAAATCATTTCAGAAATTTTTCCACCTTTATTGTGACCTATAAACTGTACAACTCAATTAAAAAACAAATTGAAATCTTTTAGGTAGAGGGAAGAAAAAATATAAAAATAAAATAATGTGGTTGCATAAGTGTGCACACCCGTAAACTAATACTTTGTTGAAGCACCTTTTGATTTTATTACAGCACTTTTTGGGTATGAGTCTATCAGCATGGCACATTTTGACTTGGCAAGATTTGCCCACTCTTCTTTACAAAAACACTCCAAATCGGTCAGATTGCGAGGGCATCTCCCGTGCACAGCCCTCTTCAGATCACCCCACAGATTTTCAATCGGATTCAGGTCTGGGCTCTGGCGGGGCCATTCCAAAACTTTTATCTTCTTCTGGTGAAGCGAATCCTTTGTTGATTTGGATGTATGCTTTGGGTCGTTGTCATGCTGAAAGATAAAGCTCCTCTTCATGTTCAGCTTTCTAGCAGAAGTCTGAAGGTTTTGTGCCAATATTGACTGGTATTTGGAACTGTTTATAATTCCCTCTAGCTTAACTAAGGCCCCAGTTCCAGCTGAAGAAAAACAGCCCCAATGCATGATGCTGCCACCACCATGCTTCACTGTGGGTATGGTGTTCTTTTGATGATGCGCAGTGTTGTTTTTGCGCCAAACATATCTTTTGGAATAATGGCCAAAAAGTTCAACCTTGGTTTCATCAGACCATAAGACCTTTTTTCCACCTGCTTTTGGGAGACTTCATATGTGTTTTTGCAAAATGTAGCCTGGCTTGGATGTTTTTCTTTGTAAGAAAAGGCTTTCATCTTGCCACTCTACCCCATAGCCCAGACATATGAAGAATACGGGAGATTATTGTCACATGTACCACACAGCCAGTACTTGCCAGATATTCCTGCAGCTCCTTTAATGTTGCTGTAGGCCTCTTGGTAGCGTCCCAGACCAGTTTTCTTCTCGTCTTTTCATCAATTTTGGAGGGACGTCCAGTTCTTGGTAATGTCACTGTTGTGCCATATTTTCTCCACTTGATGATGACTGTCTTCACTGTGTTCACCTAAACATACACAAAGAGGAAAACAATCTTTGTAACAAACAGTTTTTTTTATTACAGATAATTTAAGTGCAAGAGCAAACAAGTACAGTCATACCCAGTTTCACCCTTTGCCCAGTCCCCTGCCCCACATAATCATACCCTGTCACCTTTACCCAGTCCCCTGCCCTTCTTAATCATACCCAGTGTCACCCTTACCCAGTCCCCTGCCCCCTCAATTAGACCCTGCCTGGATAAGGGTGACACTGGGTATGATTAAGGGGCAGGGAACTGGCTCTGGGTGACACTGGGTATGATTAAGGGGGGCAGGGGACTGGACAAAGGTGACAGGGTATGATTAAGGGGGGCAGGAGACTGGCTATGGGGTGACACTGGGTATGATTAAGGGCCTTATAATGTGCCAGTAAAAAGGGACCCCCATAATTCCCCCCAATAATGTGCCAGTAAGTGTCCCCATAGATGCCCCCCCTTCATGGGCCAGTATCAAGTGCCTCTCTCCCCCCCCCCCCACATGTCCCAGTATCATAGTGCCATCTCGCCCCACAAAGTGCCAGTATCATAGTGCCATCTCTCCCCCCCAATGTGCCAGTATCAAGTGCCTCTCTCCTCCCCCCCATGTGCCAGTATCATAGTGCCATCTCCCCCCCCCAATGTGCCAGTATCAAGTGCCTCTCTCCTTCCCACCCCCCCACGTGCCAGTATCATAGTGCCATCTCCCCCCTCCCAATGTTCCAGTATCAAGTGCCTCTCTCCTTCCCCCCATGTTCCAGTATCATAGTGCCAATCCCATCCCCCATGTGCCAGTATCAGGTGCCAACCCCCCTCCCCCATGTGCCAGTAACAAGTGCCTCCCGCTCCCCCATGTGGCAGTAACAGTCGGGTATTTAAAAAAAAAACAAAAAAAAAACCACTTATACTTACCTCCAAGTCAGCGATGCGATGCAGGCCTCTTCCGGGCTGTTTCCCGCGCTGTATGTCCATATATG
This sequence comes from Bufo bufo, assembly GCF_905171765.1. Lineage (NCBI taxonomy): Eukaryota > Metazoa > Chordata > Amphibia > Anura > Bufonidae > Bufo > Bufo bufo. Next base: position 95,760,158 of record NC_053396.1, read on the forward strand.
GAGTCAGTGCTTTTGTATTTCAGAAAAGTTTCTGCTGGGTCTCGAACCCACGACCTTCTGTATCAGAGGCAAGGCACTTAACCACACAGCTATAAGAGCTGCATAGCCACTGACTGAAAAAATATGAGACTTCTACTGTAGACTCGTTTATAGCTTTGATAGCTAGTGTACATCCATACACATGACAGCTGCCCCAGCGCACTCAGCTCTGCTATATCTCTATATATGATAGCTGCCCCAGCACACCCAGCTCTGCTACATCTATACACATAACAGCTGCCCCAGCACACCCAGCTCTGCTATATCTATATAAATGACAGCTGCCCCGGCGTACTCAGCTCTGCTATATCTCTATATATCTATCTACTGTATAGTAATACTTAGAGATATATAGATATAGCAGAGCTAAGTGTGCAGGGGCAGCTGTCATGTGTATAGATGTAGCAGAGCTGGGTGTGCTGGGGCAGCTGTCATATATAGAGATATAGCAGAGCTGAGTGTGCTGGGGCAGCTGTCATATAGAGATATAGCAGTGCTGGGTGTGTTGGGGCAGCTGTCATGTGTATAGATGTACACTGGCTATAACAGAGTCTACAGTAGAAGTCTCATATTTTTTCAGTCAGTGGCTATGCATCTCTTATACCTGTGTGGGTAAGTGCTTTGCCTCTGATACAGAAGGTCATGGGTTTGAATTCCAGCAGACATATCTCTCTCCTAAATGAGAAGTGTGCAAGTTGTGACACAGGCAGGGCGTCTATAAAGTAGTAAGGGCGCTGCTGGGAGGTGAGAGAAGTCTGCCGCTGTCCTGCATGTCGTTACAGTGTGTGGCAGTTGCTACACCGGCCAAAGAGCCTCCTCGCTGTCGGCATAGCCTGGGCGCCCCTGTTGCCATGGCGCCCTGTGCAGCCGCACATCCCAAAGGCTGGCCCTGTATCTAATGCCTTGGAAATTCTTTTGTACCCTTCTCTTGACTGATACCTTTTTAACAATCAGATCCCACTGATTTTTCGGAAGCTCTCTGTGGACCATGGCTTTTGCTGTGGGATGCGACTAAGAAAATTTCAGGAAACACCAACTACAGCGGCTGAACTTTATTTGTGGTTAATCAGAGGCATTTTCAATGGGTCCTGGAAAAAATCGGACAGCACAATGTGTGCTGTCCGTTTCCGTTGTTCCGTTCCGCATGTCCGTTTAAATAATAAACATGTCCTATTCTTTTCCGCAAAATTCGGATCCTGGTACAATACAAAGTCAATGGATCCGCAAAAAACGGAAGACATTCGGATGTCATTACGTATGTCATCCATTTTATGCGGATTCCGTTCCTGGAAATTACATTTTAATTTTTTTATTTTTTATTTTTTTTCAAAGAAATCCAAACAACTTTATTTGCTTATTGAAATTTATACATGTTTCCGTTTTTTGCGGATCCGCAAAAAACGGATGACATACGGAAATATTTTCAGGAACAACGGATCCGCAAAAAACGGACCGAAAATCGGGATATAGAAAAATACTGACGTGTGAATGTAGCCTAACAGGGGTGTGTTGACTTTTTATATCCACTGTGTGATATATAAATATATATATATATATATATATACAGTACAGACCAAAAGTTTGGACACACCTTCTCATTCAAAGAGTTTTCTTTATTTTCATGACTATGAAAATTGTAGATTCACACTGAAGGCATCAAAACTATGAATTAACACATGTGGAATTATATACAAGTGTGAAACAAGTGAAAATATGTCATATTCTAGGTTCTTCAAAGTAGCCACCTTTTGCTTTGATTACTGCTTTGCACACTCTTGGCATTCTCTTGATGAGCTTCAAGAGGTAGTCCCCTGAAATGGTTTTCACTTCACAGGTGTGCCCTGTCAGGTTTAATAAGTGGGATTTCTTGCATGATAAATGGGGTTGGGACCATCAGTTGCGTTGAGGAAAAGTCAGGTGGATGCACAGCTGATAGTCCTACTGAATAGACTGTTAGAATTTGTATTATGGCAAGAAAAAAGCAGCTAAGTAAAGAAAAACGAGTGGCCATCATTACTTTAAGAAATGAAGGTCAGTCAGTCAGCCGAAAAATTGCGAAAACTTTGAAAGTAAGGGCTATTTGACCATGAAGGAGAGTGATGGGGTGCTGCGCCAGATGACCTGGCCTCCACAATCACCGGACCTGAACCCAATCGAGATGGTTTGGGGTGAGCTGGACCGCAGAGTGAAGGCAAAAGGGCCAACAAGTGCTAAGCATCTCTGGGAACTCCTTCAAGACTTTTGGAAGACCATTTCGGGGACTACCTCTTGAAGCTCATCAAGAGAATGCCAAGGGTGTGCAAAGCAGTAATCAAAGCAAAAGGTGGCTACTTTGAAGAACCTAGAATATGACATGTTTTCAGTTGTTTCACACTTGTTTGTTATGTATATAATTCTACATGTGTTAATTCATAGTTTTGATGCCTTCATCGTCATGAAAATAAAGAAAACTCTTTGAATGAGAAGGTGTGTCCAAACTTTTGGTCTGTACTGTATATATATATATATATATATATATATATATGTATGTACAGTATCTTACAAAAGTGGGTACACCCCTCACATTTTGGTAAATATTTTATTATATCTTTTTATGGGACAACACTGAAGATATGACACTTTGATACAATGTAAAGTAGTCAGTGTACACCTTGTATAACAGTGTAAATTTGGTGTGCCCCCAAAATAACTCAACACACAGCCATTAAAGTCTAAACCGTTGGCAATAAAAGTGAGTACACCGCTAAGTAAAAATGTCCAAATTGTGCCCAAAGTGTCAATATTTTGTGTGGCCACTATTATTTTCCAGCACTGCCTTAACTCTCTTGGGCATGGAGTTCACTAGACCTTCCCAGGTTGCCACTGGAATCCTCTTCCACGACATCACCCAGCTGGTGGATGTTAGAGACCTTGAGCTCCTCCACCTACCGTTTGAGGATGCCCCACAGATGATCAATAAGAGTTAGGTCTGGAGACATGCTTGGCCAGTCCAGCACCTCTACCCTCAGTTTCTTTAGCAAGGCTGTGGTCTTCTTGGAGGTGTGTTTGGGGTTGTTATCATATTGGAATACTGTCCTGTGGCTCAGTTTCCAAACGGAGGGGATAATGCTCAGTATGTCACAGTACATGTTGGCATTCATGGTTCCCTCAATGAACTGTAGCTCCCCACAGCTGGCAGCACTCATGCAGCCCCAAAACATGACACTCCCACCATCATGATTGATTGCAGGCAAGACACACTTATCCTTGTACTCCTCACCTGGATGTTGCCACCATCTGAACCAAATAAGTTTATCTTGGTCTAATCAGACCACAGGACATGGTTCAAGTAATCCATCTCCTTAGGCTACTTTCACACTCGCTTTTGTGTGGATCCGTCATGGACGGATCCGTTCAGATAATACAACCGTCTGCATCCGTTCAGAACTGATCCTTTGTATTATCTGTCAAATAGCCAAGACGGATCCGTCATGAACTCCATTGAAAGTCAATGGGATACGGATCCGTTTTCTATTGTGCCAGATTATGTCAGAGAAAAGGGATCCATCCCCATTGACTTACATTGTGTGCCAGGACGGATCCGTTTGGCTCAGTTTCATTAGCCGGACACCAAAACGCTGCAAGCTGTCTACAAAGTGGAATGGAGACTGAACTGATGGAAACAAATGCATTCTGAGCGGATCCTTTTCCATTCAGAATGCATTAGAATGCAAACTGATCCATTTTGGACCGCTTGTGAGAGCCCTGAACGGATCTCACAAACGGAAAGCCAAAACGCGAGTGTGAAAGTAGCCTTAGTCTGCTTGTCTTCAGAAAACTGTTTGTGGGCTTTCTTGTGCATCATCTTTAGAAAAGGCTTCCTTCTGGGGCGACGGCCATGCAGACCAATTTGATGCGGTGTGTGGTGTATGGTCTGAGCACTGACTGGCTGACCCTCCACCCCTTTAACCTATGCAGCAATGCTGGCAGCACTCACACATCTATTTTTAAAAGACAACCTCTGGATATGAAGCTGAGCACTCAACTTCTTTGGTCAACCATGCCTGTTCTGAGTGGAACCTGTCCTGTTAAACCACCATGACGTGCCACATTGGACTTCCAGTGACCAGTATGAGAGAGTGTGAGAGCAATAACTCCAAATTTAACACACCTGCTCCCCATTCACACCTGAGTCCTTGTAACACTATCGAGTCACATGACAGCGAGGGGGGGGGGGGGGAAGGGGGGATTGGGCACAATTTGGCCATTTTCACTTAGGGGTGTACTCATTTTTGTTGCCAGCGTTTTTTTTTTAAGGGCACACCAAATTAACACTGTTATACAAGCTGTACACTGACTACTTTACATTGTATCAAAGTGTCATATCTTCAGTGTTGTCCCATGAAGAGATATGATAAAATATAAAATATTTACACAAATGTGAGGGTGTACTCACATACTGTACTGTATATATTTCTTTATGCATTTTATGCATGTGGAAATAAAAGCGCAACTTATGTATATAATGTAATGCAACCGTTAAGCGTGCTAGTTATATACTGTATTTTAATTCTAATTTATATCCAGCGTTACTTGCCATGACTGACATTTTTTATTTTCCATCTTTTTATTGGATTATAAATGTTCTAGTGTTCTGCCTTCCATAGATAGTCTTGTGCTTTTCTCAGTGTTGCTCAGTTAGGCTTAATTTTAGATTTTAATTTTTATAGGATTTGGTTGATTCTTGTTCCTCAAATTCCAAATCCTGGAAAAAAGTTTGAAGACCTTTTCACCCTTCATGGCTACAACTTCCAGGTAATCAATTGTTGCAGGACATTATATAGTTATAGGGGTTCTGTGTACCATAAGGAATCACAAAAAGGTGTCACTTTTTTAAATTAGTACAATAAGGGCTTTCATCTGAATTATTCCTGTCTTTGTATGATATCATATAAAGTAATCTGTGACACAGGTACAACCTTTTACAATTTACTGTTGGTCCAATGATAAAATTTTGTGTCAACTTTGTATATAATCTTGATTAAAAATGTCCTGCTGTTTTGTGTGTACAGCTACAATGCAGACTGTCTCTCCGCGGTTACTTTGTGTCTAACCTTATCCTGTAATCATGTTACCCTACTTCCTCTGTCCCCTTTTCCCTTTTCTCTTTTCTTTCTAGCCTGTAGACGGCAGGTTAACAAGAAGTGTGGTGATAAAAGACACATGGGTCTACATACACAAATTGGTAGAATATTTGCAATGATGTGCTATTTAAAAAAAAAAAGATTTGGTGCATTGAAGGAGGAAAAAAACACATGAAACAAACAAAAGAAAATAATACAATAAATACATTTACTTAATTGAAGCATTTGTACAAGAATAAGGAGGTTTTAAGCAAACCCTACCACTTGGCCAGATCCTTAAAGGGGTTATCTAACTTCAGCAAATAGCATTTATTATGTAGAGGAAGTTAATACAAGGCACTTACTAATGTACTGGCTTTACCCATTTTGCTTCCTTTGCTGGCTGGATTCATTCTTCTATCACATTATACACTGCTAGTTTTCATAGTTATGACCACCCTGCAATCCAGCTGCATTGGCTGTGCTTAAACGCTATAGGAAAAAGCACTAGCCTATGTGCAGTGCCACAGTCCCAGTCACCAAAGAGGCTGGCGCTTTTTCTTATAGTGTGCAAGCACAGCTGGATTGCAGGGTGGTCGTAACCATGGAAACAAGCAGTGTATAATGTTATGGAAAAATGAATCCAGCCAGCAAAGGAAGCAATACCCTTTTAAAGGTGCCGGGAAGTAGGTAAATTTTCTTTCCTTTACAGGTCTGGCCAAGTGGTGAGGTATTCCAAAACCTCTTCTCACACAACCCCTTTAAAGTCTTATGCACATGGCCACTGCCTGGCCGTGCCCGTATTGTGGCCCGTAAACAGCGAATCCGCAATATACGGGCACCGGACGTTTGTGCACTGCATCACGGATGTGGACCCATTCACTTGAATTTGGAAGGTGTGGTGCGGAACAGAAGCACGGAATCCAAGGAAGCACTACAGAGGGCTTCTATGGAGTTTCTCTCCATGCCTCCACAGTGCAAAAAAATAGAACATGTTCTATTTTTTTGCAGTGTGGACGGATCACGGACCCATTCAAGTTGAATGGGTCTTGATCCGTCTCCACAAATTGCAGTCCCCAATGCACGAAACGGCCGAGTAACGGCCGTGTGCATGAGGCCTAATGAGCAGGCCTGAAAGGACCTTAATCCCTTCAAGACCAAGCCAGTTTCATAAGGACCAAGCCACATTTTGCAAATCTGACATGTTTCACTTTATGTGGTAATAACTCAGGAATGCTTTTACTTATATGTTTTCTTGTGACATATTGTACTTCATGTTAGTGGTAAATTTGAGTAAATATGTTTTATCTTGAGTTATAAAAACTATTTCTAAATTTCCGGAAAATTTGGAAATATTAACTATTAAGACACCTCATAAAATAGTTGTTACTTAACATTTTTCATATGTACACTTTATGCTGCCATCATTTTGTAAATGTTATTTTATTTTTTAGGACGTTAGAAGGCTTTGAATTATAGAAGCAATTTTGAAAGAAAATTTCCAAACCCACTTTTTTAAGTACTAATTCAGTTATGAAGTCATTTTGTGGGGCTTACATAGTAGAAATCACCCATAAATGATTCCATTTTAGAACCTACTCCCCTAAAAGTATTCAAAACTGTCTTTACAAATGTTGTTAACCCTTCCTTCAGTTGTTCCATAAGAATTAAAGGAAAATGGAGGTGAACTTTCAAAATGTAACTTTTTTTTGCAGATTTCCATTTTTATCCATTTTTTTTTCCTGTAATACAGCAAGGGTTGACAGCCAAACAAACTCAATATTTATTACCCTGATTCTGCAGTTTATAGAAGCACCCCATATGTGGTCATAAACTGCTGTATGGGAGTAGAAGGGAAGCAGCGCCATATAGATTTTGGAGGGCAGATTTTACTGGGATAATTTTAAGTTGCCACGTCGCATTTGAAGACCCCCTGATGCACTCCTACAGTAGAAACTCCCAATGTGGAAACTATATGATAAGATAACAGTTTTATATGATTTTTAATCGCTCAATATTACTCTTTTGTGGCACCATATTTATTTTTAGTTTTTTAACGAGTGTGTTCTTTTTATAGAGCAGGCTGATACAGAACAATTCCAAATAGGTCTATTTAAAAAAATAAATTGTTTCAGTTTTACATAAAGTATTTTTGAAAATAAATCAGGTTTTTTGTCTCAATTTTCTGAAAGCTATATTTCTTTAACTTTTCTGCTCGTTTTGGCAGGAAGAGATGATGTTTTTATTAGTACCATTTTTGGGTACATTTGATTTTTTGATCATTCAGTATTATACTTTTTTGGTCATTCAGTATTACACTTTTTCCCTTTATTTATTTTTGTCCCACTGTGGGATTTAAACTTTTCAGGGTTTGATCCCTGTTTCAATGCAGTACAATGCATGTGTTTTTTGTACAGTATTGAACTATCAGTGTAGTACACTGGCAGTTGCCTAAAAGACCCACCTGGGGGCTGGATCTCCTTGGCTTCCGTAGATGGCAGGCTCCGATGCCTGTGTAAGGTATCATGGCTGCCATAGCAACCATCGGCCTCCTGTCACCGCAGTGCGTGGAGCCAAGGAGTCAGGGAGCCCAGGGAGTAAAGATGCTGGGATCCAGCATTGAGAGGCAGGTAAATATGCTTCCCTTCACAGGTCTGCCCAGGAGGAGGTCACTTCTGCAGTCATCTGGCCATCTACAAATGTTTCTGATACAAAAATCATTAAAGCTCAAGGTTTACAATAGGCTTTAAATAACCATTGCATTATGCTGTGCTCAAATAATATATGTTTCTTTCCACATCATGCTACTCCATAACTCACCTACACCCAGTGATCTATCACTGATGGTCTAGAACCTCCTTGATTAATGTCTAGATGGTCTAGAACCTCCAACCATTATGCTAATCACCCAGCCAATTCATCACTCACCTATCCAGACTATCACTCAGTCACAACTACAGGGAGTGCAGAATTATTAGGCAAGTTGTATTTTTGAGGATTAATTTTATTATTGAACAACAACCATGTTCTCAATAAACCCAAAAAACTCATTAATATCAAAGCTGAATATTTTTGAAAGTAGTTTTTAGTTTGTTTTTAGTTTTAGCTATTTTAGGGGGATATCTGTGTGTGCAGGTGACTATTACTGTGCATAATTATTAGGCAACTTAACAAAAAACAAATATATACCCATTTCAATTATTTATTTTTACCAGTGAAACCAATATAACATCTCAACATTCACAAATATACATTTCTGACATTCAAAAACAAAACAAAAACAAATCAGTGACCAATATAGCCACCTTTCTTTGCAAGGACACTCAAAAGCCTGCCATCCATGGATTCTGTCAGTGTTTCGATCTGTTCACCATCAACATTGCGTGCAGCAGCAACCACAGCCTCCCAGACACTGTTCAGAGAGGTGTACTGTTTTCCCTCCTTGTAAATCTCACATTTGATGATGGACCACAGGTTCTCAATGGGGTTCAGATCAGGTGAACAAGGAGGCCATGTCATTAGATTTTCTTCTTTTATACCCTTTCTTGCCAGCCACGCTGTGGAGTACTTGGACGCGTGTGATGGAGCATTGTCCTGCATGAAAATCATGTTTTTCTTGAAGGATGCAGACTTCTTCCTGTACCACTGCTTGAAGAAGGTGTCTTCCAGAAACTGGCAGTAGGACTGGGAGTTGAGCTTGACTCCATCCTCAACCCGAAAAGGCCCCACAAGCTCATCTTTGATGATACCAGCCCAAACCAGTACTCCACCTCCACCTTGCTGGCGTCCGAGTCGGACTGGAGCTCTCTGCCCTTTACCAATCCAGCCACGGGCCCATCCATCTGGCCCATCAAGACTCACTCTCATTTCATCAGTCCATAAAACCTTAGAAAAATCAGTCTTGAGATATTTCTTGGCCCAGTCTTGACGTTTCAGCTTGTGTGTCTTGTTCAGTGGTGGTCGTCTTTCAGCCTTTCTTACCTTGGCCATGTCTCTGAGTATTGCACACCTTGTGCTTTTGGGCACTCCAGTGATGTTGCAGCTCTGAAATATGGCCAAACTGGTGGCAAGTGGCATCTTGGCAGCTGCACGCTTGACTTTTCTCAGTTCATGGGCAGTTATTTTGCGCCTTGGTTTTTCCACACGCTTCTTGCGACCCTGTTGACTATTTTGAATGAAACGCTTGATTGTTCGATGATCACGCTTCAGAAGCTTTGCAATTTTAAGAGTGCTGCATCCCTCTGCAAGATATCTCACTATTTTTGACTTTTCTGAGCCTGTCAAGTCCTTCTTTTTTTGCCAAAGGAAAGGAAGTTGCCTAATAATTATGCACACCTAATATAGGGTGTTGATGTCATTAGACCACACCCCTTCTCATTACAGAGATTCACATCACCTAATATGCTTAATTGGTAGTAGGCTTTCGAGCCTATACAGCTTGGAGTAAGACAACATGCATAAAGAGGATGATGTGGTCAAAATACTCATTTGCCTAATAATTCTGCACTCCCTGTATGACATATTATGTGGCTTGAAAATAGGAATTGTTCCATGAAAACAGGAATGTTTGGTTTACATTATTTGGCTTATTTGGCACTGTATCTAAAGTAAATGTGAAAGGATAGATAATAGGAGTATACTGATTCCTAACAGTAAACCAGAGGTACATGATACACTGCAGCAAAGTATAGATTGGATCTTGTTTGTCAAGTTCAGCAAAGGAAATACTAATGTACAACCGTCCTAGATAGCCCATAAAAATAGTGGACTTTTTCCGGTGTCCATAAAAAAAAAAAATTCACATTTTTTTAAAGGGGGAGGAGATTGCGCAGATTATTAGTGTAATTGTCATTGCTTCAGATGTCACAGTACACACTACGTATGTGACTAAATCACTATTTTAAACTATGGACCTATAATCTTTATCGATCATTTTGGTTTTCCAATATGTTCTTAAAGCATACCTAACCTTTCAACAAACTCTGCATTAATCAATAGTACAGTGTTGGTACATGAGGAGCAATACTATTTCTGTCTATTATACCTGTATCTGGCATGTTTTAGAAGTTTTTCTCTGTACATGATGAACATCTAGTTTCCAAATTTGTCAGACATGGTGGGTGGAGACTAGTTGCCATCCACTGCACACAGAGAGTAAAAGAAAAGCTGCTTCCTACTGTAAGTTTCTCTTACTCAGGCATATGCCCCAGGATCATGAAGGACATTACAAAGAGATGTACTGACCTGTATTAGTAAATTTAGCACTTGTGCTAAGATATAAATTTCCTATACAGCTGTGCACTCTCTTTAGTATCAGCTCACTTATGCTGCTGCTCAATCCTGCCCCATCCCACCTCCATAGACTTGTATTGACATGTGTAATATAATCCTCCTGTGGAACTGCTCCATCTCGAAAAGGAATTTGAAGCATTTTTCCAAGTGAAAAGCAATTAGTAAGGGTGGACGGTAAACAGCTGATAACATGAGTACTAGATATTTCTCACTGAAAAAACATATTACAAAGTTTCTTGTGTTCGCTTGTACTATTGATGTTTGTAAAGTTGTGTTAAAATAAAGTGACTTTAAAAATATTAGTCGTCCACTATTAATAGGATAAGTTGTCCAATGTATGTAGCAACAGTCAAAATATTAGATTACAGGTGAAACTCGAAAAATTAGAATATTGTGCAAAGTACATTTATTTCAGTAATGCAACTTAAAAGGTGAAAATAACATATGAGATAGACTCATTACATGCAAAGCGAGATATTTCAAGCCTTTATTTGTTACAATTTGGATGATTATGGCTTACAGCTTATGAAACCCCAAAGTCACAATTTTGAGGTACCCTTTGCTCAGGGGGTATGGATTAATTAGCTGATTAGAGTGTAACACTTTGAGCCTAGAATATTGAACCTTTTCACAAAATTAAAATTTTAAGCTGCATTAATGCAATTCCTTTTAATTTGCATTACTGAAATAAATGGACTTTTGCACGATATTCTAATTTTTCGAGTTTCACCTGTACATTCAGAAATGCAAAATTTGTGACAATTGTCCATACTAAGTTTAATAACAATTTTCCTTTAAAGGAATGGCTTGGTATATCAAAAGAAGCTGTGGAGAACTTGAAGACCAATTATACCGAGTCACTTTGCATTGTCACTGAAGATCCAGACTGTCCTGAGCTGGATGGGAAGAATCCTACAACCAACTCACCCTCAAAGTGACTACGACTAAGGAAAATCAGTGCAGGTCGCAGAGCTATCTGCACACCCCTTGTTAAAATGGCAATGTCCGTATCATCCAGATCAGGATTAATTGTTTCATTAGTATGACATCTGCTTCGTCACACTAGAACAGTGAAACGTAACAGCTATAAGGGGATCGCTAATAAACTGATGTGATCATTAGATCAATAAAATAATTGCTCAGAGAGTACATCTTGCCTGGAGGTACAAAAATACTATATTAGAGAACCACACTATATGTCATGTCCTATTAGATTTCCTTTACACTGATGCCGAGCTAAGAAACCTTTTAACCACTGTGATCAGTTATGCTTAGTAGTTAGTGACAAATATACAGTGTATGTAACTCTTTAGGCATACAGTTCCATACATCTGGACATATATCCAATGAGACCTTTTCAAATGGTCGCACCAAATGTAATCAGTAAATGTGCCACAAATATCCTCAGAACACTTTTGCATGACTGTAATATACAGTCAGGTCCATAAATATTGGGACATCTACACAATTCTAACATTTTTGGCTCTATACACCACCACAATGGATTTGAAATGAAACAAACAAGATGTGCTTTAACTGCAGACTGTCAGCTTTAATTTGAGGGTATTTACATCCAAATCAGGTGTAGGAATTACAACAGTTTGCATATGTGCCTCCCACTTGCTAAGAAATCAAAAGTATTGGGACAGAATAATAATCATAAATCAAACTTTCACTTTTTAATACTTGGTTGCAAATCCTTTGCAGTCAATTACAGCCTGAAGTCTGGAACGCATAGACATCACCAGACGCTGGGTTTTATCCCTGGTGATGCTCTGCCAGGCCTCTACTGCAACTGTCTTCAGTTCCTGCTTGTTATTGGGGCATTTTCCCTTCAGTTTTGTCTTCAGCTCTTTGGTTGCTTTTGCAGTATGCTTTGGGTCATTGTCCATCTGCACTGTGAAGCGCCATCCAATGAGTTCTGAAGCATTTGGCGGAATATGAGCAGATAATATTACCCGAAACACTTCAGAATTCATCCTGTTGCTTTTGTCAGCAGTCACATCATCAATAAATACAAGAGAACCAGTTCCATTGACAGTCATACATGCCCACGCCATGAGACTACCACCACCATGCTTCACTGATGAGGTGGTATGCTTAGGATCATGAGCAGTTCCTTTCCTTCTCCATACTCTTCTCTTCCCATCACTCTGGTACAAGTTGATCTTTATCTCATCTGTCCATAGGATGCTTATCCAGAACTGTGAAGGCTTTTTTAGATGTCGTTTGGCAAACTCTAATCTGGCCTTCCTGTTTTTGAGGCTCACTAATGGTTTACATCTTGTGGTGAACCCTCTGTAATTACTCTGTTGAAGTCTTCTCTTGATTGTTGACTTTGACACACATAGACCTACCTCCTGGAGAGTGTTCTTGATCTGGCCAACGGTTGTGAAGGGTGTTTTCTTCACCAGGAAATGAATTCTTTGGTCATCCACCACAGTTGTTTTCCGTGGTCTTCCGGGTCTTTTGGTGTTGCTGAGCTCACCGATGCGTTCCTTCTTTTTAAGAATGTTCCAAACAGTTGTTTTGGCCACGCCTAATGTTTTTGCTATCTCTCTGATTGTTTTGTTTTGTTTTTTCAGCCTAATGATGGCTTGCTTCACTGATAGTGACAGCTCTTTGCATCTCATCTTGAGAGTTGACAGCAACAGATTCCAAATGCAAATAGCACACTTAAAATGAACTCTGGACCTTTTATCTGCTCATTGTAATTGGGATAATGAGGGAATAACACACACCTGGCCATGGAACAGCTGAGAAGCCAATTGTCCCATTACTTTTGGTTCCTTAACAAGTGGGAGGCACATATGCAAACTGTTGTAATTCCTGCAGCATTCACCTGATTTGAATATAAATACCCTCAAATTAAAGCTGACAGTCTGCAGTTAAAGCACATCTTGTTCGTTTCATTTCAAATCCATTGTGGTGGTGTATAGAGCCAAAAATGTTACAATTGAGTCGATGTCCCAATATTTATGGACCTGACTGTATGTACATTTTAACCCCTTAAAAGGGGTTTTGATATTGGTGACCTATCCTGCAGATAGGTCATCAATATGAGATCAGCAGAGGTCTGACACCCAGCACCCCCATTCTTCAGCTGTTTATGGAAGTGCCAATGTCAGAAACTAAAAAGTAGAGGGAGCCAACATACTATATAGCTCAGCTTCCATTCAAGTGCAGTATGTACGACTTTTGTTTATCACTTCTTAAATTTTTTTGAGGAGGCAAATTGACAAAAAACTGATTTCTTTTTTTGTGTGTACAGGATAAATACCATATTTTAACCCTATAATATGCACCTGCTCATAAGATGCGCCTAGGTTTTAGAGATGGAAAATAAGAAAAATTTATATTTTTAATGAGACCTCAGCTCAGACCCCCAAATCAGACCCCTAATGTTAAATCAGACATCAGATCAGACCCCTATTGTTTAATTAGACCTTAGTTCAGATCCACAATGTTAATCAGACCACAGATCAGACCCCCAGTGTTAATCAAATCTCAGCTCAGAGCCCCAAATAGCCCTCAGTGTTAATAAGCCCTCAAATCAGACCCATAATATTATTAGACCTCAGCTCAGACCCCAATCAGACCTCAAATCAGACTCTCAATGTTAATCAAACCTTAGCTCAGTCCCCCAGTGTTAATCAGACCTCAGCTCAGAGCCTCAATCAGTCCTCAATATTAATCAGACCTCCAATGTAAATTAGATCTCAGCTCACACCACAATGAGACCTTAGATCAGACCCTCAATGTTAATCAGACCCCCAGTGTTAATCAGACTTCCGATCAGACAAAAAAATAAATCAACTCACGTGCTCTTGTTCCAGACAATGCTGTTCCTGAGATCCGGTGCTCCTGACACGCTGTGGTGTGATGTGACATTGCACAGTGTGAGGTCACAGAGCACGCCCATGTCCTCACGCAGTGCGCAAGTCACAGCACAGTGTACGGTGCCGACAGAAGACCATGGAGCGGTGATTATATAGCCTGCACAGGTCTTCACTGCTCCTCGGTCCCACATTACTAATGAGCGCTTCCATAATGGAAGCTTTCATTAGTATCCACTAATGAAGACGCACTGATATTTTCCACCCACTTTTGGAGGAAAAAAGTGCATCTTATAGGGCAAAAAATATACAAATTTTATATTTTAATAGTTTGGAGATTTTTTCAGACAGGGTGACACCAATGATTAGAGATGAGCGAATTTCAAAAAAATTTGATTCGGCCGGTTCGCCGAATAAAAAAAAAACAAACGGTTTGATCCGAATTTATTTGCGGAGAATCGCGTAAAACAACGGCTATTTCCTGGCTGCAGAGAGCCTGTATAGTGGTGTAGAACACTGTGCCTTGCAGTAACACACATAGGGAGTCTGCTGTGGTAGTAAAATAATACTGTGAGTCAGTATGACATGCAGATGACAGGCGTTGCTCTTCACTGCACATTCACTTATTTAGGCACTTACGGGGTCAACACTGACTCAAGCATGAACTCAGCCTTACAGGTCAATGTTAGCGCCAAGAAGAAGCACACTCCTTTTACACCGTCGTCAGCTGATTCCACATAGATGTCTGCAGAACCTGTTCTATTAAACGCTTATACAAGTAGAGCCCCCCGATAGAGTGGAGAGGGTGTCAGCAGTAAGTTGGTGTTGACGTCACTGATTATTTTGCCCTTCCTCAGATCCGTCAAAACAATAACCCCCAAAAAATAGATCCTGTCTGTTGAGCATCCGCCTTCACTTGGTCAGCATTTGGTCAGTAATCCATCAGTATTGCTAATGCCCAAAAAAACAGGAGTGAATCCAAAACAGAGATGACCAAGTCAACCATTTAAAAACCACTGGGTTGCTGGTCAACCGCTAGATGACACCAGGAGCTCCCCTTACTTTGCTGCGACCTGTGCCTGCGCCAGAAACATTTAGGCCTCTGCCACTCCCCTGTGCAGGGCCTGGCACTTCTCTGTCTGACATACTGTTAGATCAAATAAATAAATAAAAAGGAAATTAAAACAACCCAAAAAAGTCTGTAATTTTCTCACTTCATCACACAACGGCTAATAAGCCCTTTTTTCCCCACTAATACATAACTGCACCGCTGAACGGCAAATATATTTTACTTTTGCCACTAATACACAGCAAAAAGGGCTTTAGAACATATAACTGCACTGCTGAACGGCAAATATATTTTACTTTTGCCACTAATACATGGCAAAAAGTCCTTTAGAACATATAACTGCATCGCTGAACAGCAAATATATTTTTCTTTGCCACTAATACCCAACAAAAAGGGCTGTAATTTTTGCACTTGACCACACAACGGCTAATAAGCCCTTTTTCCCGCTAATACAAGCCAACAAATGCTTTAGAACATATAACTGCACCGCACAAGGGCAAATAATACGTAGAAATATTTCCTTGTAATAAACCCTATTAATGGCTGTATCAAACAGCACTTGCACCCCAATATCAAGAACGGTTTGCTGGAATTACAGAGCTGTATAATGGCAATTTGGGTCACCAGTCAGTGCAGCAAGGTGTAATAGGATTGTTCCTATTACCCAGGCTGTAACCTCCCCTACTGAACCCTGTTCAACATAAATGCTGTGGAATGATGCCTCCTTATCCTTTCCCTACACCTTGAATAATCTTTCCCTGAACTTGTAAATAGTTTTTTGGTACAATGAAGTTTTTTCTAGCACTGTCCCTAGCGCCTGCTGACGTCTTTCCCTGCACTAAGTACACTGGAAAATGGCAGAATCCAAGACGGCTGAGGCTATTTATAGGGCTGTGACATCACAGGGCTGGCTGGCTGCTGATTGGCTGCATGCATGGCATTATGGGTGATCCCGCCTTCCCAGAGTTCCTTGCTCCATGTCCTCACACGTGCAGCAGCCATTTTAGGAAAAAATGTGATTCATTACCACGAAGTGTGAGGAAATTCGGATTCGGTGTGAATCGAATTTTTCCTGAAATTCGGATCAAATTCCACTTAGTCAACTTCGATTCGCTCATATATACCAATGGTGTTTATTTATTTTTGGTAATTTGTTAATTTTAAGATTCTAGTATCTTATGGTCTTCAAATCCATTTATGTCAAAAGTTGTGGGTAACAGTTTCACCCTAGCTTTTGAAAGGAAATGAACCATCAGTACCTAAAAATGTGTTAGGGTACTTTCACACTTGCGTTAGAGGATTCTGGTAGGCAGTTACGTTGCCGGAACTGCCTGCTGATCCGGAAATCCATATGCAAACTGATAGCATTTGTTTCCGGATCCGGATCTGTCTGACGAATGCATTGAAATACTTGATCTGTCTCTCCGGTGTCATCTGGAAAAATAGATCCGGTATTTATCTTCTTCGCACTTTTAAAGGTCTGCGCATGCGCAGACCAGAAAAAACGGATCCGTTTCAATGGGAATGGAAATGAATATCCGGCATTCTGGCAAGTGTTCCGGAATTTTGCCGTAAGAGGGACTGAACTGAAGACATCCTGATGCATACTGAACGGATTGCTCTCCATTCAGAATGCATTAGGATAAAACTGAAGCGTTTTTTTCCGGTATTGAGCCCCTGTGACGGAACTCAATACCGGAAAACTTTAACGCTAGTGTGAAAGTACCCTTACACGTATTGTACAATGCGTTGTCTTTCAAAATATTTTTTAGAAATTGTCAGAAAATTAGCCACTTTATAGATTTAGGACATGCAATATGGTGATTTTTGCTTTTGCCTCTTACTGTTATTATTAATGAGCCTTAATTGCAACTATCTGTGTCTGTAGTAACAAATGATTGTTTTCAGCCAATGACACTCTCATCCATCAGTCAGAAAGATATATTAGGCAGGTTGGAAAATTGTTCTCTAAAGATGGACATTATCCAGAATCCGTATCATTGTAAAAGTCATTCTTATAGAAGTTTTCATTCATGCAGTGAAAAATATAGGATGGTTGTCAGAAGGGGTCTGCAGAGGATGATGAATGCCTACTGTACATGATTGGAGATTGAAGAGTTATCGAGGAATTCTATTACCTAATGGAATATCTCTGTTGGCTTTTATACATGCATATATACTGTTAATGGCTTGAACTTTTTACATTGTTAAAATGTTGTTTTTCTATGTTACTGCACAAAACATATTAATTTTTTTTTATAAATATATATTGTTCTTTGTGAGGCTTATATGGCATACATTGGTGCATCTTAATCAAGGTCAAACAAAGTCCAAGGCACCACCAAAATGAAGTGTTCAAAGATTTTTTAGAACAGAGAAAGAAGAAACTGTTTCAGTACGCAGGCCTTCTTTGCAGCTTGGAAAAGTTCTGCATGGCAAAATGCTGCTATTCTCTGCATACTGTAAATGTATGAAAACTTTACTTTGGTGATGCTTTGAACTTTGTTGTAACGTGAGTCTAGTAGAGCTCAAATCCAATTATATTCATAGACCCACCACCATTAAAACATTACATTTATTGTTACAAAAAAAACTCCTTTTCTGATGAACAATTGACAAAGGCATGTATGAGGGGTGTTCAATAAGTTATCTACCCCAGCATGTTCAGCTGAGCTTGTCTGTACAGGTTTAGACATGTCTGGACAGGCAACACACACAGTAGCAGTTCAGTCTGATGAAAACACTGTAAGTGACAGGATGGCAAATGCAGTACAGTGCGGGTCTACAAAGAAAGTGAGGGATTCAGAGCTTTGTTCAGTGTTTTAAATTTCTTGCAAAGGTAGAAAAGAAGCCTAAAGAAATCCATGGTGATGATGCACCTTCCTACTACCAAGTAAAGTTGTGGGTCAAGCAATTTAAATGGAGTAGGGAATCAATTTAAGATGACCCCCATACAGGGTGACCTATCGAAGCATCTACCCAGGAAATGTGCTGTAAAGTGGAGGCCATGATTTTGGAAGACCGTCAGGTCAAAGTCACTGTTATAGCTTATGAATTAGGCATTTCAGATGGCACAGTTTCCAGTATCATTCATGATGTTTTGATGATGTCAAAGGTCAGTTCTCGGAAGGGTGCCACGAATGTTGACGCCTGAGCAAAAAAACTGCAATTTAGCCAAGAGAATTTAGACATACTTAGAGAAAATCCAGGAGACTTCTATTCTCGATTTATTACAGGCGATGAAACATAGGTCCAGTCCACCACCATGATCAAACAGAAGTCCATGCACTGGAAGGACAAGAGGTCACCAACTCCAAAGAAATTTGGGATATAAAAGGCATTTTATTGTTAGAATTCATGCCACTCAAGAAAACAATTACTGGAGACAATGAAGGCATTATGTGAAGAGAAACTCCGTGAGAAGTTGTCGGCAGGTGTCTTGATGCTTCACAACAATTCGCTAGCTCAGAAATCGCAAGCTACTATCGGGGAATGTGGCTTCATGGGGCTTAACCATCCACCCTACAGTCCAGACCTGGCTCTCAGTGATTACTTTCTCTTTCGGAACCTGAAGAAATGTCTGCATCGGCAATGATTTTCTGATGATAATGCAGTCAAAGAGGCAGTAACAGGGTTCCTACACCGCAAGAAGTCTTCTTCCATTCTGAGGGCATCTGATCGCTGGAGGTGAAGTGGAATAAGTGTGTTGAAAAGTGGTATGAGCAAATTTCTCAGAAAATTTTGTTTTCATATTCAGGTAGATAACTTATTGAACACCCCTTTTAAGACTAACGTCAAGGAACAGAAGGGACTCTCACTAATGTCTGTCCCTATTCTGAATAATGTTGTACAAGGTGTAGAAAAAGAAGAAGAATCAGCGGCACTGCTGCCATTCTCCCCACAAACACCCTGTGTTGCAAGACGCAGCAACCAACGGCCCAGCAGGTACAGACAGGTTCACATGGTGCTCAGCGAAGCAGGTTCAAGCAGACACTTTGTATAATCGTGGTAGTAGATAAAAAGATTCGCGGCACTCACCACTGTCTTGAGAATACTTTAATGCTTTATTTCATGCAAATTATGAAGAAGTTTGCAGGCTGGGGAGCGATATGGCCCTTCAGTGTTGATCGGTGGTGATGGCAGTTTCGCACGTAATTTGCGCTTCCTCGGACCGCTATGACACACACGCGCACAGCCGTGCTATATATGGGCGTTTACCCGATCATCACTAAGGTAACAGGGAGACGCTCCCACAGGTGCGCAACTGTGCAGTTAAAATCAAGTAACAAACAGGACAACCTGTGCGCATACACACAGCGCAACAAAGTATATGAGCAACAAAGTATCATAATCACGGCAAAAGGTTACATTATATAAGTGGGGCATGAACATGTATAGGAGCACATAAAGACAGAGGAATGTTCATAGAAATACTGCCATATATTTTTTAGCATTTAGACCGTGCAGACCCATGGCACTGGTTCTAATGATCTATTGGGCTCCCGTTGCAGCAAGAGACGGTGGCGATCACCATCCCTCGGGATGGGTCCCACGGCCTCAATACCAGCAAAAGAGAGGCTCGATGTATCACCGCCGATGGATTTTATTACCTGCCGTACGTCCTTTGTAGTCTATGTCATAATATGTACTTGCCATAGGTTTTACATTGGTAAGACTATTAGACCCCTTTTTGAAAGGGTGCGGGAGCATTTGAGCTCCATTAGAACGGGACGGGGCTCCCCCCGCCTGATTGATCACGTCCGTGCAGTCCATGGTGGTGATCCATCGAGCCTCTCTTTTGCTGGTATTGAGGCCGTGGGACCTGTTACCTTAGTGATGATCGGATGGATGCCCATATATAGCACGGCTGTGCGCGTGTGTGTCATAGCGGTCCGAGGAAGCGCAAATTACGTGCGAAACGGCCGTCACTGCTGATCAACACTGAAGGGCCATTCCGCTCCCCAGCCTGCGAAAATCTTCATAATTTGATCCTGTGTCATGAACCTCCTGATATTCCCTAGGAAAACTCTGACACAGGAATCGAAACCATCACCACCTCTAAGATATCTGTTCTCGATATTATCACAGCAACCACAGATTGTCAGTCCATCAAAATAAACATTAGCTAAAGGCCTCCTGCACACGACCGTTGTGTGCATCCGCGTCCGTGGTTCCGTTTTCCGTTTTTTTTCGCGGACCCATTGACTTTCAATGGGTCCGTGGAAAAATCGGAAAATGCACCGTTTGGCAGCCGCATCCGTGATCAGTGTTTCCTGGCCGTGAAAAAAATATGACCTGTCCTATTTTTTTAACGGTCAACGGTTCGCGGACCCATTCAAGTCAATGGGTCAGTGAAAAATCACGGATGCACACAAGATTGTCATCCGCGTCCGTGATCCGTGTCCGTGATCCGTGTCCGTTTTTTCCTATCATTTCAATGGCAAACTTGACTTAGATTTTTTTTTCATTTTTCATGTCCGTGGATCCTCCAAAAATCAAGGAAGAACCACGGACGACAAAACGGTCACGGATCACGGACCAACGGAACCCCTTTTTGCGGACTGTGAAAAAATACTGTCGTGTGCAGGAGGCCATAGAGGGCAGCTCCCACTGTTTCAAAAAATCATATATTAAATAAGAATAAAGGTGTCACAAAAAGACGCTATGAGTCCTAATGCTTTTTCCTATGACGACCAATCATAGTTCATCAAGTTCATCAGGAGACAAGTAAACAGAGTGCAGGTGCACACAATACATGAGATATTATGTTTTGCATATATACCAATACCACAATTTACCTATAGCCACCAAATATAGGTTATTTGATAAGATAACGTGACAGTATGTCAAGAATTGTGCAATAAGAGAATAAGATTCCAAGGAGACCACTAACATTGCTGATGTATTTACCATATGACAAATGTGTTTTTCCTTTCATGAATAATAGTATATGTCCATGCATAGGTGGTGAAAAAAGGAACAAAGGCAATGAATATATCCAATTGGGGGAAAAACATAGTGAGGGGGTGCATCTTTCACAAACAGCTGATATAATGTCCCCGAGTGTTAGAAATCTCCCAAATACTGGTATGAAACCATGGAAAACAGTTGATGGATATTGCTGAATGGCATGCCGTGGATCTGTAGATACAGTATAGACTGCTGGATGACATGCAGCTGTGAACATGGTTCCTACCTAATGATGAAGTGCTGGGTTGGTTCAAACCCAAACAATCACACTATTCCTTCTTTGGTTACACATTACTTCTTAAACAAAATGAAAGAGCATTAAGATTTGCTGTCCTGTCCATCCCTTTAAGAATACATTATATAACAACCTCTTCTACATGCAGGTAACCAGTCTGCCATGGAGTGACGACACATTGAGCAGCCACTAGAAAAGCTCAGTGCATCACAATTTATTGTTGAGTTCAATGTAAGCTGTAAAAATCCCAATGTAAGAATCTTTCTCTTGTGGTGGCTATAGAGAAACAGAATTTTATCATTAAACCTAAAATATGGGTATATCTAACTGCACTAGACCACCACTGTTAACCTTGGATATGCCCCTGCGTCTTATGGGGCGAATGCTGCCATTTTACATCGCAGTCTGTGATGCTGCAGCATCGTAGACTGCGATATATCAGCTGGAGGGGGGAGTGAGGAGGGGCCGGTGTCATGCAAATGCGGCGGGGCCGGTGCGGTCACTGTACTCCGTCCCCGCCGCTCACTCACTGCTTTATTGCCTAAACCTTTTATAATAATAACTTTAATTGAAGTTCCAATCCCCAGCCCCATCTTTACTACTTACTAAATGTCCTGTAGCAGGCAGAGCAGGGCGGGCGGCCGTAACTCACTGATGTCACATGCCTGCGCCGCCTACTTCATTCATAAAGTAGGCTGCGTAGGCACGTGACATCAGTGAGTTACGGCCGGCCGCCCGCCCTGCTCTGCCTGCTACAGGACATTTAGTAAGTAGTACAGATGGGGCTGGGGATCAGAACTTCAATTAAAGTTATTATTATAAAAGGTTTAGGCAATAAAGCAGTGAGTGAGCGGCGGGGCCGGAGTACAGTGACCGCACCAGCCCCGCCGCATTTGCATGCCACTGGCCCCTCCCACAGGTTTAGCTCCGGTATATTAGGGCATCTGTGGATGCCACTATTATGGGGTGGGGGATATGTGGATGGCACTGTTATGGGGTGGGGGATCTGTGGGTGACACATATATAGCAGTGCCATCCACAGATCCACCCCCTATAACAGTGCCATCCACAGATCACCCCCCCATAACAGTGCCATCCACAGATCTCCCCCCATAGCAGTGCCATCCACAGATCACCCCCCATAACAGTGCCATCCACAGACCACCCCCCTATAACAGTGCCATCCACAGATCCCCCATAACAGTGCCATCCACAGATCCCCCCATAACAGTGCCACCCACAGATCCCCCCCATAACAGTGGCATCCACAGATCCCCCATAGTAGTGTCATGCACAGACCTCCATTAGTTCAAAACCCACCAAAAGCACACCTTTTGGTTAAAACATTTTTTTTTCTTATTTTTATCCTCAAAAACCTAGGTGCATCTTATGGGCCGGTGCGTCTTATAGGGCGAAAAATACGGTATACAGATTATGCATCCTGAGCCTTGTGGCTGTCACTCATAGTGAAAAAGTGTTAGTTTCTAAACAATTAAAACCATATGCCAGTGTAAAGGGGGAATATTAATTACCAATATTTATGCAAATATCAATAATTAATATTCATAAATAAGAGGAGCCGTCTACCGATGACTCCGCCTATTTATACTTTAAGTAAAGAATAATACTTTCACCTTGCCTTACGCCAATCGCTAAACTAGCTGCAAGCGCCTAACTGAGTTAGCTACCGCTAATAACCACACGTTACACAGTAGGTATAATACAAATAATACAAGATATTTATTATCAACCTACAGTACACAATACACACAATACAGTACCATTAATACAGCACTAAATACACTATTCAATTCCAAGTTCCACCCACAAACTAACTATACAATACACTTACATACATTTATTAGCAGCCCACCCAACCTGGACTAAAAACTATCCCTATGAACGAAGGATTAACGGTGGCGCTGCAAGGGTAAATGCAGGCCACAGACACAGGGTTGCAGGGGTACAGCAGGGGTTAATAGGGAGCAGGGATGCTCCTACAGAGTTAGGGTAGGGGATTGGTGATCCAGGGGTTACTGAAGGGTAGGGGTACAGAGCAGGGGTACAGGTGGCAGGGATAGGGGTTTATAGCAGGGGTTCAGGTGGCAGGGATAGGGGTATATATTGTAGGGGTTAATAGTGGGGTATTGTAGGCAGATAGGGGTGTATAGGAGCAGGGAGTAATGGTGGGATGGCAGAACAGGGGTTAATGGAAAGCGTTGGTGGGATAGTGGATACTCAGCCCTCCAGGGGTTAACAGCTCGTCGTCCAGGGGTTGATTCCCCCTTCTTATGCTCGTTTTGCAGGGGATAATTCTCGCGGCAGGCTGCTGGCTCACCCTCCTCCGGGGGGGGGGGCGGCTCGGCTCTTCCTTTTCCCAGTGCAGGGGCCACCCACACGGTGGCGCGCGCCACCATCAGGGACACGTGGGCCGGAGCAGTGAGATGACGTCACTGCGCCAGCCCGCGCGTCCCTGCACGAGGGCGTCGGGGCCGCGCCACTTCCTGACAGGCAGGAGTAGCTTTTGATCTCCCGCCTGTAGCACTTTGCATTCTGGGCAGTGCGATAGTAATCGCGCTGCTGGAATGCACATAATAGAAGGAGGGGAGGTTTCTCCCTTCCTTCTATCATGCATAATTATCTCCAGCAGCACTAGAGATAATTACTACAAAGGACTCCGATTCTATTGAATCAGAGTTCTTTGAAGTATGCAGGATGACCGGACTCTTGTATAAGTGGGCACATGTATTCCCCACAGGGGCCACAATGAGCCCCTGTGGAATCTTAAGGACAGATGTGCGCAGATGTTGGGCACATCTGCGCACATCATCCTATAATGTGCCTATCTACAGTTGTGTTCAGAATTATTCAACCCCCAATGCTGTAAAGGGTTTTAGGGAATTTAGTGTACATTTGTAATTGTGTTCAGAATGAAATCTTACAAGGACTTTTTAAAGAACCAAATGCAACTAAAATGACATCAATTGTTTTTGTAATACAGTATTAAATGTTTTTTTTGTGATTTCTTCATTGACACAATTATTCAACCCCTTCAAGAGTACCACTCTTAAGAACAGAGGTTCATTCAAGTGTTTTCGATCAGGTATTGAAAACACCTGTGGATGTCAAGGAGCAGCAATCAAGCATAATAAGCACCAATTAGGCAGATTTAAAAGGACTGTGATACTCAGCTCCTTCTAGACATTTACTGGTGTGTTTACAAACATGGTGAAGTCAAGAGAATGGTCCAGGAAGACAAGAGAAGAGGTGATTTCTCTTCACAGGAAGGGCAATGGCTATAAGAAGATTGCAAAGATGTTAAACATACCAAGAGACACCATAGGAAGCATCATTCACAAATTCAAGGCAAAGGGCACTGCTGAAACGCTACCTTGTCGTGGCAGAAAGAAGATGCTGACTTTGACTGCTGTGCGCTACCTGAAGCGCAAAGTGGAGAAAAGTCCCAGTGTGACTGCTGAGGAACTGAAAAAAGATTTGTCAGATGTGGGTACTGAAGTTTCAGCTCAGACAATAAGGCGCACACTGCATAATGAAGGCCTCCATGCCAGAACTCCCAGGCGCACCCCCTTGCTGTCTCCAAAGAATAGGAAGAGTCGACTGCAGTATGCCAAAAGTCATGTGGACAAAGCACAAAAGTTTTGGGATAGTGTTCTGTGGACTGATGAAACAAAATTAGAACTGTTTGGGCCCATGGATCAACGCTATGTTTGGAGGAGGAAGAACAAGGCCTATGAAGAAAAGAACACCTTGCCTACTGTGAAGCATGGCGGGGGGTCAATCATGCTTTGGGGCTGTTTTGCTTCTACAGGTACAGGGAAGCTTCAGCGTGTGCAAGGTACCATGAATTCTCTTCTGTACCAGGAGATATTGGATGAAAATGTGATGCAGTCCGTCACAAACCTGAGGCTTGGGAGACGTTGGACCTTTCAACAGGACAATGATCCCAAGCATACCTCCTGCATGGTTGCAGATTAAAGGCTGGAACATTTTGAAGTGGCCATCGCAGTCACCAGACTTAAATCCGATTGAGAACCTCTGGTGGGACTTAAAGAAAGCAGTTGCAGCGCGCAAGCCTAAGAATGTGACTGAACTGGAGGCTTTTGCCCATGAAGAATGGGCGAAGATACCTGTAGATCGCTGCAAGACACTTGAGTCAAGCTATGCTTCACGTTTAAAAGCTGTTATAACTGGAAAAGGATGTTGTACTAAGTACTAAGATTGAATGTCACTTGGGGGTTGAATAAAACTTATAATGATGTGAGCACAGAAAAGACATTTGTGGTTATTTCATTATAAATGTTATGTTATATTTGTCTGACTTACAAGTGCCTCTTTGATTTAATTGTAAACAAGATGATTGAAATGATCAAAATCAATGTCAAACTGGCCAAAACACTCAATTTCAGTGGGGGTTGAATAATTTTGAACACAACTGTATGTATGCGTATATATTATACATGCATGCACGTGTTTGCATGCATATATATATATATATGCATATGTCTCAACCCTTCCTCAACAGCCAGCCAATCACAATATTCAGATAGTTATCACATGATATTTGCTTCACCAATTACCAATAATGCCTAAAGCGTTTATCCGAAACATGTAAAACTGTTTTACTCACTTATCTAGAGGACTTGCTTGCCTCAATGTGGGTGGACAGCAACTCAAGGAGCACCTGCATCTCCCAGGATGCATTACGCTTAGCTCTTGTTAACCCTTCCTCCCCTGCATATAACATAGTCCCTCACATATAGCCCCAGATATATATATATATATATATATATATATATGGTATGTAATGCCCTCACAATTTCCTTCTCCGCTGTCCAGAATTAGATTTGCTATATACTTCTCTAGACATAGGGATGAATGAATGAAAGGTATCTGGACTAATTCACCTGCTTCTCTATGAGGTCACTACACTGGCACTGAGGGGAGGGAGGGAGCAGGGAAGTTATTGAGCATGTTAGTTGACCACTGAATGCAGGAGAAGGTGGACCAGAAGGATAAACAACAGGGAGCGCTACCAGAAAGGAAAAAGGAATGTGCATAAAAAAACGTAGAAAAGGCTAAAATGCCATTCTTATTCATTTGTCACCCATAAACTAGAACAATACATTGCACTGCATAATGAATATACATGCAGTAAACATACACCCACAGAACAGATTCTTTAATTTATCAATTGGATTAAATCATGCAAAAGATTTAGGTACAGAATAGGTACAGAATATGCCGTCACTTGTGCACAGTTTATGCAGCTGCATCGAACACAAGGCCATCAATATTACAGCTATTATGATATACAGTACATGTTTTACAAGTCACAGAATGAGCTCCAGCTATGTGGTGCACCAGACTATGTCAGACAAGAATATAATACAATGTAGTATACTGTCAAAATAAAATGGATATAAAATGATGTAAAAAAAGTCACATAAAGATAGGCAAACATTGACAGACATTACACAATAAAACTAAAATGCACAAACACTACTACTGCCAAGTGCTGATCAAGTGAAGTAAATGGACAAATGGGATGATTGGCTCTTGGTAACGCCCGTGAAATGGTCACATTAATTAATTAACTGATAAATTAAATTAAATGTGGAAACTAGGCTGAGACATTTCATCTATACAGTGTTAATTTTAGGACATGGCCAGATACCATAGTTACATATCAGAATAATGTCAGTGTGAGGCAAAATACTCACCCTGATACCTGACTCTGACACCTGACCCCGATATTTGACTCGGACATCTGAGTTTGACTTACTGTGTATTTGTATGCCAAGTCACACAACCAAAGAAAGTCTATAGCTGAGCTTCTGGCTATGTGTCTGAAATGCTGTAGGCTAACATGTTATAGTATTATATAAGTGCATAGCTCAGTGGTTAGGTTACTGGTTTGTACACTGGAATTTTTGTGCTCAAAACCGATTAGCAACCTTAAAACAACAAGTTAATGTTTTTAAACATTAGAGGAGACAAATTCAAGTGATGTGTGACGCTGATGTCTGACTTTCCTGACTAGTCAGCGTCACAATGACTTTTAGGTTTACTGTATTTTTGTATGCTAAGTCACATAGATAAAGAAAATCCCAGTTTAATACTAGGCAAGTCATTAGCTCAGTGGTAAGGCTTTTGCATCATATGCAGTGTTCCTGGGTTCCAACTTTCAGCTTTTTAAAAAAAACAAAAAACATTTTATTCAGCCCTAGATAAGAGACAAAGTGATGTGTGACGCTGATATCTGACTTTCTTCACTGGTCAGCGTCACAATGACTTTTGGTATACTAAATCTCATAGATGAAGAAAATCATAACTATTAGTGTCTAAAGCAATAGCCCAGTGGTAAGACACTTGATTTACATGCAGTGTTCCTGGGTTCAAATACCCTTTCAGGCTTTTAATAAAATTTATATTTTATTGAGCCCTAGATAAGAGACAAATTCAAGTGATGTGTGATGTAAGTAGTCCTTTTTTATTTTAATAGGAGTACATGGGCAGCACTATAGTAAGGGGGGCATTAATTTACTGTATCTTCATCTATTTCCAGGTGACTGAGGGCTATTTAGTTTTTTGTTGTCTTGAAAGAGTCACTGTACAATACAATAATGTATTCTTATTTCTTAGGAAGGAGTCTAATTATCAGATATGTAAATCCCTTTATTGTAATTATTTGTAAGCATTCACCCAAACATAAGCTGCAAACACATGACCACTAGGAGTCTCACTAGTCCACTGTATGTGGTTAGGCATTGTCAAGCTCTCCCAGCAAATACAGGCAGAAGGAAGTGTTGGAGTGTTCTGGAGTAGCTGATGCTGCAGGAGACTTGCAGAGACTTCTCACAGATCTGCAAACCAACTTACAGTATCTTCTAAATGTGCTCTCCCTCCGCTATCTTACATGGCTTATACATTAATTCACCTCTCTCAAGTGTGCATGCAGTTATTAGCAAGAATCACAATTTTTCTAGGACTCCTGAAAAAGTTGAGTAGTCACTATATGCAGAGCTGTGTCCTGGCTTAGGCTACTTTCACACTAGCGTTTTTGCTGGATCCGGCAGGGTTCAGCAAAAATGCTTCCGTTACTGATGATACAACCATCTGCATCTGTTTTGAACGATCCGGTTGTATTATCTGT
This sequence comes from Bufo bufo, assembly GCF_905171765.1. Taxonomy (NCBI): domain Eukaryota; kingdom Metazoa; phylum Chordata; class Amphibia; order Anura; family Bufonidae; genus Bufo; species Bufo bufo. Next base: position 95,788,875 of record NC_053396.1, read on the forward strand.
AACATAGCCAAGACGGATCCGTCATGAACTCCATTGAAAGTCAATGGAGGACGGATCTGTTTTCTATTAAGTCAGATTGTGTCAGAGAAAACCCACAATGCAAGTCAATGGGGACGGATCCCAGGATGGAAAGCAAACAGCAGTGTGCTGCGGTTTTCTCTCCGCAATGAGAACAGAACGGAATGCATTTTGGAGCATTCCGTTCTGTTCAGTTACGTTTTGTCCCCATTGACAATGAATGGGGACAAAACCTAAGCGTTTTTTTCCAGTATTGTGACCCTATGACGGATCTCTATACCGGAAAATATTAACGCTAGTGTGAAAGTAGCATTATACATATCTACTGTATATATGTGTATTATACACACAACGTGTGAAAGTGAATCTATATATTACTGCTTTATTCACAGGCACAATATATGATTATGCAGACACCAGTAATGTGTGTTAGCTTATAAGTAGGGTTGAGCGAACCCGAACTGTAAAGTTCGGGTTCGTACTGAACTTTACGGTGTTCGGCACCCGAATCCGAACATTTCAGTAAAAGTTTGGGTTCGGTGTTCGGGTAATATTAATATACCATCGGATCGGAGTTTTCTCCAATTCGATGATATATTTTAACTTGAAGCGTCCCCATCACCATGGGAACGCCTCTATGTTAGAATATACCATCGGATTTGAGTTAGATCGTGAAAACTCAGATCCGACAGTATATTCTAACACAGAGGCGTTCCCATAGTGATGAGAACTGTGTACAAAACTGCCCCTGCTGCCTGGCAGCATCTGATCTCTTACAGGGGGCTGTGATCCGCACAATTAACCCCTCAGGTGCCGCACCTGAGGGGTTAATTGTGCGGATCTAAGCCCCCTGTAAGAGATCTAGTGCTGGGGAGGGAGGGAGGGGGGGGGCCGCCGCACTAGTCACCAATGATTTTAATACTGGGGAGGGAGGGGGGTCTGGCCCCTGCTGCCTGGCAGCACTAGATCTCTTACAGGGGGCTGTGATCCGCACAATTAACCCCTCAGGTGCCGCACCTGAGGGGTTAATTGTGCGGATCTAAGCCCCCTGTAAGAGATCTAGTGCTGCCAGGCAGCAGGGGCCAGACCCCCCTCCCTCCCCAGTATTAAAATCATTGGTGACTAGTGCGGCCCCCCCCTCCCTCCCTCCCCAGTATTAAAATCATTGGTGGCCAGTGCGGCCCCCCACCACCACTCACCCCCTATTAAAATCATTAGTGTCCAGTGCGGCCTCCCCTCTCCCCCCTAATTAAAATCATTGGTTAACAACCCCCCACCCCCCCATCATTGGTGGCAGCGGTGCGGCAGTTCTGATCGGAGTCCCAGTTTAATCGCTGGGGCTCCGATCGGTTACCATGGCAGCCAGGACGCTACTGCAGTCCTGGCTGCCATGGTTACTTAGCACTTTTAGCAGCATTATACTTACGTGCGCTGTCTGCGGCTGGAAGGCACTCCTCCTACTGGCAAATGAAAGGTCTGTGCGGCGCATTGCTTATAGCACAGCCCTGTCACTTACCAGTAGGAGGAGCGCCGGCCGGCCAGAGACAGCGCACGTAAGTATAATGCTGCTAAAAGTGCTAAGTAACCATGGCAGCCAGGACTGCAGTAGCGTCCTGGCTGCCATGGTAACCGATCGGAGCCCCAGCGATTAAACTGGGACTCCGATCAGAACTGCCGCACCGCTGCCACCAATGATGGGGGGGTGGGGGGTTGTTAACCAATGATTTTAATTAGGGGGGGAGAGGGGACGCCGCACTGGACACTAATGATTTTAATAGGGGGTGGGTGGTGGTGGTGGGGGGCCACACTAGCCACCAATGATTTTAATTAGGGGTGGGGGGGAGAGGGGAGGCCGCACTGGACACCAATGATTTTAATGGGGGGGGCCGCACTGACCACCAATGATTTTAAAAGGGTGGGGTGAGGGTGGGGGGGCCGCACTGGCCACCAATGATTTTAATACTGGGGAGGGAAGGGGTCTGGCCCCTGCTGCCTGGCAGCACCCGATCTCTTACAATTAACCCCTTAGGTGCGGCAACTAAGGGGTTATTTGTGCGGATCACAGCCCCCTGCAAGAGATTGGGTGCTGCGAGGCAGCAGGGGGCAGTTATGTACACAGTTCTTAGTATATTCTAACTTGAAGCGTCCCCATCACCATGGGGACGCCTCTGTGTTAGAATATACTGTCGGATCTGAGTTTTCACGATCGTGAAAACTCAGATCTGAAAAATCTAATACTATTATTTTCCGTTATAACCATGTTATAACGGAAAATAATAAACTGAAGTTTGGGTCCCCATTGACTTCAATGGGGTTTGGGTTCAGGTCCAAGCTCAGATCAAGTTCGGGTCCCGAACCCAAACTTTTTTTTAAAGTTCGGCCGAACTCTCCGAACATCCAGGTGTTCGCTCAACTCTACTTATAAGCATAGAGAAACCATATATCTGTATGTGGTGATGCTATAGCTTAAAGGTTAAGCTAATGGTTTTACATGTAGATATCCCTGGTTTAAGTCCCAAGAGAGATCTTTTTTCCTTCTATTATTTTTCTTTAAAACCATATTAAGGGTGCATTCACACGTCTGCAAAATAGGTCTGCATCCGTTCCGCAATTTTGCGGAACAGGTGCAGACCCATTCAATTTCAATGGGGCCGGAATGTGCTGTCCGCATCAGCATTTGCGGATCCGCACTTCCATTCCGCAAAAAAATAGAACATGTCCTATTCTTGTCCGCAATTGCGGACAAGAAAAGGAATTTTCTATGAGAGTGCCAGCGATGTGCGGTCCGCAAAATGTGGAACGCACATTGCCGGTGTCCGTGTTTTGCGGATCCGCAAAACACATACGGACGTGTGAATAGACCCTAATAATATATGCTATAATAAATAATACATAATTAATAATAATAAGGTCTTACCTTATTGAGAATGCTGCAGCTGCGATGGACAGATACCCTGACCCACTCACTCACTTAACTTAAGTTACTGCCTGAGTGTTGCCGTCTAGGGCGGGATCGGGATGCTGCTGTCACGACCGCTATCCCAGCAGCAGTCGTGTCGCACCAGACGGAGGGGAAGGGGGACCCTTATCTACGGATGGGAATAGTATGGCCACCCCTGACTAACCCTAAGCTGGCACCTGTCTGCCCTGATACCCTAGACGGGGTGTGAACCCGTGCGGCGAGCAGGATGCCTAAACCCTCAGTCACCCTAACAAGCCTAGAGTGGGGAAAGGCCGATGGGAGCACTAGTCACCATCACTCATGTCTAGGAGAACAGCAGGGGAAGACAGCAACAAACAAACTATAGCAGAGATAAACTTATCCAGTCACGAGCAGAGAAGGCGATCCCAATCACGACAGTCCACGCCGGACAAGAGCTCCACAGCAACACCATCAAACGATCTCCTTCAAAGGTCAGAATAGAACTGGAAGTAAGGACTATATCTGGCAATGACTGCAAGTGAAACTGAAACTAATATAGTAGCTGGGAGTGGCAGACAGGACTCACCTGAGAAGGATGCCTACAAACTCCCAGTCAGGACAAAAAGGTTCACAAGGCAAAACCCGGATGACATACCCTGAACCATGGAGCAAACTCACAAGCTATCGCGAGTAGCAAGTCGCTGCGACCTTCTCCTCCCAGACCTGTCTGGATCAGTCACAGTCGTGACAGTACCCCCCTTTCTACGAGGGGCCCCCGGACCCTCAAGACCAGGCCTCTCCGGATGGGAGCTATGAAAAGCCCGAATGAGTCTGTCCGCTTTTATCTCTGAAGCTGGAACCCACATTCTCTCTTCGGAACCATAACCTCTCCAGTGCACCAGGTACTGAAGAGAGCGGCGAACATATCGTGAGTCAACAATCTTTTCTACCTGAAACTCAAGACTGCCATCAACAACCACCGGTGGAGGCGGTAGTGGCAATGGTTCAGGAGGTTCTACATATCTCTTAAGCAGAGATCTGTGGAAGACATTATGGATCCTTAGAGTCTGAAGTAGCTCCAGACGAAAAGCCACCGGGTTAATGATCTTAATTGCCCTATAAGGACCAATAAATCTCGGACCTAATTTCCACGAGGGAACCTTCAACTTGATATTTCTGGTAGACAACCACACCAAGTCATTCACCCCAAGGTCCGGACCTTCAGAGCGCCTCCTATCAGCCACACGTTTGTATCTACCACCCATTCTCTTCAAATTTTCTTGCACACTCTGCCACACTGAAGAAAGTGAAGACGCAAATCGTTCCTCCTCGGGAATCCCAGACGGCCCCCCCCTCACTAAACGTACAAAACTGAGGATGGAAACCATACGCACCAAAAAATGGTGACTTATCGGTGGATTCTTGACGACGATTATTAATGGCAAACTCGGCTAACGGTAAATAAGATGACCATTCCTCCTGATTTTCGGAAACAAAGCATCTCAAATATATCTCTAGGTTTTGATTGGTACGTTCAGTCTGACCGTTGGACTGTGGATGGAAAGAAGAAGAAAACGACAGATGAACCCCTAAACGAGAACAAAAAGCTTTCCAAAATTTAGAAACAAATTGGGTACCACGATCCGAAACAATACCGGAAGGGACCCCGTGAAGCTTCACGATGTGGTCAATAAAAACCTGAGCCAGTGTGTTAGCATTAGGCAATGCGGCAAGAGCAATAAAGTGTACCATTTTACTGAATCTGTCAACAACTACAAGAATAACAGTTTTCCCCGCTGATACTGGTAGATCCGTAATGAAATCCATTGATAGGTGCGTCCAAGGCCTGTTGGGGATGGCTATAGGTAAAAGACGCCCTGCCGGACGAGTATGATCTACCTTAGATCGAGCACAGGTAGCAGATGCGGACACAAAATTCAACACCTCCTGGTGCCACTTAGGCCACCAGAACCGACGAGACACTAATTCAGAGGTTGCCCTACTACCTGGGTGTTCTGCCAGTGTGGAGGTATGGTGTTCTTTTAGTATCTCCAGGCGTAAATTTTCTGGCACAAACAGTTTACCCGAGGGGCAGGAGGCCGGGGCGTCCCCCTGAGCTTCCAACACCCTCCCCTCTAAACCTGAGTGTAATGCAGAGACCACCACCCCCTTTTGCAAAATGGGCTCTGGTACCTCAACATCACCCCCTCCAGGAAAACTTCGAGACAATGCATCCGCCTTAGTATTTTTTGCCCCCGGGCGATAGGTTATTACAAAATTAAACCTAGTAAAAAATAACGACCACCGAGCCTGTCTAGGGGTGAGACGTTTAGCAGACTCCAGATATAATACGTTTTTGTGATCAGTAATCACCGTGACGGGATGAACCGCCCCCTCCAAAAACTGACGCCACTCCTCAAAAGCCAACTTAATAGCCAAAAGTTCCCTGTTGCCAATATCATAGTTCCTTTCTGCAGTAGACAATTTCTTCGAAAAGAAAGCACACGGACGCCATTCACCAGGGGACGGGCCCTGAGATAGTACCGCTCCCACCCCCACCTCTGATGCGTCAACCTCTACAATAAAAGGAAGCGAGACATCTGGCTGTACGAGAATAGGGGCCGAGGTGAATCTCTCCTTCAGAGATGCAAAGGCAGTTTTGGCTGCATGTGACCATTTGGAAAAATCGGATCCCTTTCGGGTCATGCCCGTCAGTGGTTTGACCACCAAGGAATAGTTCTTTATAAACTTTCTATAAAAATTGGCAAACCCCAGGAAGCGTTGCAATGCCTTCAGGTTCTCAGGCAGATCCCAGTCTATAATCGCCCGGACTTTCTCTGGATCCATGCGGAAACCTGAATCTGACAACACATACCCCAGAAATGGCAGTTCTTTTACGGCGAACACACATTTTTCTAACTTAGCAAACAATTTGTTGGCCCTTAATATCTGCAGCACTTGTCTCACATGGATCTTATGTGTATCCAGATCCGGGGAATAGACCAGGATGTCATCAAGATATATCACAACAAATCTCCCGATAAGGTGACTAAAAATATCGTTGACAAAATGTTGGAATATCGCAGGCGCATTAGTAAGACCAAATGGCATGACCAGATTTTCATAATGCCCTTCCGGAGTATTAAAAGCCGTCTTCCACTCATCCCCCTCTTTGATGCGAACCAGGTTATAGGCTCCTCTGAGATCCATTTTGGAGAACCATTTAGCACCAGCAACCTGATTAAAGAGGTCGGGAATGAGAGGAAGAGGATAGGGATCTCGGATAGTTATCCGGTTTAATTCCCGGAAATCCAGGCAAGGACGTAGGCCCCCATCTTTCTTTTTAACGAAAAAGAACCCTGCAGCCACAGGTGAAGAAGAGGGTCTGATGTGTCCCTTAGCCAAACTCTCTGAAATATAATCTTCCATAGCCTTCCTCTCCGGGCCGTAAAGATTGTATAACCGGGTTTTAGGTAGTTTTGCCCCAGGTAATAGATTAATCGGGCAATCATATGGACGATGAGGTGGTAACCCCTGACAACCCCTCTCAGAGAACACATCCATAAAATCTGACAGAAAGGCAGGTAAAGATGTTACAGAGAGTGTAGAGCACCTACTACTCAAGCAGTTGTCCTTACAATGTTCACTCCACTCCACAATCTCCCCGGCCTGCCAATCCACCACTGGATTGTGAGTCACCAGCCAGGGAAGCCCCAATACCATAGGAGCTGGAAGACCGTCCAGGACATAACAAGAGATATGCTCTTTATGGAGGTCCCCTACCTGCAGATGGATATTATGAATGATCTGAGTTAACTCTTTCTGAGTAAGAGGGGAGGAGTTGATGGCAAAAACAGGAATAGTTCTGCGTATCGGTTCCGGAGTAAAACCCAGAGCCTGAGCAAACCGTGAATCCACCAAGGCAACCCCCGCCCCACTGTCCAAAAAGACGGAACAGATCTCAGTCTTATTGCCCGCCTCAACGGTAGCGGACAACAAAAACTGAGACATGCGTATGGAGGAAACGAATACGCCCAGACTGTTATCCTCTGCACAATCTGGGGACTCTAGTTTTCCGGCGGCTCCTTTGTTTGTGGTCTCTTGGGTTCCGAGGGACAAACCTTTACAAAATGACCCCTCCCCCCACAATGAAAACAAACCTCTGACCTACGGCGGAACTTAGGAGGATTCACCCGTCTAGTGGCGCCCCCTATTTGCATTGGTTCGACTGGATCATAACAAACCGATCCCTGCCCTATAGAGGCCTCCGTAAAATTTTATAGTCTCTCCCTGAGTCGTCTGTCGATTCTTATGGACAGAGACATAGCAGCCTCCAGAGACCCAGGGACCTCGTATACCGCCAGCGCGTCTTTTAATTTTTCAGACAACCCCTGGCAGAACTGACTCCTAAGGGCCGAGTCGTTCCATAACGTATCAGTAGCCCACCTACGGAATTCGGAACAGTATAGTTCAGCAGACCGGTTCTCTTGCTGAAGTCTACGTAGCTTAGACTCAGCCAGTGAGACCCTGTCCGGGTCATCATATACGAGACCCAGGGCTTCAAAAAACTCCTCCACTGATTGTAAGGCCAGAGAGTCTGATGGTAGGGATAAAGCCCAAGCCTGCGGATCTCCTTGCAGGAGAGAAATTACAATGCCCACCCATTGTTCCTTACCGCCGGAGAAACTAGGGCGTAACCTGAAGAACAATTTGCAAGCTTCTCTGAAGGTTACAAATTGGTCTCTCCCTCCTGAGAGCCTATCAGGTAAAGCCACTTTTGGCTCAGGAGTACCTTGGTTTCCCGTAGCAACGGTGGAACCCAAGGATTGCTGCTGCTGCTGCAGCACTGTTGCTTTTAATCCTGCCACTTCAAGGGATAATCCCTGTAATTGTTTCGCCAAAACCGTAACCGGATCCATAGTGGAACAGAAAAATACAAAGCAAAACAGCAAGCAAAAAAAAAGAAATGTCACTTTTTTTTAATTTTTTTTTTATTTAAAAGGCCAGATATACTGTCTCGACCGCTATCCCAGCAGCAGTCGTGTCGCACCAGACGGAGGGGAAGGGGGACCCTTATCTACGGATGGAAATAGTATGGCCACCCCTGACTAACCCTAAGCTGGCACCTGTCTGCCCTGATACCCTAGACGGGGTGTGAACCCGTGCGGCGAGCAGGATGCCTAAACCCTCAGTCACCCTAACAAGCCTAGAGTGGGGAAAGGCCGATGGGAGCACTAGTCACCATCACTCATGTCTAGGAGAACAGCAGGGGAAGACAGCAACAAACAAACTATAGCAGAGATAGACTTATCCAGTCACGAGCAGAGAAGGCGATCCCAATGACGACAGTCCACGCCGGACAAGAGCTCCACAGCAACACCATCAAACGATCTCCTTCAAAGGTCAGAATAGAACTGGAAGTAAGGACTATATCTGGCAATGACTGCAAGTGAAACTGAAACTAATATAGTAGCTGGGAGTGGCAGACCGGACTCACCTGAGAAGGATGCCTACAAACTCCCAGTCAGGACAAAAAGGTTCACAAGGCAAAACCCGGATGACATACCCTGAACCATGGAGCAAACTCACAAGCTATCGCGAGTAGCAAGTCGCTGCGACCTTCTCCTCCCAGACCTGTCTGGATCAGTCACAGTCGTGACAGCTGCTTGCTTGTAGACAGGATGTATCCACTTCCCGCCCTGTTATCTCTGCCCCCTAGTGACATCAGTGGCGGGTCACATGACAAACGAGTGACCCGCGCACCGCCAGTGCCACCATTAGGGAGACTTGGAGCATAGCTGAGCAAGCCACATGCAGTCAGTAGTGCCAGTAAGTTTTGGGGGTAATGATGGGCTGCTTGGACATACATAAATAAGAGAAATAATAAGTGAAGAGAAAATAAAAGTGGAGTGGAAAGATATAAATAATGTGCAGCCAGCAGGTGAGGTGCTGGTGAAACACATCATGGCAGCCAGCAACAGAAGGCTGCACAATACTGCATAGCAGATATATATATATAATGGCAGCCTTTTGGAAGGCTATGGACATTATAATAAAAAAAATACAGTGCCATATAATTAAAGGGGTTGTATCATCTCAGACAATGGGGGCATATCTCTAGGATATGCCCCCATTGTCTGATAGGTGCAGGTCCCACCTCTGGGACCCGCACCTATCTCGTAAACGGAGCCATGAAAGTCGCAGAGGACACACCGCACTTGCACAGCCGCCCTCCATTCATTTATATTGAGCCGATGGAAATGAATGGAGGGCGGATGTGCATGCACGATGTGCCCTCCGTGACTTTCATGGCTCTGTTTACAAGATAGGTGCGGGTCCCAGAGGTGGGACCTGCACCTATCAGACAATGGGGGTATATCCTAGAGATACAGTCTGGGTGGGGGCCAAATAAAATGTATACAGTCTGGGTGGGGGCCAAATTATATATATATATATATATATATATATATAGTCTGGGTGGGAGCCAAATGAAATGTATACAGTCTGGGTGGAGTGAAATATACCGTATATAGTCTGGGTGGGAGGCCAAATGAGGCATATACAGAGCGAGTGGTGGAGGAGGGGGCGGGGTAATGGAGTTGCGGGTTAATGGGGGTGGGGGGCCCCAATCCAAAGTTTGCCCTGGGGCCCATAGACCTCTAGTTACGCCACTGGTGCTGCCCACGTACTCTTAATAAAATGAAAAAGGACTACTTACATCACACATCATTTGTCTCTTATTTAGGGCTCAATAAAATATGAATTTTATTTGTGCTCGGTTCGGCTATCAGAGACGAATCTGAGAGCGTAATGACAATGCATACCTACCTCTAAACAAGCAGTAGAATTGTGCCATAACTGCTGTAGGAAGAGAAACCTAAAGAGGGCCTCTCTTATACTGAACATTCAAAAAAGTGGGAGGGAGGGTGGGTAAGCTTTCGCCGTCGAGAACCCATGCCAGGGGGAGGGGGGTTTATATAGTGTAATAAGCCTCCCCTCCCACAAATACGGCAAACATATTTGCCTTTCACTTGTGCTCGGTTCGGCTATCAGAGACGAATCTGAGAGCGTAATGACAATGCATACCTACCTCTAAACAAGCAGTAGAATTGTGCCATAACTGCTGTAGGAAGAGAAACCTAAAGAGGGCCAAAAAGAGAACCCAGAGCTTACCGATGCACAAATAGATTTATTAATAATTATCTTAACAGTTTCTGAAACGCCATTGACAGCTCATTATGCATATTTGGAATGTAACGCACATAACATGAAGATTTCCACCTGCCTAGTTTTTTGATTACGTGAACTGGTATACTGGAAGTGGAGGATGCTGCGCCCATTCTAAAGGAATGACCGGTAATAGACATTGGATTAACCCCAATATTGGCTAAAAGAATACGTATGTATTTAAGAAATACCGATAGGCTGAGGGGTTTCCTGTCTACGAAGAATAGTGCAGAATCATCTGGTCTGTCTGAGATGAATGTTAACCATTCATGGATAGCACTATTAGGGCACCATTTATTGCTTGCGGGAAAATATTTGACCTCTACTACAGTAATTCCCCTGGTTGTGCAGTTTTAGAGTGAGATAACGTTAGGACATAACAATCCCTATCCCGACTAAAATACTTCTTCCTTAAGTAGGTAGAGGAAGCTGAACCACACGTGAACTCCCCTGGTCTAAGGAAACCAAAAAAGCCCACATATAACGCTGCTTTAATGGCAAGGCTGGTACCATGCCCGAAGGGTTTCTTATCCAGAGAATCGGAAAGCAACTTGAACGTTTGACCTGATAGAGGTTGCCGTGTGACATGACTTTTAACCGATTTCTTCTGAATACCTTTCAGAACTGCCTTAATAGGATAAGCTGAAAAAAAGCGATGGTTCCTCAGGGCGGAGTAAATAGAAAAAGTGCTGGATTCCTGCCAGATATATTTTAATGGTGCTATATGCTAATTTTAGCTGAGAGTGGCAAAAGCCAATGAATGACATTATATAGGAAATGTGGCCAGTTCCCTCCGGTGGGTAACATTCATTGAACTTCATAAACCAAGCCCATGCCGTATTGTATAGTTTAAGCGTATTACTTGATAAAGATTGGCGCATGAGCCTGCGTGCTGTTTCGAGATGGTACACTAATCCATCCTCAGTTCTGCGTACCGTGGTATAATCGACGGCATTGAGTCTGCCTCTGGGAAAACCTGGAAAAAAAGAGGGAAGTTGAAGCGGGATAATGCATCTGCTGCCGTGTTTTCATGACCACTTATATGCGAGCACATGAAATTAAACTTATGTTGTAATGATAACCATACCAACCTCCGCACAAAGGACATCATTTCTAATGCAGCTGATCTACCTTTAGCTAGAATCTCAACCACTACTGCGATGTCTGTCAAGAATAGGACTGTTTTGTTCCTCCATTTCGCCCCCCAGACCTGCGCCGCTGCCACTATAGGGTAAATCTCCAAGAGAGGGGAAGACTGCTTAAACTTGGAGGAGTTACCAATCTCTGGAGGCCAAGAATCAGCTATCCAATGGGAACCATGGATAGCAGCAAACCCGGTTGCAGCAGCACCGTCGGAGTATACCACTGGCGATTGATTGGATACCGACGGAAAAAATAACGAAACCCCGTTCCATTGAGACAAAAATTTGTCCCACATGTTTAAGTCTGCCTTGGCTTGCTGGTCTAAACAGATTGGACTATCTTGCTCCGGTGCTAAGGAGAGTAATCTCAACAACCTAGATATAAATGACCTGCCCTGTGGGATTATCCGTATTGCAAAATTCAGAATCCCCCGTCGAGCGGGTAACATTAGATACCGCCTCCTTAGTTCTAACTAGTTTATCAGCTGGTAAACTAGCTTCCATTTTTTGCGTGTCTAACTGTATCCCTAAAAAGGTGATTCTAGTGCTGGGCCCCTCCACCTTGTTAGCTGCGACCGGGACTTTAAGATCCTCAAAGACTGTCTGCAGGATATGTAAATCTTGAGGAACCTGCCACGACGGTTCAATTAATAAAAAATCGTCCAGGTAATGTATGACATGATTTACCCGGAATTTATCAGTCAGCACCCAATGTAAGGCCTTCGCGAATTGGTCAAACAACCAAGGGCTAGATTTTGAGCCGAATGTCAGTTTATTAGAAAAATAATATAAATCTTGCCACTTGATACCATGCCAACTCCAAAGCTGGGGTTGCAAGGGTAATAATTTAAAGGCGTCAGTAATATCCGCTTTTGACAGCCACGTATTGTACCCTAAAGATAATATTACCTGAATGGCCTCGTCTATAGAGGAATATTTCATGGTAAATTCTTCTGATGGTATTAGAGAATTCAGGCTGGGGATGGATGATGAATGAGGCGCTGATAAATCGTAAATTAGCCTTTTTTTATTAGGATTGAATTTCCCGGACACAACACCGACCGGATTGACACGTCTTAGTGGACCTATCAGATAACCCCTATCAAGTTCCTGCTGGATTAAAGCTGACACTACTAATGGATTCTTATCTGCCGAACGTAAATTGTTACACTCGTAAGGGATTTGCGGGAGTGCCATGAAACCCGTGTGAAACCCATTAGCTAATCCATCCAGTAAGAACTGTACCCAACCTGGCTCTGGGTGATCTGACAGCAATAACCTGAGCAAATCTATATTTACCACCCCTAGTCATGCAGTTTTGGCGTCTTTCTGTGGACAAGCCGCCCTTGTGTGAGCCCTGAAGCATATAGAGCACAAGTGCAATAATCTACATTGATTGTAATGGCAATTCGCAAAGTTAAAATTATTACATCGTTGTGATCTGCCCAAGAACCTAATAGGTCGTCCTAATTTGTCCACTCCTGTTGCCATCTTACTAGTGGAAGGGAACTGGAAATTCTTCATCTGCTGAGATTCTACCAACACATTGCCACTAGAGCACCATGCAGTCGTATGGGAATAAGAACTGCACAGTGAACAAGCCGGAGCTTTCAGGCCTGCAAAGTGTCAGCAGAATAGTTCAGTGTCTATTTTAGACCAGTCAATCTTCTGGTTGAATTGGGATAAAGCAGCAGCTGCTTTGGCAGCAAATGACCTGTGGTATTCGTAAAATGCTGTACCCCCATACTTATACCCTAGTTCCACAACCTTATAGAGATATAAATCGAGTTCCTCCCTTCTCTGGGGACTGACTGAACATATAACATCTCGAAATAGGCTAAAGGCTAATACAAATTCAGGAATAGTAAGCTTCCTATTGAGCCTGACATCTTTCGACTTTAAAACCACTGACACTTCCCCGCATGCAATTGTTTCGTTGTCTGGCGTTTCATGGGTAGCGATAAGGAGCGTAGCTAAGTTGACATCCTTACCCTCTAAAATGTCCTGCTGAACATTGCTCGGGATAAAATGCGAGGGCGCGATGTCAGGAATACTTATAGGAGCCGCCTGGGATTCCTGTTGAACCCCCTGAGTGGCCGGGAGACTGGGCCCTACCAGAGAACCTGAGATGACCTTATTTTCTACGAATTCAAACCTAACTTGCACATTTGATAATGAGGTAGCCATGGAATTAATCAAAGTGTGCAGTTGCGTGAGGGACGTCTGAATCGTGTTCATTGAGACTACATCCTGATTTGGCCCTGCAGACTCTGAACGTAGTAGTCTATAAAGTTCTGCCTTCCTGGCTGAGGCGGGAAATGGGATCCCTCTTCTTGTTAATTCCGCCATCAGCTTGGACACGGTCCATGACCTGAAGGTAAGCCCTCCTCTTTCGGACTGCAGATCAATGCTCCCGTGACAGCTAGGAGTGTCCTCGATTTCTGAGATATTTGACATCTTGCACTACAATAGTAATGAAAAAAGAGAACTTAACCATTGTACCCGAAGAACCTAACTTATGAAAAGGACCGTCACCATACGCCCGCCACTAACCTAATATTAATGTGGAACTATTGAAAAGATCCCTGAATGAAACGAACCACTCCCCCAAAGACAGAGTGAAACAGCTATAAACCCCAGCTGGTGCTCTCGAACCATGAAACCGGTGCCTAACCAGTGAGCCGTAACCGTGAAGGAACAATTGATGCCCCTGAAGTCGTGACGGGACAATGAGTCTGATATGTGGAGTCCCAGTGCGTAGTGCCTGAAGTCGTGTCAGGACTTACTGAGTCTGAAGGCGTGACAGACTATGCGTAAAACCTGAAGTCGTGTCAGGACTTACTGAGTCTGAAGACGTGACAGACTATACGTGAAGCCTGAAGCCGTGACAGGACTTATATGTCTGAAGACGTGCCAGACCGAACCCACTGCCTGAAGTCGTGACAGGTCTTAAAACTGCAGACGTGGCAGCACGTACCCTTGCCTGAAGGCGTGACAGGACTTACATCGAGTCTGTAGACGTGACAGACTTCTTGCTTGATAATCGGAACTTAAAGATGCGCGGGTCCTATGCCGTAGTAGAAGCGTATACTGCAATGAAAATATATATTTATTTATCCCCCCTTTTTTTATTTATCTAAATATCTCCCACCCTCCCCCTTATATATATATTTTTTTCTTTTTATTCCTAACAGGAATAAAATATCTACCTATGCTCCCAAACATATATCTAATTTTTTTATATATATATATATATATATATATACTATCTCCCACCCTCCCCCTTATATATATTTATATATATATATATATATATATATATATATATATATTTATTTTTTTACCAGGAGACTAAATATCTACCTATGCTCCCATACATATATTTTTATTCAAAAAAAATATATATATATTTTTTTACCTGATATAATCCTTTAATGATGATCTGACATAACTTATGATCCCACCGACCGAGATGCTTGTTAACCTATACAATTCATGATATTGTAGAACCAGTACCTCCTGAGTGTAGCCAATAACCTAATGCTGTATATATATGAATCTATATATGCCCCATTTTGTATCTCTCCCCCCCCTTTTTTTTTTTTTTAAAGATACCCCCATACATATGTACAAAATGCTTGTACATACCCCAACCTACATGCCCACACATTCCCCCTCTCCTTTTTTTTTTTTTTTACACTTCAATCATGCTGCCCTTTACAAATGAGCCAGTGAACATGTGAACTTGCCCCAAACAATATAATCGTGATGTGGTGAGTGCGGCAGAGTAATTGCGATGCAGAGGCACCTGACACGTGCGCCCTTAACACGGCGCTGATGCCGACATAAATCCCCTACACATTTACGAGCGGCGGCGCCGCTGAGCATATGCCCGCCTCCCCTCGCTACTACTGCCCATAACAAAAACACAGAACATCGGCCAGACCCTCCCTCCCCCCAACCCCAGCCCCGATCCTACCGCCGTCCTCAGGACGCTGCTCCCTGCAATCGAATGCGGAATACAGCCACGCCGCGATACCGGAAGTGCCTCTCGGCTGTGAGTAGCGCTGCCCCTAAGCTTTCGCCGTCGAGAACCCATGCCAGGGGAGGGGGGTTTATATAGTGTAATAAGCCTCCCCTCCCACAAATACGGCAAACATATTTGCCTTTCACTAAAAGCCTGAAAAGGTATTTGGACCCAGGAACACTGCATGTAAATCAAGTGTCTTACCACTGAGCTATGGCTTTAGACGCTACTGCTTATGATTTTCTTCATCTATAAGATTTAGTATACCAAAAATACAATGAACCTAAAAGGCATTGTGACGCTGACCAGTGAAGAAAGTCAGATATCAGCGTCACACATCACTTTGTCTTTTATCTAGGGCTGAAAAAAATGTAATTTTTATTTTTTTTTAAAGCTGAAAGACACCCAAGATCCTCTACGTCATGCAGCTGGTCCCGATACACCTACCAAAAACATTCTTTCATGAGATCAGGAAACTTTTCCAGAAATTCTTATGGAATGGGAGGAAACCGAGACTAGCACATGACCTCTTGGTCAGGAGTAAAAAGGGTGGTGGATTGGGATTCCCAAATGTCATGAGATATTATCATGCAATACAGCTAAATAGATGGCTGGAGTCGGTTGACTCCCAGAGACAACCCGACGTAGCAGATCTTATGCGACACAATATAGGACCTAGGCTCCAACAGCTTCTTTGGTTGCCTGACACCAGTCAATCCAGGGATAAGACGGGTGACCCCTTACTGAAAAGGATAAGAGAGACTTGGAAAGCACTGAGCAAAAAGCTAGCACCAGAGCCATCCCCACTTCTGCCTGCAAATCTCATTCCGGACCTTCTAGGGAAAAATGGGGATATACATCAAGAAGTGTGGTCTTCATTAGCCCAAGTGAGACTAAGAGAGCTGGCCCTGGATGCAGAAACATCTATTATGAATAGATTGCCACATAGGATAAAAAATTCCCCTAGCTTCTTTCTGACAAGGGCTTACATAGGTGCTGTGTGCGGGGAGTTGGGGGAGAGGTCTATTCCGGTGAGACAACTGACAGAGTTTGAGAAAACTCTTCTGTCCCCATCTTGTAACAGAGAAAAATTTCGGCATTGTACTCCTTGGTGGGAATGGAGAGTGAGGCAGGAAAACCTCTATATATTAGAGACTGGGAGAAGGAGCTTGACATGGTTTTCACTGACCAAGACCTTAAAAAGCTATTGGCCTTCTCACATGGACCATCTTGTTGTATACGACTACAGGAGAATCATTTCAAGCTCCTCACCAGATGGTATAGAACCCCAGAGTTCTTACACAAGTGCTGTTTGTCTCCTGATCGGCTTTGCTGGAGATGTGGCGACGGAGAAGGGTCTCTGTCTCATATTTGGTGGACATGCCCTTTAATCGTCCCATTCTGGGAAAAAGTTAATGAGACAATCAACAAAGTCATGGCCAACGACCTAAAGATCACTATTGAAATGGTGCTCTTTTCACACCCCTCTAACCTTTACAGACTGTCAAAACATGATTTGGTGACTCATCTGATAGCAGCGGCCAAATCTATCATTCCTCTCCATTGGAGAGACACTCAGGCCCCTTCACTGAATGAGTGGATAGCTAGGGTGAACCAAATTTGTAATTTTGAGGAAATGTCGAGCTGGATCAAAAGGAATCATGATAAATACCTGAAAACCTGGTCCCCTTGGAGGCTGTGGAAGGGACGTAGTGATGGGTAACTTATATGCAATTAAATGAAGCTACTGGGTGTAAATGGCCTCACGCAACCTAACGGTTACCTTTTCTTGGACCTACCTTCCCATCCCATATTTCAATTGCAAAGAGAGTTGAGGCAGCTCAACACGTTGGTCCCCCCCTCCCCCCCTCTCTCCCCCTCCTCTCTCCCCCTCCTCCTCTCCCTTCCTTACTCCGATCTTTTTCTTTCTTCTCTCCCCCCCTTCTTTATCTCTTTTATTTTTCTCTTTTAACTCTGTGATATACGTAAATGGTATATATTCTAGGCTGTCATTGTCTTCCTTAAAGTGTCATGTTTTATTTTGTAAAACATCTCATAGCTTTCGCTGTCACCCGGAAGATGGTGGCTCTCCCACAACACGAGTCAATGGACATGGACTAGAGTTTACGCGTCTTCCACCTGTTGAATGATATGTCTATGACCTGTGACATCTGCAATGTATACCTATTACCTCTGATCAATTGGTCAATTGACCATTGTATGTTCTTTTTGATGAAAAAAATCTTAAAAATAAAGAATTAAAAAAAAAAAAAAAAAAAAAAAGCTGAAAGACACTGAGCTAATGGCTTGCCTAGTATTAAACTGGGATTTTCTTCATCTATGTGATTTAGCATACAAAAATACAGTAAACCTAAAAGTCATTGTGACGCTGACTAGTCAGGAAAGTCAGACATCAGCGTCACACATCACTTGAATTTGTCTCTTAACTAATGTTTAAAAACATTAAGGGCTCTTTCATATGAGTGGATGCCGTGCGGGTAATCCGCTGCGTGAAAGAGAGCCAAGCCTTGCTCCAGACAACAGAGACATAGAGCATTAACATGATTGATAATGCTCCGTGCCTCTTTGTGATCTTTTTACTACAAAATCACGGTGACAACTTATTCTCACCATGATTTTGTAGTAAAAAGATCACAGAGGGGCACGGGGCATTATCAATCATATCTGCTCGTGTGAAAGAGCCCTAACTTGTTGTTTTAAGGTTGCTAATGGGTTTTGAACCCAAAAATGCCAGTGTACAAACCAGTAACATAACCACTGAACTATGCACTCATATAATACTATAACATCTTAGCTTACAGCTTTTCAGACACATAGCCAGAAGCTCAGCTATAGACTTTCTTTGTGTGATTTAGCATACAAATACACAGTAAGTCAAACTCAGATGCCAGAGTCAAATATCAAAGTCGGTGTCAGGGCCAGAAGTCAGGGTCAGATGTCAAAGTTATAGGTGGATAGCTTCAAAGGAATCAGTCAGCTCCAAAACACCCCCTCAGGAGAGGACTCCCCTGCATAACGGAAACGGGACGGATCGGTTATACAGCCCATAGACTTTTATTATGACGGAATGAATAACGGAATGCCTCTAAAAGCATTCCGTTATACATTCCATCATAGAATTGCGTTTTGCTCTGTGGTAACGGAATCCATAATGCAATTCACTTTTTACCAGTAAACGAAGCGTGAACGAATTTCAAAATATGAAATTCGCTCATCTCTACTCAGAGCTATACCTATAGTTAAGCATGGTGGTGGCAGCATCATGCTGTGGGGGTCCAAAAAGAAAAGCAGAGATCCAGCTTCCAATACAAACATGTCAGCTTTTTTTGAAATAGTGCATTAAAAGCCAAAATGGAAGTCCATGTCTACGCGTTTTGGATCATAAAATGCTGATCCTTACTCAAGACAAGGATAGACTACACAGGCTTGGATTTATATAGTGACCATGCTGTGGGGGTGTTTTACAGTGGCTGGTATGGGGAAATTGATCAGGATTTATGGAAAACTGAATGAAGCAAAGTACACAGAGATATTGACCTCAGAATGGGCAGAAGGTCAATCTTCTAACAAACCAATGACCTTAAGCACACAGCCAAGACAACACAGAAGTGGCTTAGGGACAACTAAGTAAATGTCCTTGAGCGGTCCAGCTAGAAACCTGACTTGAACACAATCAAACATCTCTGGAGAGACCTGAAAATGGCTGTCCACTGATGGACTCCACCTCAGGGTACTTTCACACTAGCGTTAGAAGAATCCGGCTGGCAGTTCCGTTGCCGTAACTGCCTGACGGATCCGGAAATCCGTATGTAAACGGATATCATTTGTTTCCGGATCCTGGTACGGATCCGTATGACAAATGCATTGCAATACCGGATCTGTCTCTCCAGTGTCATCTGGAAAAATGGATCCAGTATTTATCTTTTTCACAGATTTAAAGGTCTGCGCATGCGCAGACTGGGAAGCCGGATCAGTTTTCCGGAACACTTGGCATCGGATCCGGCATTAATGCATTTCAATGGAAATCCAGCAATCCTGCAAGTGTTCTGGAATTTTGGCCGGAGAAAATACCGCAGCATGCTGCGGTATTTTCTGTGGCCAAATACCGTAAAAGGGACTGAACTGAAGACATCCTGATGCATACTGAACGGATTGCTTTCCATTCAGAATGCATTGAGACAAAACTGAAGCGTTTTTTCCGATATCGAGCCCCTATGACGGAACTTAATACTAAAAAACTTTAACTCTAGTGTGAAAGTAGCCTAACATGATAGAGCTTGAGAGGATCTGCAGTGAAGAATGCCAGAAAATCCCCAAATCCAGGTGTACAAACCTTGTGGAATTAGTCTACACGACGACATTTGTCACGCGACAGATAGGGCACAACTACACTGCAACATTTGTAGCGCAACATTTTGTTGCACTAATGTCGCGCGACAATTTTTATAATGGCAGTCTATGGTGTCGCACTGCAACATGCAACATGCTGCGACTGCGACGCAACAGTCACAGAAAAATCCATCTCGAATGGATTTTCTGCGACTGTTGCGTCGCAGTCGCAGCATGTTGCATGTTGCAGTGCGACACCATAGACTGCCATTATAAAAATTGTCGCGCGACAAATGTTGTCGTGTAGACGTAGCCTTATGCTAGAGAAGACTGCAGGCTGTAATCACTGCCAAAGGTGCTTTAACTAAGCACTGAATAAAGGGTCTGAATACTTATGTGAAAGATTTTAGTTTTACATTTTCAATAAATTAGCAAATATTTTCACATGGAGGCACATTACACCCACAAAGCTAACTAATGAAGTACCTAAATAATTAATAAATGAAGACCAAAGCACTTTTATGTTGGATGAAATGGCCGCAATGCTTTATTATGAGTTACCCAATAAATTACCAATTAGAGAGACACAAATACAACAAAAAACCTATACCCTAATCACCTAAGGGTGTATGTGCCCCCATGTTTCCCCAAGCTAAACGCTCTGGAGGGCCTATACATTCTGTCACAAGCCCATTTTTAAGATCATTTGTGCAGGTATTTTTTGGCAAATTTTATGAACCCCCATATGCAAGAAAAGTATTGTAAAAAAGTCGCAAACCACGGGTCTGCAACTTTTCAAATGTAATTTATTCCAAATTTTTACGCAAATGGTGTTTTTTTGGCCACCCTTGCCACTTTACAAAAAGGGGGCATGGTGCGAGCGGGGCCATCTGCCCTGGCAGATTTATTATCATTTACAGCAGTCTTTTGGCATAAATGGTGACTGAAATCATTTCTAGCATAGATATCATTCTAGGTGGATGAAAGATGCGGTTAATTTATGACAAGTTGTGCGTCTTATCAGAATTTAAATGCCTCCTCTGGTGGCGCAGGAAATATCAAGACTTTTTTTTCTTAGATAATGATTTTTATTCATTTTCAAACATTACAAAAAAGAAAACTCTCCAAGTCGACTATTACAATGAAAATATACACATAAAACAGTAATTCAACTGTCTCACATTGGACATCATCATTAACTCTTTCAACCCCGGGCCAGTTTTCACCTTCCTGCCCAGGCACGTGTCACTTTATGTGGTAATAACTTCGGAATATATTTACTTATCCAAACCACTCTAACACTGTTTTCTTGTGACACATTGTTCTTCATGACAGTGGTAAATTTGAGTCAATATTTTTCCTTTATCCATTAAAAAAATCACAAATTTACCAAAAATGTAGAAAAATTTACAATTTTCAAAATTTTTATTTCTCTACTTTTAAGACAGATAGTAATGCCTCATAAAATAATTATCAGTCATCATTCCCCATATGTCTACTTTATGTTGGCATCATTTTGTAAATGTCATTTGATTTTTTAGGACGTGAGAAGGCCTTAAAGTTTAGAAGCAATTTTTCAAGAAAATTTCCAAAACCATTTTTTTTAAACACCAATTGAGATGTAAGTGATTTTGAGGGGCTAACATAATGGAAATCACCCATAAATGACCCCATTTTATATACTACACCCCTCAAATTATTCAAAACTTATGGTACAAACTTCGTTAACCCTTTAGGTGTTCCACAAGTATTAAAGGAAAATGGAGAGGAAATTTCAATTTTTTTTTTTAACAGCAAAATAAACCTCAATATGCATTACTCTGATTCTGCAGTTTACAGAAATACCCCATACGTGGTAGTGAACTGCTCTATGGGCACATGGCAGTAGTCAGAAGGAAATAAGTGCCATATGGATTTTGGAGGCAGATTTTGTTTGGAATTGTTTTTGGGCACCATTTTGTATTTAAAGAGACCCTGATGTACTCCTACAGTGGAAACCCTCAAAAAGTGACCCCATTTTGGAAACTGCACCCCTCAAAGAATTTATTAAGGGGTGTACTGAGCACTTTGACCCCATAAGCGTTTTAGGAAATTTGGAAACACTTGGCTGTGAAAATGAAAAGTTTTATTTCTTCCAATAAAATGTTACTTTAGCCCCAAATTTTCAATTTTCACAAGGGGTAACAGGAGAAAAAGCACCCCATAATTTGTTACGTACTTTGTCCTGAATACGGCAGCACCCCATACGTAGTGTTAAACTGCTGTGGGGGCACATGGCAGGACTCAGAATGGAAGGAGCGCCACATGGCTTTTGCAACACAGATTTTGATAGATTAGTTTAGGGGTGCCATTGGTTAACTTTTTAAGCGATTGTCTTATATCAGGGTTCATTTTTTGCGGGATGAGGTGAAGTTTTAATTGGAACCATTTTGGGGTACATATGACTTTTGGATCACTTGATATTATGCATTTTGTAAGGCGAGGTGAAGAAAAATGACTGTTCTGACACAGTTTTTTATTTATTTATTTTTACAGTGTTCACCAGACCAGTTAGGTCATGTGATATTTTTATAGGGCAGGTTTTTTCGGGCGCGGCAATACCTAATATGCCTATAATTTTTATTTTCGATAAGTTTTACACAGTAAAAGCATTTTTGACAAGAAAAATATCTTTTTTTTGGTTGCCATTTTCTGAGAGCCATATTTTAAATTTTTTTGAGTGATTGTTCAATGTAGGGTGTCATTTTTTGTGGGATGAGATTACAGTTTGATTGGTATCATTTTGGGGTACATATGACTTTTTGATAATGTGGTATTACACTTATTGTGAGGCAATGTGACAAAAAATGGCTGTTTTGTCAAAGTTTTTATTTTTTTAAAGCATTCACCTGAAGGGTCATATCATGTGATGTTTTATAGAGCTGGTTGTTACGCACACGGGATACCTAATGTGTTTATTAATTTTTTTTGTGTTAAGTTTTACACAGTAAAAGCATTTTTTTAAAAGAATATAATCTTGCTTTTGTGTTGCCATTTTCTGAGAGCCATATATATTTTATTTTTGAGCAATTATCTTAGGAAGGGTCTCATTTTTTGTGGGATTAGATCAAGGTTTAATTTGTAACATTTTAGGAGACATATTACTTTTTGATCACTTGATATTATACTTTTTGTGAGGCATGGTGACAAAAAATTGCTGTTTTGGCATAGTTTCTACCTTTATTAAATTTTTTTACAACATTCACGTTAGGGGGTAGATTATGTGAGATTTTTATAGAGCAGATTATTATGGATGTGGCGATACCTAATGTGTCTATTTTTTTTATTTTTGGTAAGTTTTACTCAAAAAGTGTAAAAACATTTTTCGAAAGAAAAATATCATGTTTTTGTGTTGCCATTTTTTGAGCCATATTTTTTTTATTTATTATAAATTTTTTGAGCGATTGTCTTATCTAGGGTCTCATTTTTTGTGGAATGAGATGATCGTTTGATTGGTACCATTTTAGGGTGCATATGACTTTTTGATCTCTTGGTATTACACTTTTTGTGAGGGAATGGCAGTTTTGGCACAGTTTTTTTTGTTGTTTTTTTTACAGCGTTCACCTGACAGGGAGGATCAAGTGATATTTTTATAAAGCCAATTGATACGGATGCGGCGATAACTAATATATCTACTTTTCTTTTTTTTCTATTTTTTACAATTTTTTTATTACTTAATTATAGGAAAAAAACATTTTTTTTTTTTTACTTGAAACAAAAAATTTTTATTATGCAAAACTTTAAACTTTTTGCTTTTTTTTACCCCTCAAATTTTGGGGGTCTGATCTCTCCAATGCATTACAATACATCTGTATTGTAATGCATTGGATGTAAGTGTGTTACACTGTGTAATACACTTACAGCCTGCTTCCTGTGAGATCCAGGGGGCTGGATCTCACAGGCTCACGGGGAAGGCAACAACGATGCTTAAGGAAGGCACAGATTTTGTCACTGATGCCGGTGCATACAGCAGTGGTCCAGCTAATGGGAACAGCCTGACCCCAGCTCCTGCCCGATTAGCACGCCGTAGTACTAGGATGTTGGTCGGGAAGTCACTTCCCAAAGCGCCGTACTATTACAGCGCTGGTTGTGAAGGGGTTAAACACAAAGGTTTATCACACCATGTTATAATCCCTCACAGAACATTTATACAACACACCCTAACTTCCTTGAACCGTCAACCTGGGTGCAATAATGGATCCAAAGTACCTGCATTGTCCTGGTAAGATATCAATCTGTGAGTGTAAATGGAGCCATAAGCTGAATTAACTCTTCACCTGGAAGATGTTTGACCATAAAGGGCATCCATTTTCTAAAAAAAACATGTCAGTCAGCCTGTTATTATATTTCTCCACATCTAATCTCTCCTTCATCATTAAAGATTTCGGATGACTCCCCCCCCCCCCCTGTAACCACATTTGTACAATTTTACGTTTAACTACTAAACTATCAGTATGAAAGAGGTAAAGAGGATACTGCATTTTTGGAGCTCATCACCAGCCCTATCGCAAAAGTGAAATAGGTAGGCCATGGTTGAGATGGAAAGAATCAGAAGGCCCATATCCACCATCATCTGGAACCGTTTGTTCCAGAAAACTTGTATTTTTGCACAATCCCATAGACCATAGAAGAGATCTGTACTCCTGGTATCACATTTAGGGCAGCTGGAAAGTCTATCTAATCTGGCAACTCCAAGAAACAACAAACTATCCCTCCATATCAGGAAATGTCTACGGACTATATTCCATCCTTTCAAGATCTTGGTGCCTGCATCATCTAATCCCAATTGGGTAGCCAAGTTTTTAAAGAAGGATGTGATGTTATGGTCATAGAATTATTTTCTAAGAAAAGTACAACACTCGATTCATGCCATTATAAATTACCTCCCAACTAACGTCAATCAGGTGGGCTAAAAGAAATGATCTAATAATCTGTAGGAGCTGAAGTCAGTTCCTCTGCAGTATACCACCTATATAACTGTGGATGCATGAGGTGCCAAACTTTCTAGATTCCTCCCTTTCTCCATTCAGCGAACAAACCACTGTGCATACATTGTGGAAATTCTGAATTCCTCCAAAGAGGCAGATATTTAGAAACTCTAACTTAAGTTTCTTTCAGACGGCTTTCCAGATAAGAATGGTGTCCCTTAAAACTGTGAAAGAGCGTCAACTCTACGGAAGAGATAATATCAGAATGTGCAGGAGAGCACACAGGTAATGGGGAGCAGAGGTCCGAATGCAAGTCATAAGAATAGAAACAGCTTGTTTTATTGACCCAATCAATTACATGTCTCAACAAACAGGCTAGGTTGTATGTACATACATCAGGAAGGTTTAATCCTTTCTCTAAGGGGGCCAACAGTTTCAGTAGGGCTATTCAAAGCCTTTTGCCTTGCCATATAAAAGATGTTATTGCCCTTTTAGTTTTAAAACATTTAAATGATGCAATAGCAGAGGGATAGTTTGAAAGGGGTATAGTAGTTTGGATAAACACATCATTTTTACTAGATGACATCTTCCCTTCAAATTAAGGGTGAGGTTTTTCCATCGATCCAAATCTTGCAAGAATTTAGAAATATAAAGTTTTGTTTATACAACTGTTCATGTGTATGACTAATCTTAACTCCCAAATAGAGAATACGAGAAGTTGACCCCGGAATCCCAAGGAAGTGGAGTCTGAGCCCCATCTACGTCTCTTCGGGTCTAAATATAGGATGGCATTTAGTCACGGAAGGCCCCAAATTCAGACATCACCTAAAACGCCACCTTGCACCTTTGACATAAATAATATAATGTGATCCACAAATAGGGCCATGGATATGAATTTACTTTTCAATGGAATACTCTTAAAAACGTACATACTGCTAAGTTGAAAAGAAGTGTCGATAGTGGACACTTCTGTCTTGTACCCCTATGCGGCAGGAAGGGCGGAGACAAAAAACCTAACGTATAAACCTGTGCTTGCAGGCTGGCAGTGCTTGGCACATAACACCTTTAAAAATGTGTGAAAGGCCCCGAGGAACCAATGGTGTCCAGTACCTGCTCCAGCCACTGCCAATATACACAATCAAAAGATTTTTCAGCTTTTTAGTGTGTTTAGTTATAAATGGCGAATAAAGCTAATTCTGATTCTGATTCTTATTCTGATGTATTGACACTAGAACTGAATAATTTAGTGACCAATGTATTAACACAGTGAGGGAGATTTATTAAGCCTTCTACTCTACTTTTATAAAGTTGTAAATTATGGTGCATGCCATATTTGCATCATCATTTTTCACTTTTTGTGCTTCTCACTACTTTTCTACAGTGGTAAAAAGGGGTCAGGGCTTACTGGGAGGGAGAGGGCGAAGCCTCCACAGCCTGCAGAATTTAATATAATTTACACCAGAAACTAGACCTTAGTGTAGATTTGAACTTCTGGTGCATGGAGGGCCGGAGATAAACCTAATTTATTAAACGGCCTGTGCCTGTGGTGAGTGAAAGGAACCTCCTTTATTAGCTACAAAATGTCAACCCAGTCAAAAAACTTGGCAAGAATGTTGTGACACAAAAATGCCATATATTTCTTAGGCCTCATGCACACGGCCGTTGCTCGGCCGTTCCGTGCTTTGGGGACTGGAAATTGTAAATTCACAGGCAACATCCGTGGGGCTGCCACAGAAGGATCCACTTGAATGGGTCCGTGATCCTTCCGCACTGCAAAAAAGGAGAACAAGCTCTATTTTTTTGCGGTGCGGAGGCACGGAGAGAAACCCCACGAAAGCAATCTGTAGTGCTTCCATGCGGTTCCGTGCCTCCATTGCACCTTCTAGATTGAAGACCCATTCATTTGTTTGCATGAGCCCTTAATAACATGAACTACATGTGTATATTCCCAACTGCAGGACATGCTTTTACATAAGCATTTGTAAGCCAAACCAAGGAGTAGAACCTACAAAGAAAATGTCTAAGGCCTCTTTTTGGTCAGTGCTTTGGTCAGTGATTTCTATCATT
The DNA here is from genome assembly GCF_905171765.1 of Bufo bufo. Taxonomy (NCBI): domain Eukaryota; kingdom Metazoa; phylum Chordata; class Amphibia; order Anura; family Bufonidae; genus Bufo; species Bufo bufo. The sequence continues at coordinate 95,815,596 of NC_053396.1, forward strand.
GATTGTCAGTCAAAACCAGAGGTGGAGGCTTCAAAGAGATAAGGTATAATGGAAAGATCTGCACCTGTTCTGTGTTTTTGACCTGTACCTGGTTTTGGTTCACAATCACTGATGAAATGTTTGGTTTTCGCCAGACATGACGCTTTGAACTGAGAAAGTTCAATCTTGGTTTTATCAGACCAGATAATCTTGTTTCTCATAGTGTCAGAGTCCTTTAGGTCCTTTTTTTTTTTTTGCAAACTCCATGCAGGCTTTCTTGTGTCTTTTACTGAGAAGAAGCATCTTTAGGGCCACTCTGCCACAAAGTCCAGCTTGGTGGAGTGCTACAGTGATGGTTGACTTGGAAGTTTCTCTCATCTGCACACAAGATCTTTGGAGCTCTATCACGGGGCCCCGACCATGCGGTCCACTTCCGCTGTGCCGCCAGCGCCCTGTGAATAGTTCGGAGCGAGGATGCGCACTGCGTCCTCGTCTCCAGGGCAACGGGGAGTGGGGAGGACCCGGCGGCGCACTTCCTCTCAGCGTAGTTGGCGTCCTCCGCTCCCATAGGAACCATTGTAGGTCTGAGCGCTGAGCCGATCACTCGGTGCTCAGCAGTAGGCAGGAGGATAGGTCATGTGACGCTGGCCACGTCACATGACCACTTCCCTCCTCTATTTAAACAGACAACCTTCTGGCCACAGGTTGCCTGTGATTTAGGTTCTCAGCTAGGTTATCATTCTTGTGGTCTCCTGGTCTAGGTGTGGAATCTCGGCTCGTGTATTGAATTCTGGTTTTGCCTTCTTGTTGGATCTCCACGTATCTCCTGGTATCGACTCTTGCTTGGCATTTGTATTCCCTTTGTTTGCTCCTTTTGGTCTGGTTTGTTCCTCCTGGATTTGACCCTTGGCTTGTCCCTGTTATTGGTTTTGTTTGCTCTTTGGTACCGTCGTTACCTCCTGGTATTTGTCCTAGCTTGTCTGACCTTCTTGTGTGTTGTCTGTCTTGTTTGTCACCTCTGCACTTACTCAGGTCAGGGACCGCCGCCCAGTTGCGCGTCGTTATTTAGGATGGGTAAGTGCAAGTAGGCAGGCACAGAGGTGTGGGTGGAGCCAGTTTGCACTTTCCCTTACCCCCTGTAAGATCCTCACCTGTCTCGCACTCCGGTGTGACCAAAAAGGGTCCTCGTGGAGCTGCGGGACAGGTTACGTGTGTCTCCATTGATACACCAGCTCCGACCCCTTTCCGAACTGACGCGGGGATGCATTCGCATGTGCGCCGGAGGGGAAGACCGCATGGATTTCGGGGACAGATTGGCCGGGCTAGTGGCAGTACGCTGCGGCCAAGCTTTTCTCCGGTGCCTATTGCGGAATCCATTCTGGTGTCCATGTCGACACGCTCGCACACTTTCGTAGAGACTGTCATGCATCCGCGTTTACTTTCAAAAACGGGTTTGCAAGGGGATACGCGGTTGCGCGTACGCGCTTCTTATGCGCTTAGCCAACCAGTGAAGGGAATAGCACCTGGCCGCAAGTTCAAAGTAGATTAGGGGGCCGGCCTTGGTCTAATTGACTAATGACCGACCAAAGCCTTGTACACAGGTGTAGGGCAGGATCATGACCTATGGGGAGTGGACACTTGGCGCCCTGAGATTTTTTAGCAGGCACATAAAAGGAGGCCTCCCAGGTTGGTCAGTGCCCATTGTTATTCTTCCTTATTCAGGTGCAGGTCAGTACTGCTAGCTACTGACTGAAAATTGCTGGGACTCCATCCGCTCCAGTGGGACCCAGGATCTGGGACTTTTCGTGACGCATCCGTTTACCTGGCAAGTTGCACAGAGACTTATGCACGGATCGGGACTACTCCTGGCTTTCCTTCGTTTTTTGTTTGCCTGATATTTGCCCACTGAAGTTTACCTGGACTTTGTTTATTTTGTTAATAAACCCCTTTGACTTCATCCTCACTGGTCTGTTTCATTGGTGCCTTTCATTACACCCCCTGTCCATGACAAGCTCAGTCCAAATGACCAATGGGTTCTTGGTAACTTCTCTTACCAAGGCCTTTCTCACTGTTGTGGGTGGGTTGGCCAATAGTATTTAACAAGGTCAGGGACTCCCAAGCCACCCTGGGACCTACCCACTAAGAGCACTGTTCTAGGTATCCTATGCCATTTATCAGTTCATATAAATTGTAAAAGCTGTGACTGAATCAACTTGGTTCTTTAGAGGGATGGCGATGGGAAAAGTCTCAAATAAATATAAATGGCAACATTTCTAAAATTCTGTTTTCACTTTCTCATTATGTGGTATTGAGTGCAGATTGAGGGGAGGGGGTAAACTTGATTTTTTTTTATTTTAGCACAAGGACGCAACATAACAAATGTGAAAAAAGTGAATGAGTCTGACTTTCCGAATGTATTGTACTTCAGAAAGTATGCTTAATTTCACACCCTCTGAAATTATCCCCTGCAATAAAAACTGAATAAGAATGAGGGATCCTTAGACAGATGGTAAATAGATTGTTCTTTTTAGAAAATACTTTTTCCAATTGGAATGCTTTTATCAAAAATGTTTAGCCTGATATACAGTACTGTGTAAATGTTTTAGGCAGGTGGGGGAAAAGTTTGCAAAGTAAAGGCAGGTTTACACCGCACAATGTTATAGACGATTGTTGCGAAGGAAGCGTTCCTTCCCAAAAGTAGGCTGCTTGTTCAGTGAATCAGACTGCTTCATTTACATGCTACGATCTCCTTCACAGTATGAGGATGAGGGATCGCCATTGTGATTGTCCCCATACAGAATAATTGTTTCTGTTTAGACAGCATGATCTGCTGCCCAGAAATGATAATTGATGTGCCTGCATGAATGACAGGATCACCCAATGAACAAGTGCTTCGTTAGTTCGGTGGCACATTTAGATGGCCAGATTGTAGGGAACGAGCGTTCGCAGAAACGGTAGTTCCTGATAATGTGCCTGAAATGGGCCATATAGCTTGCTGCTTTTTCAAGGCTGCTAATCTAGTGCTGGTCTAATCAAGTGCTGATCTGGAAGTGCATTGGAGATATTCAGGAGAAGAACTTAGTCTAACTCAGAGTTTTTCCACTGTAGCAGAACTTCAGTGGTGTTTCGGGTGGATACTCAGACACTGTTTCACAAGAGGAAAGGAATTTGCTAGACACGGTATCTCTATTGTCTGATTGCAAATGAGCATAGGCGGGTAAGGTGTTAATTTGCTGTTGGGGAGGAGCCTTTGTGGGAGGGTGTGTATATATAGCAACATTGCATTAGCTTGCTAATTATAGCTTGCTGCTTTTTCAAGGCTGCTAATCTAGTGCTGGTCTATTCAAGTGCTGATCTGCAAGTCCATTGGATATATTCAGGAGATACTCAGGAGGTAATCTGGAGGTGGATACAATCTAAACAAGTAAGATTTGTTTGTTTAAATTTTTATTTTATTTTTTATTTTATTTTTTATCCCCCCCCCCCCCCTCTTTCCAATGGCAGACCTGGTTCTGTGCAGGAATTGTTGTGCTTTTATTTCATTTCCACTCTTCAGAGGTTTGGATACTGTCTGATCTGTAGACAGCTCTCCATAATGCAACAGGAAATTACCTTTTTGAAATATGAGATTTGTAAATTAACCATTAAGCAAACTCAGACTGAGAACATTGCAATGCCACTGCCACAAAGGCCCCCTAGAAATGGAAGATGGGTTACTGTAGGTTCTGGTAGACTGAGAGTTGTGGATAGAAGAGATGTCTCACAGTCTGTGGCTCTCCATAATTCATTTGCAGCACTTTCAGAGTGCAAGAGCAACATGGCGGATGGCTCAAGCACAGTAGGTGAGAAACAATCATCTCCCATGTCTAAAGTATGCAAGACTGCAGCCAAAGACAAAAAGGAGAAGGTGAGGACTGATAGTAAGCAGCTGTTGGTGGGCGATTCCATCATAAGAGATGTGAAGTTTGAGGAGAATGGTGTTGTAAGATGTCTCCCTGGTGCTACCGCTAGCAGGGATAGACGACGGATCCTTAATATTGTTAGGCAAGCAAAACAGGAAAGGGAAGTGGATGTTATTGTCCATCTGGGGACAAACGATCTGGCTTGCAATGAGGTTTCAAAGGTGAAAGAAGCTTTTTACACACTTGGAAAGGATATACGGGAGGTTGCATCAACTGTTTCATTCTCTGCAGTTTTGCCTGTGCATAACCTTCAGCATGACAGGAAGATGTGCATTAAGGAATTCAATGTATGGCTTGGTGAATGGTGTCGGAACCAAGGGTTTGGCTTTGTGTCTCATGTTAGCTCTTGTTGGAATGGAAAAGAACTGTACAAGAAAGATGGTTTGCATCTTTCCCTCAAAGGAACAAATGTCCTCGGTGAACAGTTCCAAGTATTTGCTAAGGAGCATTTAAACTAGGAAAGGGGGCCAAAGAGTGATAATCCAGCAGTCCGACTGCCCCCCGGAACAATGCCAGAAGATGCCAGTAGCACAAAGGTTAAGAAATGACAAGCTCAGATTCTTATCTACAAATGCTCGCAGTTTAGGGAATAAGATCAATGAACTTGAGGCTATAATGGCATCTGAGAATATAGATGTAGTGGCTGTTACTGAGACGTGGTTCAAAGGGAGTAATGACTGGGATATATCAATACCAGGGTTCTCTCTATACAGGAAAGACAGAGAAGGCAAGAAGGGGGAGGGGTGGCCCTGTATGTGAAAGATAGCATAAAATCTAATTTGATACAAGTTAGCGAGAACAATTTAGAGTCAGTTTGGGTTACCTTGCAGCTTGATAATCATAAGGTAACTCGTGTAGGTGTGATATAGAGCCCACCTAGCCAAGTCAAAGAATTAGATGATCTACTAGTTGAGGAAATAGCTAAAATGACATTGAAGGGGGAAGTTATCATTATGGGAGACTTCAATCTTCCTGATGTAAACTGGAAAACCAAAATAGCTAGTTCTGCCAGGAGTACAGATATTCTAAATTCCCTACTGGGATTATCTCTACAGCAAGTAGTTGAGGAGCCAACCCGGAAGGAGGCCATTTTAGATTTAGTATTCACAAATGGGAATTTGGTATATGATATTACTGTAGGGGAAAGCTTGGGATCTAGTGATCACCAGTCAGTGTGGTTTACTATAAGTACAGTGACTGAGTCACACCACACAATAACAAAAGTTTTAGATTTTAGAAAAATTGACTTTTCTAAAATTAGATTAGTGGTATACGAGTCCCTATCAGATTGGAACAGTTTCATTGGAGTCCAGGAGAAATGGGACTACTTAAAAGAGGCACTATTGAAGGCAACAGAAAATTGCATTAGGCTTGTCAGTAAAAGCAAAAAAAGGAAAAGACCACTGTGGTACTCAGCAGAAGTGGCCAAAATCATTAAAAACAAAAAGATAGCATTTAGGAATTATATAAAAAAAAAAAAAAAAACGAGGATGACAGGCTAATTTACAAGATTAGGCAGAGAGAGGCCAAAGAAGTTATAAGAGCTTCTAAAGCACAGGCAGAAGAGAAATTAGCTCAGTCAGGGAAAAAAGGCGATAAGGCATTCTTCAGATACATAAATGAAAAAAGGAAACTAAAACAATGAATTACAAAATTAAAAACAAAAGTAGGAAGGTATATGAAAGAAGATAAAGAACTAGCTGACTGCCTCAATGAATACTTCTGTTCAGTCTTTACGAAGGAAAATGAAGGAAAAGGACCTCAGTTAGGAAAGAAGACTAATGAATCTTTTGATGCATGTGTCTTTACAGAGGAAGAGGTTCTAAGTCAGCTGTCTAAAATCAATACAAATAAGTCACAGGGGCATGATGGGATACACCCAAAGCTATTACAAAAAGCTCAGCGGTGAACTAGCAAACCATTAACAGATTTATTTAACCAATCACTGGCAACAGGAGTCGTCCCAGAAGATTGGAAATTAGCAAATGTTGTGCCGATTCACAAGAAAAGCAGTAGGGAGGAATCGGGCAACTATAGGCCAGTAAGCCTGACATCAATAGTGGGGAAATTAATGGAAACCATACTTAAGGAGAGGATTGTGGAACATCTAAAATCCCATGGATTGAAAGATGAAAAACAGCATGGATTTACTTCAGGGAGATCATGTCAAACTAATCTTATTGATTTTTTTGATTGGGTGACTAAAACAATAGATGGCGGAGGTGCAGTAGACATCGCTTATCTAGACTTCAGTAAGGCTTTCGATACTGTCCCACACAGAAGGCTTATCAATAAATTGCAGTCTTTGGGCTTGGACTCCCATATTGTTGAATGGATTAGGCAGTGGCTGAGGGTTGTAGTCAATGGAGTATATTCAGACCAAGGTCTTGTTACCAGTGGGGTACTTCAGGGTTCTGTTCTGGGACCCATATTGTTTAATATCTTTATCAGCGAAATTGCAGAAGGCCTCAATGGTAAGATGTGTCTTTTTGCTGATGACACAAAGATTTGTAACAGGGTTGATGTTCCTGGAGGGATACACCAAATGGAAAAGGATTTAGAAAAACTAGAGGAATGGTCAAAAATCTGGCAACTAAAATTTTATGTGGATAAGTGCAAAATAATGCACCTGGGGCGTAAAAACCCAAGAGCAGAATATAAAATCAGTGATACAGTCCTAACCTCAGTATCTGAGGAAAGGGATTTAGGGGTCATTATTTCAGAAGACTTAAAGGTAGGCAGACAATGTCATAGAGCAGCAGGAAATGCTAGCAGAATGCTTGGGTGTATAGGGAGAGGCATTACTAGTAGAAAGAGGGAGGTGCTCATGCCGCTCTACAGAGCACTAGTGAGACCTCATTTGGAGTATTGTGCTCAGTACTGGAGACCATATCTCCAGAAGGATATTGATACTTTGGAGAGAGTTCAGAGAAGAGCTACTAAACTGGTACATGGATTGCAGGATAAAACTTACCAGGAAAGATTAAAGGACCTTAACATGTATAGCTTGGAAGAAAGACGAGACAGAGGGGATATGATAGAAACTTTTAAATACATAAAGGGAATCAACAAGGTAAAAGAGGAGAGAATATTTAAAAGAAGAAAAACTGCTACAAGAGGACATAGTTTTAAATTAGAGGGGCAAAGGTTTAAAAGTAATATCAGGAAGTATTATTTTACTGAGAGAGTAGTGGATGCATGGAATAGCCTTCCTGCAGAAGTGGTAGCTGCAAATACAGTGAAGGAGTTTAAGCATGCATGGGATAGGCATAAGGCCATCCTTCATATAAGATAGGGCCAGGGGCTATCCATAGTACTCAGTATATTGGGCAGACTAGATGGGCCAAATGGTTCTTATCTGCCGACATATTCTATGTTTCTATGTTTCTATATCATCAGTTCCAGGTCTCCTTGTTCTTACTTATGCTGAAGATAGTTCCAAATGTAGTGTCCCACTAGATAGGTGTGGGCACTACACAAGGGTCAATTGGTGTGTGCGTTACTCCTACTCACAAGGGACAGGAATGTTATATTTAATTGTGCATCTTATGTATTTTATAATGTATTTTTATATGCAATGTTCCCCTGTAATATGCAATAGCAGGCCTAGTTGGGTGCAGTTAGACATCCCGGACGTTAGAGGGAGGTAGAGAACCCCTAGTATAAAGGTCCAGGCCCAGACAGGGAGAGGGAATTCAGAGTCAGGAGTCTGCAGAGACAAGTTAGAAGGCACCAGCCAGGGACAAGCTGAGGGCCTTCTCCTGACATGCAGCTAGACAGCCCAGGCTTCTAGTTGTTACTAGGAGGCTAGTAGAGGGATCCTAGCCTACCTGCTGAACAAGAGAGCCATTGTTAGCTCAGAAGATTCACCCCAGGGGAAGAGTTTTCCTCCTGGGAGAAAACCTGCAGTTCCCACCAAGTCAAGCAGAGCCAGTGTTTCCAGCTAGTACAAGTAAGCTGAAGGGCAGAAGGAGTAGTAATGTAAAGCAAGGATGAGTACCTGAGGAAGATTGTTACCAAGGATAAAAGCCAGCATTGAGGTATCCGGGCCTTGGAATAAAAACCAGACAGGAGTTCTAAGGAACAGTGTACACTATCTCTGAGGAGAAGGTACAGCCTGATTCTGAGTGTGTTGTTATTTACCCTCTGAGTATCTTGCAAGGAAACAGTATACCTGCCATAATTGTGAAAGCCTGCTTGGGAAGTGTATCTGATATGTGGAACTGAGTTGACATCCAACTGTATAAAGTTGAACTGATTACAGTAAAGCAAAGTTTGGTTCACCATACCATCTGTGTACCTCACTTATTAATACTACCAATCGGTGTGCCACCGTTACAGGCACTGGAGTCACGAACCTTAAAGGGACCTTGCCCCAGGCACATAAAACACCTGCAACATCCAGGGCACCTCATCCACCACCAGGCCTGGTCCCTAAATACAGAGTGTGCCCCAGAGGACTCCTGTGCCAACCTCTCCTTCACTGCTGTATGCCTGCCCAGGGTTTCCCTACAGAACTGTGAGTAACCCTCGCTTGCCGTTAACCGTGACCTCACAATCGCAATACCCTGCAGGTCTGGCGTGCTGCACAAATGACATAGGTTGCGTGTTTAGTGTGCTTAGGGTTGTTGTCCTGTTGCAGAATACATTTACATTTAGACTATTAACACTTCTATTTTTGAAAGCATTCATACTTTAACTCCAAAAAATATAACACCACAAAACAGTATCAGTAGTAAAAACATCATAATCTTTATTGAATCACGTATTAAAACTAGAGATTACCGAACCAGTCGAGATTCCTTTTGGGCCCGGTTCGCAGAATTTAAAAAAAAGTTTGGTTCGGACCCGAATCGATTCAGGTCAAAGCAATGTTGGTAATTGCTCTCCTCCCCAAGCTTTTGAATGCAATGACAGCAATAGTAAATGATGTCTGAGTAACGCTGACTAGGGATGAGCGATCCTGATGTTTTCAAGTTCGGGATTGGTGTTCGGGTTCGATGGCGATTCTGTTATAGATGTTATTATTATGGATGTTCTGTTATTATCACGGAATATAACAGAATTATATGATGGAATGCACCACGGAAGCCTTTAAGAGGCATTCCGTTTTGCATTCCGTCATAATAGAAGTCTATGGGCAGCATAACGGATCCAGACAGTTTCTGTTATGCAGGAATCCTGTCCCTTCTTCTTCCTCTCTATTGCTTTTTTTCCCCAACAGGTGCTCTGAAATGGCGCTAAGCTTCATTTTAGTGGGTTGGTCCACAGGGTCGGTTCTAGGTGAAATAGAAAAACAGGTAAAAAACAATAAGGCCCCACCCCCCCATGACACTTGATGACTTTTACAGAAGAAACTGTATATTGTGTGGCACAGTGTATGCTATATGTGTATAACATAAACATATTTCATATGAAAACTTACAGTTACTTGGCTTGACCCTTGGGGATCAGAGGGATAGCAGAGCAGGGAGAGGCTGGTGTGGCTACTAGGGGGCTCATACCATGGGGGAGTAATAAAGCCCACCAAAATCTTCCCCCCAGTAGAAATAATTCTCTTTATAATGTGACAGTGCAAAAAATACCCCCTTGTAATGCCCCCAGTTGAGCTAATGTCCCCATAGTGCCCCCATAATGTGCCAGTATAAAATACCCCTATATAGTGCCCCCAGTAAATGCCCCCAGAGTGCTCCTCTCCCTCCTAGTGCCCCCCATAATGTACAAGTATAAAATGCCCCATATATAGTGCCCCAGTAGATGCCCTCAGTGTCCCCCATAATTTGTAAGTATAAAATACGCCTTCTTAGTGCCCCCGTAGATGACCCCATAGTACTCCTCTCCCCCTTCCCCATAGTACCCACCATAATGTGTCCCAGTATAAAATGCCCCTATACAGAGCCCCATATAAAATAATCATTCTTTGTTGCCTCAGTAGATGCCCCTATAGTTCCCACCAATAATGTGCCAGTAAGAAGTGCCCCCAATGTGCCAGTAATAAGTACCCCCATAGATGTCCCCCAATTATGTGCCAGTAAAATGTGCCCTCATAGATGCCCCCCAATCATGTGCCAGTAATAAGAGCCCCCCCATATCATGTGCCAGTAGCCAGAGGACCCCCCTATCATGTGCCAGTAGCCAGAGCCCCCCTATCATGTGCCAGTAGCCCCCCATCATGTGCCAGTAGCCAGAGCCCCCCTATATCATGTGCCAGTAGCCAGAGCCCCCCCTATATCATGTGTCAGTAGCCAGAGCCCCCCCCCCCTATATCATGTGCCAGTAGCCAGAGCCCCCCCCCCCCTATATCATGTGCCAGTAGTTGGAGGCCCCCCATATCATGTGCCAGTATCCAGAGCCCCCCCTATCATGTGCCATTAGCCAGAGGCCCCCCTATCATGTGCCAGTAGCCAGAGGCCCCCCATATCATGTGCCAGTAGCCAGAGGTCCTTTATCATGTGCCAGTAGCCAGAGGCCCCCCTATCATGTGCCAGTAGCCAGAGGTCCCCCATATCATGTGCCAGTAGCCAAAGCCCCCCCCCCCTATTATGTGCCAGTAGCCAGAGGCCCCCCTATCATGTGCCAGTAGCCAGAGCCCCCCCTATCATGTACCAGTAGCCAGAGGTCCCTCCCATATCATGTGCCAGTAGCCAGAGCCCCCCCTATATCATGTGCCAGTAGCCAGAGCCCCCCCTATCATGTGCCAGTAGCCAGAGCCGCCCCCTATCATGTGCCAGTAGCAAGAGCCCCCCCTATCGTGTGCCAGTAGCCAGAGCCCCCCTATCATGTGCCAGTAGCCAGAGCCCCCCTATCATGTGCCAGTAGCCAGAGCTCCCCCTATCATGTTCCAGTAGCCAGAGCCCCCCCATCATGTGCCAGTAGCCAGAGCCACCCCCTATCATTTGCCAGTAGCCAGAGCCCCCCCATCATGTGCCAGTAGCCAGAGCCCCCCCATCATGTGCCAGTAGCCAGAGCCCCCCCATCATGTGCCAGTAGCCAGAGCCCCCCATCATGTGCCAGTAGCCAGAGCCTCCCCTATCATGTGCCAGTAGCCAGAGCCTCCCCTATCATGTGCCAGTAGCCAGAGCCTCCCCATCAACAACATGTGCCAGTAGCCACCAGTATTGTACACAAAAAAAACAACACTTATACTTACCTCCTTGGCAGCGATGCGATGCAGGCCTCTTCCCGCCTGTGTCCCGCACTGTACGGCTCAGGCAGCGCGATGATGTCATCGCGCCACCTGCGCCGGCCTCTAATAGGCTGCCGGCCTAGTGCCTGCAGCCGATCAGAGGAAGGGGAAGGGATACACCTCTCCCTCCCCTGCTCTGCTGCACAGCCATCTGTATCGCTGTCCTGAGGACGGCGATACAGATGACTGGAGATGAGCACTTCCACAATGGAAGCGCTCATCTCCGTGTGACTGTCCGTCGCTGCCCCCGCGAAAATATAGTTAGCTGCGGGCCGGCGCGGGGGCCCGGGGGCAATTGCCCCCCTTGCCTATATGGAAGCGCCGGTCCTTTTGGTCCAAAATGAACCCAGAAAGAGTCGGGTTTATCTGCTGTCTGAAAAATAGCAAAGTTCAGACAGAACCCTAACTGGTTTGCTCATCCTTAATTAAAACCATAAAATGTCAATAAAATACAGACACATACTCACATAAAACAAGAAGCCATTCTGGAAAATGCATCAATTGTGAAGGGGAACTAAAATTGCAGTGTAAACTAATTACAATCCGCCCACAAAGCAGTACTAAATAAAGACACACTGAGCAAGTATCCCACAAGTACAATAAATAAAGATAAATACAGACCACAATAGGACCACAATTTAATTCTTATGCTTCACAGTTACTTCTAGGGGAAGAAGAAGAGACTGTGAAACGGCGCTGGGGCTTGTGGGATACTTGCTCAATGTTTCTGCAGCAAGCCCCGGAGGAGTGGTAGTGGCCCTGATGATGATGTGTCATGGTGTGTACTCCCTCAGGCCTCTTTCCCACAGGCGTGTGCGACTCGTTGCCGTATTGCGGACCGCAATACACAGGTGCTGTTCCGTGGGCATTACGCATCACGGATGCGGACCCGTTCACTTCAATGGGTCTGCAAATCCAGAGATGCGGAATGGTGCGGAATGGAACCACGGAACGGAACCCTACGGAAGCACTACGGAGTGTGTTGAGGAACGGTTGAGACGTATGCATATATATCCATGCATGCCTGCAAACACGTGCGGGCATGTATGGTATATATGTGCATACATCAACCACAGCATCATGGGACGATGTGCACAGATGTGCCCAGCATCTGCGCACGTCTGCCCATGGTGATCCCCAGGGGCTCATGGTGGCCCCTGTGGGAAATATGTGGTCCCTAGAAGCTGTGCCCCCTTATAATCCCCCTTATATTAGTATATATATGTGTCCCCTGATAGTTAGTATATATTTCCTGTATGACCGTGTATATATTGGCCCTGTATGGCAAGTGGGGACATATGCATGTCCCCTGTATGTGATGCCCCAGATATAAGCGAGGGTGTGTGTATATATAGATATGTGTGTATGTATTTGCACACGTGTCTATGTATATACACTTATGTCAGCATGACAGTATGTATGTGGGCTTATTGCTGCCCATTCATACCCCCAGTTTTGTATGTGTATGTGTTTATAGAGGTGATATATGCAATTCCAACTCTTATCAACAGAGTTGTTTAGAGAAAAACTTGTGCTGATAGCCTGTAGGATAACAGCTGATTAGCATCTAGTCCCCTTTTGTTCAGGCCCAAAGCAATCAGACTTTTTGGCACCATTTTGTGAGGGGACTTTCTAACCAGAGACATCAAGAACCTGTTTTTCCACACCTCTGCCCATGGCTAAAACTCCATGCCCCTACTCCCAGCATTTTTGGGACTGGGGGGGAGAGGACTCTGGGGATTGTAGGCAGGCATACGTCACAGTGACACTATGATGTCACATCCCTGAGGAAGGAGGAGGGGGGCTGGTTTTGGACTATAAAGCCCCAAACAGAGCAGAGGTGCGGCCTCTTGCAACCAGACTAGATTCAGAGACGCATGGGAGAGAGCAGCTTCATGATGACCACCTGGATAAGGCCTAAGTATACCTGTGTAGCCCCTACCTACCCCTCACATATCACCCCTGGTCCTGTAACCCCTATATTTCCCTGATGTGCACCTTGGGCCCTGATTCAACCCCTATCCCACCAACGATTAACCCTTTCCCTGCCAGGCATTACCCCTGGTAGTTACCCTGGTCCCTGTGCCCTGATGGACCCTGGTCCCTGCCTACTGTTCACCCTGGCTACCCTTGCCCCTGAAACCCCTGATATACCCTTTCCCTACTCTGATTAACCCCTGGTGGTAACCCCTGCTTAAACCCTGCCACACCCCCCCCCTCACTGTACACTTGCAGGGTATTTAGCCCCTGCATTGCTGTACAGTTCTGATATTATCCCCATTGTTAACCCTTTGTGTTTGTGGTCGGCTTACACCCCTGTAAGGCCACCATTAACCCTCGGCGTACCCCATAGGGATAGTATAGAACTAGATGGGTGGGCTGTTAATATTGTATGTGTGAACTGTATAGTTAGTTGATGGGTGGACTTGGGAATGTGTAGTGTAGTTTAGGATTGTATATTTAGTGCTGTATTGTTAGTGTATTGCGTAGTGTATTGTTAATAAATACCGTTATATTTGTAACTATCTGTGTAACGTGTAGTTATTGGCGATAGTTAGTTAGTAAGGCGCATGCAGCTAGCATAGTGATTAGTGTAAAGTATAGCAAAGGTATTGTGTTATTATATAAAGGCATAAATGGGCGGAGTTATCACTAGATGGCTCCTCCCATTTATGAATATTAATTATCGATATTTGCATAAATATTAGTGATTAATATTCCCCCTTTACAGAGTGCTTCCGTGGGGTTTTGTCCCGTACTTCCGTTCCGCAAAAAGATAGAACATGTCCTATCTTTTTGTGATCCGCTGCGGCTGCCCCACGGACTGTGCTCATGCATTGCGGCCCGCATTATGCGGGCCGCAGCACGACCACGGGGCACACACGCCCGTGGGAAAGAGGCCTCAGGCAGTTGGTCCCTGGGGTTGGTGCTGTGAAGGAGGGACACCTGGTGTTCCCTTGAACACTCCCTGTAGTAGTGGGCTCCCTGTCTGATGGTGGTTCAGGGGTGTCCATGGTGTTAATGTGCATGTGGGTGCTAGTTAGGGCATGTGTGGGAAATGCATTGGCCAGCATGTGGTGTTAAGAGAGTTAGAGACCAGGCCAGATAAAACTTAACAAGAGTGTCTCTTTAGGGAAAAAAGAGTCAGTGGCTCACTGTTTATTGCTGATATGGAATAGGGGTGCACTACAAATAGACTTGTCCCAGGTCTAACGAATGCAATAGAAAAAAGTATAACGTAGTAGGCACACCCAAATCTGAATAAAATTCTCAATGAGTCACAAATGCAATATCTATTATGACAACAGAGTTACTATAAAGCAGGGGTATTCAACTAGTTTTATTAAAGGTCAACATACCTCGTTCTGCAGTCAAGTGAAGGTCCGAGCTGAATGCCAAAAGTAAAGAGAAAGGCCCCCATCAGTGCCCCCAGTAATATTAATGCTGACTGAAAGCTCAGGACAGGACCTGCGCTCCAGTGTGATGACGTCTAGCAGGTCCTATCCTGAGCTTCCAGTCAGCAGTGAGTGTTTCCTACGGCGCAAGGAAATGGAGGAGGTAAGGATTTTATTTTTATTTTATTTTTATTAACTCAAGTGGCGATGGAGATAAAGGCTGTACTAGTGAGCGTTCTGCAATGGAAGCACTCATTAGTAACAGTCCGTACAGGAAAATACCGGCAGGGCCACTAAAATACCGGCCTTGCTGGTGAGATACTGGCCGGGTGGCAAACCTAGCTGCAGAACAGACATATGTATTTTTGTTCCACATCTAATCCCCATTATTGGTGGATTGGATGCGGACCCCTTCATTTCAATGGGGTCACAAAAGATGCAGACAGTACACAGTGTGCTCTCTCATCATTGAAATGAAGGGGTCCGCATCCAATCCACCAAGAATGGGGATTGGATATGGAACAAAAATACCATGGTGTGAATGGAGCCTTATCTTTATTTCACCAGTAGGCTACTTTCACACTAGCGTTTTTGCTGGATCCGGCAGGGCTCAGTAAAAATGCTTCCGTTACTGATAATACAACCACCTGCAACCATTATGAATGGATCTGGTTTTATTATCTTTAACATAGCCAAGATTCGTCATGAACTCCATTGAAGGTCAATCATCTATTGTGTCAGAGAAAACAGATCCGTCCTCATTGACTTGCATTGTGGGTCATGCCGGATCCGTTGTGCTCTGCATCCCATGACAAAAAGAAAACTGCTGCTTGCTGCGGTTTGCTCTCCGGTAGGAGAACGCAACCAAACGGAACGGAATGTATTTTGGAGCATTCCATTCTGTTCAGTTATGTTTTGTCCCCATTGACAATGAATGGGGACAAAACGGAAGAATTTTTCTCTGGTATTGAGATCCTATGATGGATCTCAATACTGAAAAATAGAAATGTGTGAAAGTAGCCCTACAGAAAGAGGCACAGGAAAGATCGGAACACGCCACTGACATTATGGAGTCCTTTCCTGCGGTCAGTGATGCGTTCCCGCCCTGTCTGTACCCCTCAGTCCCCTCCAATCCCCCCCACCCCCCAAGTTGATTTTAACTTGAGTTTTTAAATCGCAGTCGGCCTGGGAGTGGGAGGGGCTTGGTCTAACCGATCTGGGGCGTGGATTAGCGGAGCCAGGGGTGGCGTTTTATAGTACCTCTTTTGAGGCTGGCAGTGGCAGTGGCAGTGGTGATGTCTTCTCCAGCAGCACGTAAGTGTCCTTTGGAGCTTGAAGCTCCCTTACATGCTGCTGCTGCAGGAGAGGAGGGATTGAGCGCACTGAGAGAGACAGCTTCCTCCACGTGCAGGTGCCGGATGAAAGCGCTAAGAGAAAGAGAGACAATTCCCGGTGCCTGCATTTGGAGGGACCTGTCTCTTTCAGCGCGCTCCTCCCCTTCCATCCAGCACCTGCATGAGGAGGAGCTTGTGCCCCAGCTCTTTCTGGCGCACTGGGAGATTAGGAAGCAGCCTAAAGTGCTGCTTCCTATGGAAGACATGGCAGGGGTCCGAACAGCTGGCATCCACGATCCGTATTTGGACCGCGGTCCGCATTTGGACCGCAGTCCGCCAGTTGAGTATCCTGCTATAAAGGATCACTGGTCTATTTTATCTTATAATTATTATTTCTAGAATACAACATATTTTACGACAGCAAGGGCCCTTCTATGATATTAGTGTATAGTTATTTTATTGTTCAGTAAACAATATTTATTTAGTTTATAATTTATTTGTGACTCTGAGAATTGTATCCAGATTTGGGTGCCTACTATGTTTCATCTTTTCTAAGTGTATGTCTTTACTGTATGAAGGATTGAAGTTGTAGTACATCCAACAGTAGTTTGTACACAATGCAAATTCCTCCCATATGTTCCAGCATGAGATAAGCAGATGAAAATGGTCCTCAGATTACTCTGGCTAAAATATCTGCTATAGGGATCTGTGGCTAATAGCTGTGCTCTGGCAACTGTGGCTGTAGTGTCCACTATTCTGGGGTGAATAGAGTATCTCTCTCTCTCTCTCTCTCTCTTGCTTACATTTTGCAAAAACAAAGACAAAGTTAGGCTAGTTCCACACCTATAAGGCTATCCAGCAGGCTGTTTCAATAGAGTGCGTATAAATGGGTCTGTAAAAGAACGTAAAGGACAGCACTCCCTCTGTCTGGTGATGGGAAGGTGCTCCAAACTAGTGTTGTACCCTGTTCACCAAGTAAAGTAGATAAAAGAGGAAGTGAATGGGCACTCTTATAGATGGAATCACATAGACTCAATGTAAGATCATAAAATCATTGTGGTTTTTAATAAATGAAATAAAATCGACATGCAACAATATACTGTACAGTATACTAGATAAGGCTAAAATAATAGATAAAAAATAGATAAAATAATACTCTAGATAAACTCGATATGAAAATTATGATGAAGTTGGTAAGCTTGATCAATATAGCAATGTTCAAATGTCAGGTCAACTGGTGTATTGTAGAAAAACTTGAGATGAGGTTAGTCCAAATATTATATAGCACCTGTAGTGGTGTTTTGGAAGATCCGCGCAGTAGATTGCTGTAGTATTACAACCAGCTTTACTAGTGACACTAATTTGTGAGCTGAATGATAAACAAGACGGGTATGTCTTCTTGAGTACTATAGACTCCATTATACTTGAGCTGCAACTGCATTTTGAAAATGTACTCTGACCTATGAATCTATTACGCAGCAGCACATAAATATATTCATCAAGAATTTCTTAGTGTGTTATGCGGCAATTACCAACATTAAACTAAAAAGGTATACTTTCCAGGGAGACTTCCTAAGGAAGGAAACAGATGAAGTTGATTCATAATTTTGGATAAGATCCATATGAGTGGCAGTGCCCTGCATACTACTACTCACCTTTGACCACTCACCTTTGACCACTAGATATCATATACAATTTGTCTCAACCTATACATTTTGTATATATATATATATATATATATATATATATATATATACAGTACAGACCAAAAGTTTGGACACACCTTCTCATTCAAAGAGTTTTCTTTATTTTGATGACTATGAAGGCATCAAAACTATGAATTAACACATGTGGAATTAAATACATAACAAACAAGTGTGAAACAACTGAAAATATGTCATATTCTAGGTTCTTCAAAGTAGCCACCTTTTGCTTTGATTACTGCTTTGCACACTCTTGGCATTCTCTTGATGAGCTTCAAGAGGTAGTCCCCTGAAATGGTCTTCCAACAGTCTTGAAGGAGTTCCCAGAGATGCTTAGCACTTGTTGGCCCTTTTGCCTTCACTCTGCGGTCCAGTTCACCCCAAACCATCTCGATTGGGTTCAGGTCCGGTGACTGTGGAGGCCAGGTCATCTGGCACAACACCCCATCACTCTCCTTCATGGTCAAATAGCCCTTACTTTCAAAGTTTTCCCAATTTTTCGGCTGACCTTCATTTCTTAAAGTAATGATGGCCACTCGTTTTTCTTTACTTAGCTGCTTTTTTCTTGCCATAATACAAATTCTAACAGTCTATTCAGTAGGACTATCAGCTGTGTATCCACCTGACTTCTCCTCAACGCAACTGATGGTCCCAACCCCATTTATAAGGCAAGAAATCCCACTTATTAAACCTGACAGGGCACACCTGTGAAGTGAAAACCATTTCAGGGGACTACCTCTTGAAGCTCATCAAGAGAATGCCAAGAGTGTGCAAAGCAGTAATCAAAGCAAAAGGTGGCTACTTTGAAGAACCTAGAATATGACATATTTTCAGTTGTTTCACACTTGTTTGTTATGTATATAATTCCACATGTGTTAATTCATAGTTTTGATGCCTTCAGTGTGAATCTACAATTTTCATAGTCCTGAAAATAAAGAAAACTCTTTGAATGAGAAGGTGTGTCCAAACTTTTGGTCTGTACTGTATATATATATATATATATATATATATATATATCTCTATATCCAATCCCCTCCTTTTTCCTTTTTTTCATCATTTTCCTTTTTGCACTTTTTTGAATATACCAGTTCCACCTACCACTTCTCAAGAAGACACACCCGTCTTGTTTATCATTCAGCTCACGTATTAGTGTCACTAGTAAAGCTGGTTGTAATTCTACAGCAATCTGCTGCGCGGATCTTCAAACACATCACTACAGGTGCTATATAATATTTGGACTAACCTCATCTCAAGTTTTTCTACAATACACCAGTCGACCTGACATTTGAACATTGCTATATTGATCAAGCATACCAACTTCATCATCGTTTTCATATCGAGTTTATCTAAAGTATTTTTTTATCTATTTTTTATCTATTATTTTAGCCTTATCTAGTATACTGTATATTGTTGCATGTCGATTTTATTTCTGTCACGACAGGTAGGTAAGCAGGGAAACAACCAAACACGGGAAAACAAACTGAACAAACGACTAGGCCCAAAAGCTATGGAGAAAGGGTCACCTCCTAGCGATCCCTAAAAGCTTTCCCTACGCTGCTGTGCCCATGTGCATACCCTTAGGGTGGATATGCACATGCCCTCGTGCCTAAACCTGAACTCCCTGGGCAAACCCTAAGCAGCAGGGAAAAGGGAAGAGGCGACCTGCTTCTTCAAACCAGGAAGAAGCAAGCGTCTCCCTAGAGGCCTAGATAAAACACACAAAGGGAAATGAAGGAGAGGACTTATCTTGAGCAGAGCTGGAGCAGACGATCCACCACAAATCAAGAGCTCCCAGGAAAAGAACTATAACCCGCACAGGCCACTGGGGGAAGGAAGGATAAATAGCCTCACTAACAATGAAACCAGCTCAAATCCAAATCAAAACAAACCAAGAAGTCAGACATGTGCAGCACATTCACAGGGCAAGGCGTGACAGTACCCCCCTTCTACGGGTGACCTCCGGACACCCCGGACCAACTTTATCCGGGTGTGCCCTGTGAAAGGCCCTCACCAGGCGGCTAGCACTGACATCAGCAGCCGGAACCCACATTCTTTCCTCGGGACCGTATGCCTTCCAGTCCACCAGGTACTGGAGGGAACCCCGAAGAACACGTGAATCGAGAATCTTAGAGATTTCAAACTCAAAATTGCCTTCCACCAGGACAGGGGGAGGTGGCAATGGAGATGGTTCCACATGTTCCACAAATTTCTTTAATAAAGACCTGTGAAACACATTATGGATCTTCCAGGTCTGCGGAAGATCCAGACGAAATGCCACCGGGTTGACAATCGCAAAGATTTTGTAAGGGCCAATAAATTTTGGACCCAATTTCCAAGATGGTACCTTCAGCTTAAGGTTTCTAGTGGACAACCACACCGAATCACCCACACACAGGTCCGGACCAGTCATACGTCTCCTGTCAGCCATCCGTTTATATCTTTCATCCATCTTTTGCAAATTAACTTGGATCTTCCGCCAGATAGATGACAAGGCGGAAGAGAATCTATCCTCTTCTGGCATCCCAGAAGATCCAGTCCCAGAAAAAGTACAAAACTGTTGGTGAAAACCATATGCGCCAAAAAATGGCGACTTATCAGTGGACTCCTGTCTACGGTTATTCAATGCAAATTCGGCTAGAGACAAGAACGAGGACCAGTCATCCTGGTTCTCGGCAACAAAACACCTCAAATAGTTCTCCAGGTTTTGGTTAGTGCGCTCTGTCTGACCGTTCGACTGGGGATGAAAACCCGAAGAAAAAGACAGTTGAATTCCCAGACGAGAGCAAAACGCCCTCCAAAACCTGGAAACAAATTGTGTCCCCCTATCAGACACCACATCAGAGGGAATGCCATGTAGTTTCACAATGTTATCGATAAAAACCTGAGCGAGAGTTTTGGCACTGGGCAAGCTAGGCAACGGTACAAAGTGGGCCATCTTACTGAAGCGGTCCACTACCACCAAAATGACAGTTTTCCCAGAGGACCAAATGCGTCCAAGGACGAGACGTGATGGATAAAGGAAGAAGGGATCCTGAAGGCCGAGTGTGAGCCACCTTCGCGCGTGCACAGGTCTCACATAACCCTCCACACGCTTGCGCAACCCTGGCCACCAGAATCTCCAAGAAATAAGATCTATGGTGGATTTGCTTCCAGGATGTCCCGCAAGGACCGTACCTTGTATCGCAGTTCAGCAGGAACAAACAACTTGTCTGGAGGACAAGAATCAGGAGCCTCCTCCTGAGCCCCCAACACCTCCATCTCCAACTCAGGGTACAGAGCGGAAACCACCACCCCATCAGCCAAAATCGGAGCGGGATCCTCCAAATCACTCCCCCCAGGAAAACAATGTGACAATGCATCTGCCTTAACGTTTTTAACCCCAGGGCGAAAGGTGACCACAAAATTGAACCTAGTAAAAAACAGTGACCATCTAGCCTGTCTAGGATTCAGGCGCTTAGCAGACTGCAAGTAAGCCAAACTCTTGTGGTCAGTAGATGCCGTAATAGGATGAGTAGCCCCCTCCAACCAATGACGCCATTCCTCAAAGGCCAATTTAATGGCCAGCAACTCTCTATCTCCTACATCATAATTTCTTTCAGCAGCCGAGAGTTTTTTGGAGAAAAAAGCACACGGACGCCAATTGCTAGGGGATGGACCCTGCGACAGAACTGCTCCGAACCCCACTTCTGATGCATCAACCTCCACGATAAACGGTTGAGACACATCAGGTTGCATTAGAATGAGAGCAGACGCAAAACATTTCTTAATAGCAGAAAAGGCCTGTAATGCCTCATCCGACCAGACAGAAAAGTCGGCGCCTTTTTTAGTCATATCTGTCAAAGGTTTTACAATGGTGGAATAATTCAAGATGAATTTTCTGTAGTAATTTATAAAACCCCAAAACTGCATCAGAGCTTTCTGATTCTCAGGCTGGTCCCATTCCAGTACCACCCGGACCTTTTTGGGGTCCTTACGAAAACCAGAGTCAGAAAGCAGGTATCCTAAAAACGGTAGCTCCTGGACAGCAAATACACATTTTTCCAATTTTGCATACAATTTATTCTCCCGAAGGATCGACAACACCTGTCTCACATGATCCTGATGGGTGTCTGGGGAGTAAATTAGTATATCATCAAGGTAAATAACAATGAACCTTCCCACTAAATGATGGAAAATATCATTCACAAATCGCTGAAAGACCGCTGGCGCATTAGTTAAACCAAAGGGCATGACAAGATTCTCGAAATGACCTTCGGGTGTATTGAAGGCCGTTTTCCACTCTTCTTCCTTGATTCTGATCAGATTATAAGCTCCTCTTAAATACAACTTGGAGAACACCTTGGCTCCGACAATTTGATCAAATAGATCAGAAATCAAAGGAAGGGGATACGGATCACAGACCGTAATGAGAGTCAATTCCCGAAAATCTAAATACGGTCTAAGTGATCCGGCGGCCACAGGGGACTTAGATAGCCTAATATGTCCCTTTGCCAAACTCTCTGCAATATACTTTCGCATAGCTTCTCTTTCGGGTTGGGAAAGGTTGTATAGTTGAGATTTTGGCAGTTTAGCTCCAGGGATGAGATTGACCGGACAATAATATTCTCGATGTGGAGGCAGCTCCTGGGCTCCACCCTCCGAGAATACGTCCGCAAAATCAGAGAGAAACTGAGGTAGGACCATAGTTGACACCCCTGAGATAGAAGCACCAAGACAGTTGTCCGAACAAAATTCACTACAGCTACTGATTTGTCTTGTTTGCCAGTCAATAGTAGAGTTATACTTTATCAACCAGGGTAAACCCAGAACCATTGGAGCAGGCAAGCCCTTTATAACAAAACAAGAAATGGACTTAACATGTGAATCACCCACCCTTAACTTAATGTCATGAACGATATGAGTCAGACTCTTTTGTGAGAGAGGGGAGGAATCAATAGCAAACACTGGTATCTCTTTATCTAAAGTGCTAGTTCTAAAACCAACTGAAAATCAATAAGGTTTACCCCTGCACCACAGTCAACAAATACCTCAAAATCAAAATGTTCTGAGTCTAGCGCCACTATGGCAGGCAGGAGGAAACGGGTATTGCAGGGAGAATGCATATTTGCTTGCTCAGACTCCCCATTCACACTACCAAGAGTCAGGGAAGTCTTTTTTTTCTCTTTATGTGAATTCCTCCGTAGTTTTTCATTACCGCTTTGAGGTTTAACAAAAGGACATGCACAAACAAAATGACCTTCTTTTCCACAGAAGTAACATAGCTTTTTCGGCTTCCTAAAATGCCTATAACCTGAGCGAAAGGAAACCTGGCCCAACTGCATAGGCTCCTCTCCTGCCCCAGATTCAAAAGTCATATTACCCCAGGGACTAGATGGGACGGAACCACTTACAGACGGGACCCCCCGCTCGAGAGGAATCTTATACCTTTCTCTAAGACGTCTATCAAGGTGCACTGCCAAAGACATGGCCTCCTCCAATGAATCGGGATACTCATGAAAAGCAAGGGCATCTTTCAACCTCTCAGATAGCCCCTGACAAAACTGACTCCAGAGTGCAGGATCATTCCACCCCGAGTCAGTTGCCCATCTTCTAAATTCTGCACAATACAACTCCGCAGTATGTTCTCCCTGTCACAAACTGCGAAGCTTAGATTCAGCCATAGAGACGCGGTCTGAGTCATAATAAATCAAGCCAAAGGCTCTAAAAAATCCATCCACCGACCGGAGGAATGGTGAACTGGTCGGCAGAGAAAAAGCCCAGGACTGCGCGTCCCTTTTGAGCAAAGATATAATGATCCCCACTCTTTGATTCTCGTCACCAGATGACATCGGCCGCAGATGAAAATACAACCTGCAGCACTCCCTGAACCGTATAAAGTCATCACCACCCACTGAGAACCTATCAGGGAGAGCGACTTTAGGCTCTAAGCAGATTTCCTCTAACGGCGCCAGACGCCAGAGCATTCTGACACCGTGCAACAGAACTGGGGAGATCAGCAACCTCCAGCGATAATCCCTGCATGCGATCAACCAAGGCATTCATAGCCTCCATTTCGCAAACAGCAGGCATATGACAGTTTTTGGACGGGTTATAATGTCACGACAGGTAGGTAAGCAGGGAAACAACCAAACATGGAAAAACAAACTGAACAAATGACTAGGCCCAAAAGCTAGGGAGAAAGGGTCACCTCCTAGCGATCCCTAAAAGCTTTCCCTAAGCTGCTGTGCCCATGTGCATACTCTTAGGGTGGATATGCACATGCCCTCGTGCCTAAACCTGAACTCCCCGGGCAAACCCTAAGCAGCAGGGAAAAGGCAAGAGGCGACCTGCTTCTTCAAACCAGGAAGATGCAAGCGTCTCCCTAGAGGCCTAGATAAAACACACAAAGGGAAATGAAGGAGAGGACTTATCTTGAGCAGAGCTGGAGCAGACGATCCACCACAAATCAAGAGCTCCCGGGAAAAGAACTATAACTCGCACAGGCCACTGTGGGAAGGAGGGATAAATAGCCTCAGTAACAATGAAACCCAGTACACCTGAGGGAAGGTGGATCCAGCTCAAATCAAAATCAAAACAAACCAAGAAGTCAGATATGTGCAGCCAGTCTGACAGATCTCCGCACATTCACAGGGCAAGGCATGACAATTTTTTTAAATTAAAAACCACAATGATTTTATGATCTTACATTGAGTCTATGTGATTTCATCTATAAGAGTGCCCATTCACTTCCTCTTTTATCTGTTTCAGTAGAGGCCATCAGACTCCATTGACTATAATGGGATCCGGTGGAGATCCGACTGCTTTTCGACATGAGTGCCTGTCTTTGGCCACACCAATTTTTGTCCAGCCGAAACCTGGCCTGAAGCTGTCCAGATCCCATTATAGTCAATGGGGTCTGGTAGTGAACAGCAGTATCTGGCTGGGCTGGATATGGTGAATTTCAGAAGGCTATTCCTCTGCCAGAAAGGCCTGACAGATAGCTTTACTGCAGGTGTGGAATTAGCCTCAGTTAATGCGCAGGTGTGCATTGCCATGCCTGAAACTACAAAACTAAAAGGAAATACAATGCATTATATGAATATGAGGTACATATCAAATATATTTTGATCAAAATTATTTGTGCCCATCCACCACAACAAGGTTACCTATTACTATATGGGAATCTACTCTATGTGATACCTCTCTGTGTGCCAATCTGATTTAGGGATAGCAGGCTCCATGCGTATAATGTGTTTGCTCTGTGGCAGCAGGCCTCCAATGAATTCAGGGAGACACAGTATAACAGTATACACATTGAGTCTGTTCTCCCCAAATCAGAGGCCGGATGGCACAGAGAGAAGTATCACATAAAGTAGAATTCCATCCAGTAAGAGGTCACCTTGGCGTGGTGGATGGACACAAATAATTTTGATCAAAATATATTTGATATATATATATATATATATATCCACACACACACTATATTTTCCACTTTATAAGATGCCCTCCCCCCCCCCCCCCCCAAAGTGTGGGAAAAATGGAAGTGCACTGTATAGTGCAATCTTACATGGCTGACACATTGCAGGTCGTGCTGTGCTGCATAAGCATAGTAGCCTGCTATGTACCAGTTACACGTGTTATACACAGGGCCATTATCAGGGAGGTGCCTGGTCAGAAGCTCCATCTCAGGAGGTGAGAGGAAGAGTTGGAGGCCGGCAACTGCTGTTGCATTGGCGGCGGGGCCCAGTGCAGTCTCTGTGCACCATTACACTGGGCCCCAGTGACAGTGGTCTTCACATGTAAAGTCTATTCAGTTTATCCCCTAGCAGTGGTGCTTCTTTGTTAAAGGGAATCTGTCACCTGGTTTGAGCATATTCAGCTGTCACCATTGCCATGTACAATGAACTACCTTATTTCCTGCAGTGGTCTTCTTTCTTCTTTTCATGGTTTCATTTTGATAAAAAGGCCCTTTTTGTGTTATGCAAATGAACCTCCAAGGTGCCCAGAGGGGCGTTATTCTTCTTCTCTTGAGCCCAGTAACGCCCATCCCGCCTTAATTTCGAGCCCAAGCATGCCTACTCATTATGAAATATCGTCACACAGCCGAGGTGAACGGCGCCGCCCCCTCCGCTACGTCAACTAATACATTCAAGCTACACCCCTGGCTTCTTTCTTTCGGCCGACGGAAATCTTGCGCAGGCGCAGTACCGCCGACTGCCTGCGCCTGTGCGATCCTGAGGGCAACAGCTTCAAAAGTGTCACTGGGCTCGGCACATTGGAGGTTCATTTGCATAACACAATTTTTTATCAAAATGAAACCGTGAAAAGAAGAAAGAAGACCACTGCAGGAAATAAGATAGTTTATTGTACATGCCAATGGTGACAACTGAATATGCTCAAATCAGGTGACAGATTCCCTTTAAACTAATCATTTGTAGCAGTACTCACTATCAAAGCAGCGGGCAGTCCAGCAGCATCACGTCACTTACTCGGTCACGTCATTAATGAAATGGGTTGGGCGTGACTGAGTGAATGACGTGACACTGCTGGCCTGCCCGCTGCTTTGATAGTGAGTACTGCTACAAGTAATTAGTTTAACAAAGCAGCACCACTGCTAGGGGATGAACTGTATAGACTTTACATGTGAAGACCGCTGTGACCGGAGCCCAATGTTATGGGGTTTACTATTGACTGTAACACATAGGGACATGAGGGGACACATTATTGACTGTATTGCAGGAGGAATTGAGGAGACACTAATGACTGTGACACATAGGTACATTAGGGGACACTAATACCAGCATAAGGTGTCATATGTGTATCATCCACAGATCCCACCATAACAGCGTGTCATCCACAGACCCCCATTAGTTTAAAACCCACAAAAACACACCATTTAGTTCAAAACATTTTTTCTTATTTTCTTCCTCAAACACCTAGGTGCATTTTATCACCAGGTGCATCTTATAAAGCGAAAAATACGGTGTGTGTGTGTGTGTGTGTGTGTATATATATATATATATATATATATATATATACACAGTACAGACCAAAAGTTTGGACACACCTCATTCAAAGAGTTTTCTTTATTTTCATGACTATGAAGGCATTAAAACTATGAATTAACACATGTGGAATTAAATACATAACAAACAAGTGTGAAACAACTGAAAATATGTCATATTCTAGGTTCTTCAAAGTAGCCACCTTTTGCTTTGATTACTGCTTTGCATACTCTTGGCATTCTCTTGATGAGCTTCAAGAGGTAGTCCCCTGAAATGGTCTTCCAACAGTCTTGAAGGAGTTCCCAGAGATGCTTAGCACTTGTTGGCCCTTTTGCCTTCACTCTGCGGTCCAGCTCACCCCAAACCATCTCGATTGGGTTCAGGTCCGGTGACTGTGGAGGCCAGGTCATCTGGCGCAGCACCCTATCACTCTCCTTCATGATCAAATAGCCCTTACTTTCAAAGTTTTCCCAATTTTTCGGCTGACTGACTGACCTTCATTTCTTAAAGTAATGATGGCCACTCGTTTTTCTTTATTAAGCTGCTTTTTTCTTGCCATAATACAAATTCTAACAGTCTATTCAGTAGGACTATCAGCTGTGTATCCACCTGACTTCTCCTCAACGCAACTGATGGTCCCAACCCCATTTATAAGGCAAGAAATCCCACTTATTAAACCTGACAGGGCACACCTGTGAAGTGAAAACCATTTCAGGGGACTACCTCTTGAAGCTCATCAAGAGAATGCCAAGAGTGTGCAAAGCAGTAATCAAAGCAAAAGGTGGCTACTTTGAAGAACCTAGAATATGACATATTTTCAGTTGTTTCACACATGTTTGTTATGTATATAATTCCACATGTGTTAATTCATAGTTTTGATGCCTTCAGTGTGAATCTACAATTTTCATAGTCATGAAAATAAAGAAAACTCTTTGAATGAGAAGGTGTGTCCAAACTTTTGGTCTGTACTGTATATATACTTACGATTCCTGAACCTATATATGTTTGTAATTATAAAAGTGTTAAGGTGTAAATCTTACAGGAGACATGTAATCATAGATGAGTCCTACACTTCAGTATCACAGCATCACATATCAATAATGAAAACTCCATTTTCAGTTTTTATTTATATATGCAGGTACTTTGTCTAGAAATTTGTATTAAAATGTAGAAGACATTTGAGGAAGATGTCTAAGATTATTAACAAGAGATGCTGATAATTTGGACTAGTTTTTAGTGCTACACTGCTGCCCTCTAGTGTTAGAACACAGAAACCTGGAGATTTGAATCAGCTCATGCTCCCAGGAAAATCCATATCTGAGGGAAGGTGATCCCATTCCCAAATAGATAGTGTACAACACAAACATGGTCTTCAGGGATAACTGCACAGGAACTGAAAAGAATGTGTCTATCCAAAAATTGAAGCATTGTTTCTTTCTTTAGACATACATATTAAAAGCATAAGAGAACATGCCAGGGAATCATACAATAGCATGATGCTGAGTAATTATATACACTCACCTAAAGAATTATTAGGAACACCTGTTCTATTTCTCATTAATGCAATTATCTAGTCAACCAATCACATGGCAGTTGCTTCAATGCATTTAGGGGTGTGGTCCTGGTCAAGACAATCTCCTGAACTCCAAACTGAATGTCAGAATGGGAAAGAAAGGCGATTTAAGCAATTTTGAGCGTGGCATGGTTGTTGGTGCCAGACGGGCCGGTCTGAGTATTTCACAATCTGCTCAGTTACTGGGATTTTCACGCACAACCATTTCTAGGGTTTACAAAGAATGGTGTGAAAAAGGAAAAACATCCAGTATGCGGCAGTCCTGTGGGCAAAAATGCCTTGTGGATGCTAGAGGTCAGAGGAGAATGGGCCGACTGATTCAAGCTGATAGAAGAGCAACGTTGACTGAAATAACCACTCGTTACAACGAGGTATGCAGCAAAGCATTTGTGAAGCCACAACACGCACAACCTTGAGGCGGATGGGCTACAACAGCAGAAGACCCCACTGGGTACCACTCATCTCCACTACAAATAGGAAAAAGGGGCTACAATTTGCACGAGCTCACCAAAATTGGACTGTTGAAGACTGGAAAAATGTTGCCTGGTCTGATGAGTCTCGATTTCTGTTGAGACATTCAAATGGTAGAGTCCAAATTTGGCGTAAACAGAATGAGAACATGTATCCATCCTTTGATGGCTACTTCCAGCAGGATAATGCACTATGTCACAAAGCTCGAATCATTTCAAATTGGTTTCTTGAACATGACAATGAGTTCACTGTACTAAAATGGCCCCCACACTGGGGGCGTGGTTTGCCAGCCGAGAGAGATGGCCGCTTGAGCGGTGTGCTCCCGAGCCCTACCAAGCGACTGATAAGCTACAACAAGCTGACACTAGTTTTAATCACCTAAAACTCATTTAAAGATATCCCTCCTTATTCCCAAGATGGTTAGAGGGTCAAGATCCGTTAAGAAGCAAGGGAAGCTTGACTTCTTTGTGGAGAGGATAAAAGACCAAGATGGCGCGGGATCGCCCGCCTCCACGCGCTCCTCAAGATCTGCAGAACAAGACTCTCCAACGACTACTCCAGTACAGCGGAGTAGCCCGCAAGCCTCTCCACCCTCCTATACCCACTCCTCTCCGGCGGATGAGTCTCCCCCAGCCCGGCCAGAGACACGCTTACCAGACCGGAGCAGTCCTCCTGACTCCCGGGGCTGCACAGACGTCTCCCCCTGTCAGAGCCCGCAAAAGCAGAAGCCGCGGCTTCAAGACGACACGCAAAGATCAGCAGGGGTGAGTGATCATAGTGCTCCGTCTCTAGCAGACTTCCCCACTACGGATGATCTAGCAACCGGCAGCATGATAAAGGAGATGTTAGTAGCCTTCAGCCGTTCCATGCATACAGAAATAGTGGCCTTGCTGTCTCCCCTGCACGCCTCCATTACTGAGGCGGATAAGCGAATTACTCATGTAGAGTCCAAAATGGGGGACTTCGCCGCATCGCATAACCAGCTCGTAGATGCCCACGAAGAGCTTACAGCTGAAGTCGAGAGACTCAAAAACAAGGTGGTAGACCTTGAAGACAGGTCCCGCCGCAACAACATCAAACTTAGGGGTATACCGGAGGACATACCACCTAAAGAGCTGGAGACCTATATTCTCGAACTTATGAGGTCGCTCCTGATAAACATGAGCGATAAAGACCTTATTCTAGATAGAGCGCACAGAGTGGCCCGACCAAAACATCTTCCTGACTCTGTTCCTAGAGACGTTCTAGCTAGGGTCCATTTCTTCCACGTAAAGGAACTACTGATGAATGCAGCTAGGAAGAAAGGCTCGCTACCTGCTCCGCATGAAGGGATCAAAATTTTCGCTGATTTATCCGCCCCAACCCTTCAACAGAGAAGAGCTTTAGCTCCCTTTACTGCTGCTTTACGCGACCACAACATTCCTTATAGATGGGGCTTCCCCACTAAAGTTCTGATCCAGCATCAAGGGACTCTACATGCAGTGCTTTCCTTGGACTCAGGAAGAAAATTATTAGAAGGATGGAACATTTCCATGAAAGATTCTCCTGACCTTCAAGCAAAAGGACCAGAACCCATTACAATGGACTGGCAGACGGTCCCGACCAGGCGTAGACCACATCGCTGATCAGTTAAAGGTTAACTTGTTGAATGGTTACCTGATTCTTTCTGGGCTCGGGCGGTCGGTTAGGCAAGAACTGCCTTACAAGCCCACACAATGGTGCCTGATGGCTATCAGGTGTCGTTCCACTGTTATAGTTTTTTCCTTCTTTTTTGTTTATTCCCTATTACTATTTTTTTGCTGTTATTTTACAATTCCTCTACAATTACTACTAAATATTACTCCGAGGGGTCAAAGGATAAGGATCATTTTTACAAATGACCTAGTTCAGTTTCATACTTCCATGTTTACTATATATAGGATTTACCTTTCAGACCTACCATTTCCTCCAACAGCATGGTACTAAAAGTCGCAGCTTTAAACGAAAAAGGCTTGAATAGCCCTTTTAAAAGATCCATGATGTGGAAGGAAATCCGTGAGCTGAAATGCGACATTTTCTGTGCCACAGAAACCCATTTGCTCCAATCGGATGGTCACAGGATCCACCACCCTACCAGTCACACTTCTGCAAAAAACAAAGGGGAGTTCTAGTGGCCATAAGCCATTCTGTGGCTTTTTCTTTGAAGTCCTCAGTTCTGGATCCTAATGGCAGATATATAATTTTAGTTTGCTCTAATAACAATGTGGATTATACGTTGGTTTTTCTTTATGCCCCTAACAGACATCAATGTTCCTTTTTTCGTCGTCTAGCTGCAAAAGTACTTGGGCTGAGATCTGGCCATGTGATCTGGAGCGGTGATTTTAACTCCATACTAGACCCAAGAGTAGATACCACAACTCCCTCCAGAGAAACCCCTGGAGCTATCAATTCTCTCTTCTTGCAGGAAGACCTATATGATATCTGGAGAATACAGCATGGCTCTGAAAGAGACTACTCTTTCTTCTCCTCGGCTTGTCAATCTTACTCCAGAATTTACATGTTCTTAACCAGCAGCTCAGTGATTGCAAATACGATCTCGTCATCCATACAGACGATCACATGGTCAGATCACGCCCCGATTTCCCTTTTCCTGAAGGAATCCCATTTCTCCAAACCTTATTCTCCATGGAGAAATAACACGTATGTTATAGACCACCCTGAACTGTCTCAGGAGCTTAAATCTGAACTAACAGAATTCTGTCACATAAATGAAGGATCAGTTAGTAACCCATCTATTCTATGGTGCGCCCACAAGGCGTTCATTAGAGGCGTCTTTATCAAAATAGGCAGCAGACTCCAGAGGGAACGTAAAGAAAAAATAAACAAGATACTAAATGAGATAAAAAGAATAGAGACCCTTAACAAGTCTCAAGTCTCCTCTACACACTCAGATAGTCTCAAATCACTGAGGTCCCAACTCTCCGCCTGTCTCCTCCATAAGTATGAATTTAGCTTAAAGAGAACACAGGCCAACTTCTACTCTCAGGATAACAAGGCGGGCCGTTTGCTGGCTAACCGTCTAAAGCAAAGAGCGGCTAAAGCTAAGATTCCCTATCTTTGAGATCCTTCCTCTGGGAAGAAAATATTATCCCCAACGGGAATAGCAGATGCTTTTGGAGACTTTTATGCTTCCCTTTATAATTTAGCCCCCCAAGAATGAGTCTCACCACCAAAAGCAGATCTCATTGATGCCTTTTTAGATAAGATAGGCCTAACACAATTGACTACTGCCCAATTACAAACTCTCAATGCCCCTATGACCACAGAAGAACTTAAAGCCATTATTAAAAAACTCCCCCCACACAAATCCCCAGGCCCAGATGGCCTATCAAACTCCTATTATAAAGCCTTTTTTGATCAGCTCTCCAGACACATGTTGCTTTCCTTTCAATCTGGCAGAGAACTGGGATCCTTCCCCAAAGAGATGCTCGAAGCGTTAATAGTGACTATACCAAAACCTAACAAACCAACTGATGATCCTAAAAATTTCCGCCCCGAATCCCTCCTTAACACGGATATTAAAATTTTCGCCAGAATCCTGTCATCCAGATTGGCCCCCCTCATTCCTCTTTTAGTGAACTCCGACCAGGTTGGTTTTGTCAAAGGTCGCCAAATACAGGAAAACTCTAGAAGGGTACTGAATCTTCTCTCCCATATCCAAAAAAGCAAGACCCCGGTGCTTTTTGTCACACTCGACGCCGAAAAAGCGTTCGACCGCATTTGCTGGTCTTTTTCTTTTGCGGTTTTGTCCAAAATGGGGATAGACGGCCCTATCCTTGCATCTATCCAAGCCCTGTATAAAGACCCATCTGCTAGAGTCTGGGTAAATGGATCCCTGTCTAAACCATTTTCCATTTCCAACGGAACCAGACAGGGATGCCCCTTCTCTCCCCTAATGTTCATTTTATCCATTGAACCCCTTGCCCAAGCTCTAAGAATGGAGGAGACAGTATCAGGCATACAGATAGCTGACCGCATTCATAAACTGAGTTTGTACGCTGATGATGTAATACTCACGCTTACAGACCCTACATCCTCCCTGTCCTCAGCCCTAGACATCATCTCTCAATTTGGCCAACTATCTTACTACAAGCTAAACTCTTCCAAATCCCAGGCCCTACCCATTAACTTGTCCCCCCAAACAGTCCAATTTCTTCAAGACAAATTCACTTTAGATTGGCAACCTAACCAAATTCAGTACCTAGGTATCAACCTCACCTCCTCAACCCATAGTCTTTTTCTAGCTAACTACCCCTCCTTGCTATCTAGCATTAAAAAAGAACTTGACCAGTATGATAAATTTGAAGTGTCTTGGATTGGTAGACTGGCCACTTTTCAGATGTTCGCATTACCCAAACTCCTTTATCTATTTAGGGTACTACCCATCAAACTCCCTATATCATATTTCTCGCAATGCAATAAAGTACTAAACGCCTTCTTGTGGCATGGCAAAAAACCTAGAATTGCATCCAAAATCTTACACACCAGGAAACAAATGGGAGGCATTAGCCTACCAAATATATATGACTACTATTTAGCGTCACAAATAGGCCCCCTAGAGAGTTGGTGGAAGTTAGACTTCTCCAAACAATGGACTCACATTGACTCCACAGAGGTGTTAGGGGGTAACCTCAAAGCCGTACTTATAGCCTCGTTATCCGAAAAGTTTATTAGTCCTAAATTGTCCTTCCTTGCCTCCAATGCCCTTAGCTGCTGGATAAAATATCATACCCTCACTGGAAAAGAGGCTCTTTCCAATACGATTCCAACCCCATTAGCAGTCCTTGACCATCTTATCCCTGATTTAGGCGTAGGAGCATGGAGAAAATATGGCCTGACAGAGATCCCCCAACTTTATCAGACTGATAGTCTGCAGTCCTTCGAATGGCTACACAGCACATACAAAGTTCCCAACACTGAATTTTATAAATATCTTAGAATCAGGTATTTCCTAACTGAAAACCCCACTTCACCATCCATCAACAGACGGTTACTAGAAATATGGTCAATACCTACCCAAATCCCAAAATCCCTTCGCCCTTTATACTCCCAGCTCAGTAATAAAGACAACTTCAACAAATCTGCACCGTTCATATCATGGGAAAAAGATTTAAAGTCTGAATTCTCTCCTCTACAATGGAAATCAGCTTTTAAATATATCTCAAAAAACATAACATGTGTAACACAATATGAATCATTTGTGAAGACCGCCTTAAGGTGGTATTTCACCCCTGAAAGGCTGCATATTATTTATCCGTCAGTCTCCCCAGTATGCTGGAGGAACTGTGGTAATAAAGGCTCGTTATTCCATATTCTATGGGACTGCCCAATAGTAAGGCCTTTTTGGGTTGAAGTTTTTTCCCTAATCTCTCAGCTCTCAAACACAGATTCATCCCTGTGCTCCCCCTCCCCCTCCTTAGCACTATTGATGATAGATATCATGGATATACCTAGCTCACATAGGGGTATAGTTTGTCATATCCTCCTCTCAGCCAAGTTGGCTATCACCTCAAAATGGAAATCTCCACACCCGCCCACCATACTTGATGTCACACAAAGGGTTAACAAAACTTGTCTATATGAACAAATCATGGCCTCTGCTTCAAATAACACAACCTGTAATACAAAGAAATATAAAAAAAACATGGGGTATCTGGAAGTCTTCTAGATATATGCTCCCCTTATGAACTCCCTAGCTAAATATCAGACAACTACTCACTCATATATGTCCCAACATCCTCCCCCCCCCCTTTTCTTTATTGGTTCACCCTGAGGAATTGTGGATCTTATGTTTTATTGTTTGACTTTATATGATATTATTTCTGTATAATTTGTAAACTTTGCTTACCACTTGTGCAGATTTGTGCTTTCATTCCCTCTATAAGGGATTTATTTGTTCATCTACAACTGCGCTCACCTGCGTGTGTTGAGCAGTTCTAGCTGTACTTAATATATATACACATATATGTACTTTTGTTCTTTATTAACATTCTTCAATAAAAAACTTTGACGATAAAATGGCCCCCACAGTCACCAGATCTCAACCCAATAGAGCATCTTTGGGATGTGGTGGAGTGGGAGCTTCGTGCCCTGGATGTGCATCCCTCAAATCTCCATCAACTGCAAGATGCTATCCTATCAATATGGGCCAACATTTCTAAAGAATGCTATCAGCACCTTGTTGAATCAATGCCACGTAGAATTAAGGCAGTTCTGAAGGCAAAAGGGGGTCCAACACCGTATTAGTATGGTACACCTAATAATTCTTTAGGTGAGTGTATAGTTAATTTACCTACTTAAAAAACTTCAGTTTTTACTGAAATGTCTTAAAGGGATTGTCCAGGATTTTAAAAAATTTCCCTCCCACCCAGCAGGATCTGTAAAGAGAGCTATACTTACCTGCTCCCTGCCACTCTGTTCAGGCTTCAAGGCTCCCAGGCTGTCTTCACTGAACATCCCCACTTGTAAACTTCTTGCACGGGTTGGGTCACATTAGGTCTGCAGTAAATGATTATTTCAGTAATCGAGTATTCTATTGATTATTTTTTACAATTAATCAAGTATTCTAATAAGAAAAAATTAATTAATAGACTGTTTTCCTTTATTAAAACTCATCAGACCCCCTGCCATCAGTCCTCAACACCCTTCATTCCCCCCTGTGTGATCAGCCCAAGTGCTTCAGTTACCCCCAGTGTCATCGGCTCCACTATCCCCCAGTGCCTTCAGCTCTCCCCCACCCCAGAGCCATCAGCTCTCCCCCACCCCAGAGCCATCAGCTCTTCCCCACCCCAGAGCCATAAGATCTTCCCCACCCCAGAGCCATCTTCTCTCCCCCACCCCAGAGCCATCTTCTCTCCCCCACCCCAGAGCCATCAGCTCTCCCCCACCCCAGAGCCATCATCTCTTCCCCACCCCAGAGCCATAAGCTCTCCCCCCTTGTGCCGGCAGTTCTCCCCCCTTGTGCCAGCAGCGCTTCCCCCTTGTGCCAGCAGCTCTTCCTCCCTTGTGCCAGCAGCTCTTCCTCCCTTGTGCCAGCAGCTCTTCCTCCCTTGTGCTAGCAGCTCCCCCCCTTAGGCCAGCAGCTCTCCCCCCCTTGTGCCAGCATCTCCCCCCCCCCCCTTGTGCCAGGAGCTCTCCCCCCTTACTTGTGCCAGCAGCTCTCCCCCCTTGTGAAATCATCTCCCCCCCTGCTCCTCCTGACACCCGGAGTGCACAGCATCATTGGTTGCTATGACGCTGTGCTCTTCGGGCGCCCAGCCTTAGTTGCACCAACTTACCTTTCCAGCAGGGGCGCCGTTGACACTACATCGTTCCGCGCTGCTTTGCATCTGACGTCACACAGCGCGTCAAGTCATGGCATGCGTACGTCAGGAGGTCAGGTCAGAGCGGGACTATGGATGTGCTGTGGAGTGTCCGGAGGCCCCCTGCTGGAGAGGTGAGTATTGCGGGCCAGCAGGAGACCACGGAGACATACAGTGTCCTTTTTCCGTAGACTGTGTCCGCTGCGGACAGTGACATTAGCTGCGCCACATCTCCTGTGTAAAGTGTGCGCATCCAAAAAATATCTGTGACATACAGTGTACTTTTTCAAAAGACGATGTCCGCTTCTGACAGTGACATAACCAGTGCCACATCTGCAGGGTAACGTGTGTGCATCCAAAAAATATCTGACATCCAGTGTACTTTTTCCGTAGACGATGTCCGCAGCAGACAGTGAAATTAGCTGCGCCACATCTCCTGTGTAAAGTGTGCGCATCCAAAAAATATCTGTGACATTCAGTGTCCGGTGTCCGCTTCTGACAGTGACATTACCAGGGCCACATCTGCAGTATAACGTGTGCGCTTTAAAAATTTATCTGTGACATACAGTGTACTTTTTTGCGTAGACGCTGCGGACAGTGACATTACCGGTGGTACCTCTCCTGTATAATGTTTCCTCATCCCAAATACCTGCGACATTCACTGTAATTTTTCATTAGCTCCTGTCGACAGCATTGACATTACCTGTGGGATATCTCCTGTGTGACGTTTCCACATTCCAAATCCTACGCTACTGTACGTGTGACAGACTTTCAATCATATATAACATTTAATATGAAGAAGGCGAGCAGTAAGGGACGTGGCTGTGGCCGTGATGCTGATGGTGCACGCAGAGGCCGTGGCCCTGGGTGCGGTGAAACCGTGCCTGCTGCCACAAGCACAAGAAAAACAATCATCCACGATACCTAGCTTCTTGTCCCAGTTTGCAGGGCGGGGCAGGTCACCACTCTTGAAGTCAGACCAGTGCGACCAGGTTGGATTGCAGCAGATAATGCTTCCAGTCTGTTAAGCACCACCCTGTCTTCCATCAAGTCCAGTCTCATTAGCCAAGAGTCTGCTCAACCCAGTCCTCACCCTGCTCCCACACTCGGATATTCCGAGGAGCTCTTTTCAGCGCCATTCCTTGATTTGGCCCTCTCGCCAAGCACGCTTGAAGAGGGACAGATCTTGTGCCCTGATTCCCAAACTCTTGAGCATCCACAATCACAAGAAGATGACGGTGGGGAGCGGCAATTACTGTTTAATGAGGTGGATGATGATAAGACACAGTTT
Source organism: Bufo bufo (assembly GCF_905171765.1). Classification (NCBI taxonomy): domain Eukaryota; kingdom Metazoa; phylum Chordata; class Amphibia; order Anura; family Bufonidae; genus Bufo; species Bufo bufo. The sequence continues at coordinate 95,852,814 of NC_053396.1, forward strand.
CCAATAACTCAATGGCAATTAGTGTCTCAAGAGGTTGATGAAGAGGATAAGACATAGTTGTCAATCACTGAGGTTGTGGTTAGGTCAACAAGTCAGGAGGATGAGCAGAGTAAGGAAGTGGAAGAGGAGGTGGTGAACGATGAAGTCACTGACCCAACCTGGGAAGATGGAAAGCTGAGCGAGGACAGCAGTGCAGAGGGGGAGGGATCTGCTGCACCGCAACAGGCTGGAAGAGGCAGTAGGGTGGCAAAAGGGAGAAGGCGGGCCACACCAAACATGCCCTCAACTGTTCCATGGAGCACCCCCTTGTGGAAATCTCCCTTGCCAAAGGGTAGGTGTTCCGCAGTATGACGCTTTTTTGAGGAAAGTGCGGACGACAAAAGAATAGTAGTTTGCAACCTGTGCCGTACCAAAATGAGCCGGGGCGTGAACACTAGCAACCTCACCACCACCAGCATAATCCACCACATGGCATCCAAGCACCCTAGTAAGTAGGACGAACGCCTGCGTCCACAATCTGTGTCTGCGGGTCACACCACTGCCTCCTCTTCCCCTGTGTTACGTGCTGGCCAATCCCCTGTCGAAGGTGCAGACCCGGATGCCTCCCGCCCTGAACCTGGACCTTCGCAAGCACCATCAGCGACCACATCCACTTCCGTGTTCCAGCGCAGCGTCCAAATGTCCTTACCCCAGGCATTTGAACGCAAGCGCAAATACCCAGCCACCCACCCACAGGCCATAGCACTAAATGCGCAGCTTTCCAAATTACTGGCCCTGAAAATGTTGCCATTTAGGCTTGTGGACACTGAGGCCTTCCGCAGCCTGATGTCGGCAACAATCCCGCGTTATGCAGTCCCCAGCCACCACTATTTTTCAAGGTGTGCCGTGCCCGCCTTACACCAACATGTGTCCCGTAACATCACACGTGCCCTGACCAACGCAGTTACTGGGAAGGTCCACTTAACCACGGACACATGGACAAGTGCATTCAGCCAGGGACGTTACATTTCCCTGACGGCTGTTGTGGAGGCCAGGAGCGAGTCGTACCCTGGGATGGCACAAGCTCTTACCGACGCCAAGAATTGTGGGCTCTAAATCCATCAGGGTTTCCACCACCACCTACGTTAATGGCTCCGACCCCCACTTTTCCTCCTCCGCCTTCTTCACCACTTCCACCTCTGAATTATTTGCGTGCAGCACCAGTCAGTCATCAGTCGGTAGCTGGAAGCAGTGTAGCACTGCAGTCGGGAAGAGGCAATAGGCCGTGCTAAAGCTGATATGCTTAGCGGACAAAAAGCACACCGCCACAAAGCTGTGGCAGGTGATAAGAGACCAGACTGTTGTGTGGCTCTCGCCACTCAACCTAGAACCAGGCATGGTTGTGTCTGATAATCACCGTAACTTGGTGGAGGCTTTGGAGCTCCGGAAGCTCACACACATCCCATGCCTAGCCCACATCTTAAGCTTAGTGGTTCAGCGGTTTCTCAAAACCTACTCCAATTTGCCTGAGCTACTGGTGAAGGTGCGCTGCGTGTGTGCACATTTCCAAAAGCCATCGACAGCTTTAGCCGGTCTGTCAACGCTGCAGCAGCGCTTGAAATTGTCAGCTCACCGGCTGTTGTGCGACGTGTGCACGCACTGGAACTCGACGTTCCACATGTTGGCCAGGCTTTGTGAACAGCAGAGGGCAGTAGTGGAATACCAGCTGCAACATGGTCGTCGCCTTTCCAGTCAGCTTCCGCTATTCTCAAGCGAGGAGTGGGCATGGATGTCTGACCTCCGTGAGGTTTTAAGAAACTTTGAGGAATCAAAACAGATGGTGAGCGGCGATAACGCTATTATCAGCGTAACCATCCCACTTCTGTGTCTACTCAAACGCTCGCTGCTCACAATTAAGGACGACGCTTTGCATGTGGAAGAGGTGGAAATGGAGGAAGACATTACACAGGGTGATAGCCAGACCACCCTCAGTTCGTCTTCTCAGCGCGAATTGGATGATGAAGAGAAGGAGGAGGAGCAGGAGATGGTTGCCTCCCCTACAGAGAGTAGTACCCATGGAAGTTTAATTCCACCTGTTCTGCGTGGGTGGGCAGAAGAGGAGGAAGATGATGAGGAGATTGAGAGTGATCCTCCTGATGACGACAGCGAAGTCTTGCCTGTTGATACTCTGGCACACATGGCTGACTTCATGTTAAGCTGCCTTTCCTGTGACCTGTGCGTTATATGCATTTTAGACAACACGGATTACTGGTTGTTCACCCTTCTCGACCCCCGCTACAAAGAGAACTTCTCATCTCTCATTCCTCTGGTGGAGAGGCTGAGCAAAATGGTGCAATACCAGAAGTTCCTTGTTGATAAATTGCTCCAAAAATTTCCAGCTGACAAAGCTGGCGGCAGAGTTTGTAGTTCCTTGGGTAACCGAGGAGGGGAGACAAGGGGTACACACAGCAGTTCCAAAAGAGGCAGGGCAACACTCTCCAAAGCCTGGGACAGTTTCATGATGCCCCGCCAGCACCCTCACCCTGATGCACGGCCTACTGTCACAAGGAGGGAAAAATTTAGGAAGATGGTGAAGGAGTACATACAGTGGCGTAACTACCGGGGAAGCAGCTGCTTCGGGCCCGGCGTCCCGGCAGCGTGTGTGACAGTTTATTTTCAAGTTCGTTAAATATCGATGTCTTACTGTTCATAGCAGCTGACCAGGCCCCCTCGCTAATGTGATCTAATCTTACTGTCTCCTAAAGTCTTCTGATGTGTCTGGGATTCGAACCCACAACCTCCAATGTCTGAATGTATCAGAGGCAAAGCATTTACCCTCACAACCATAAAGGCTGCAATACAACTGATTGAAAAAATATGAGACTACTGTTATAGCTGGCTAAGTGTACATCTATACACATGACAACCGCCCTAACACACCCAGCACTGCTACATCTAATACACATGACAGCTGCACCAGCACACTCAGCTCTACTATATCTCTATATATGACAGCTGCTCCAGCAAACCCAGCTCTGCTACATCTATACACATGACAGCTGCCCCAACACACCCAGCACTGCTATATCTATATATGACAGCTGTTCCAGCAAACCCAGCTCTGCTACATGTATACACATGACAGCTGCCCAAACACACCCAGCACTGCTACATCTAATACACATGACAGCTGCACCAGCACACTCAGCTTTACTATATCTCTATATATGACAGCTGCTCCAGCAAACCCAGCTCTGCTACATCTATACACATAACAGCTGCCCAAACACACCCAGCACTGCTACATCTAATACACATGACAGCTGCACCAGCACACTCAGCTCTACTATATCTCTATATATGACAGCTGCTCCAGCAAACCCAGCTCTGCTACATCTATACACATGACAGCTGCCCCAACACACCCAGCACTGCTATATCTCTATATGACAGCTGTTCCAGCAAACCCAGCTCTGCTACATGTATACACATGACAGCTGCCCAAACACACCCAGCACTGCTACATCTAATACACATGACAGCTGCACCAGCACACTCAGCTCTACTATATCTCTATATATGACAGCTGCCCCAGCAAACCCAGCACTGCTACATCTATACACATGACAGCTGCACCAGCACACTCAGCTCTACTATATCTCTATATATGACAGCTGCTCCAGCAAACCCAGCTCTGCTACATCTATACACATGACAGCTGCCCAAACACACCCAGCACTGCTATATCTCTATATGACAGCTGTCCCAGCAAACCCAACTCTGCTACATGTATACACATGACAGCTGCCCAAACACACCCAGCACTGCTATATCTAATACACATGACAGCTGCACCAGCACACTCAGCTCTACTATATCTCTATATATGACAGCTGCCCCAGCAAACCCAGCACTGCTACATCTATACACATGACAGCTGCCCAAACACACTCAGCTCTACTATAACTCTATATAGGACAGCTGCTCCAGCAAACCCAGCTCTGCTACATCTATACACATGACAGCTGCCCCAACACACCCAGCACTGCTATATCTCTATATGACAGCTGTCCCAGCACACTCAGCTCTGCTATATCTCTATATATGAGCAGCTGTCATGTGTATAGATGTACACTTAGCCAGCTATAACAGTAGAAGTGTCATATTTTTTCAATCAGCAGCAAGGCATCTCTTATGGTCTTGTGGTTAGATGCTTTGCCTCTGATACAGAAAGTCGTGGGTTCGAATTCCAGCAGAAACCTTTTCTGAAATACAAGCACTGACTCCATATATGGACATACAGGGCGGGACACAGGAAGAGGCTGCATCGCATCGCTGACATGGAGGTAAGTAGAGGTGTTTATTATTATTTTTTAATACCCGACTGTTACTGCCATGGGAGGAGCGAGGCATCTGATACTGGCACATGGGGGGGGGAAGAGGCACCTGATACTGGCACATGGGGTGAGGCACCTGATACTGGCACCTGCGGGGGGAGGGGGGTTTGGCACCTGATACTGGCACATGGGAGGGGGAGAGAGGCACCTGATACTGGCACATGGGGGGAGGCACCTGAAACTGGCACCTGGGGGGGGAGGGGGGGTTGGCACCTGATACTGGCACATGGGGGGGGGAGAGGCACCTGATACTGGCACATGGGGGGAGGCACCTGAAACTGGCACCTGGGGGGGAGGGGGGGTTGGCACCTGATACTGGCACATTGGGGGGGTAGAGAGGCACCTGATACTGGCACATGGGGGGGAGAGGGGTTGGCACCTGATACTGGCACCTGGGGAGGGAGGGGGGGGGGGGAGAGAGGCATTTGATACTGGCACTTTTTTTGTGGGGGGGGGGGAGATGGCACTATGATACTGGGATATGTGGGGGGGGAGGAGAGAGGCACTTGATACTGGCACATGGGGGGGGCATCTATGGGGACACTTACTGGCACATTATTGGGGGGCATTATGGGGGACACTAGGCCGGCAGCCTATCAGAGGCCGGACACTGAGGGGCATCTACTGGGGCACTATATATGAGGCATTTTATACTGGTACATTATGGGGGGCACTAGCAGGAAGGGGGGAGAGGAGCACTATGGGGGAATTTACTGGGGGCACTATATAGGGGTATTTTATACTGGTACATTATGGGGGCACTATGGGGACATTAGCTCAACTGGGGGCATTAAAAGGGGGTATTTTTGCACTGTCACATTATAAGGAAAATTATTACTATTGGGGGGTGGGCATTATGGTGGGCTTTATTACTCCCCCATGGTATGACCCCCTAGTAGCAGCACCAGCCTCTCCCTGCTCTGCTATTCCTCTGCCCCTTCTCCAAATCCTTATTATGAAATCTTTCTCATTAGGATAAAGCACAACATCAGCTCCGCCGAGCCCCCGGCCAAAGTGGTGAAGTGATGTCCGAGATCCCCAAGGGCCAAGTCCAGTAACTGTGAGTTTTCGTGTGAAATATGTTTATGTTATACACATATAGCATCCACTGTGCCACACAATATAGAGTATACCGCTACACTGTGCCCGACAATATACAGTATACCGCTACACTGTGCCCGACAATATACAGTATACCGCTACACTGTGCCCGACAATATACAGTATACCGCTACACTGTGCCAAAGGAGTGGGGTTTACACAGGAGGAGGGAGGTGCGAAGCGCGCTGGGGGGGGCCCTTACAAATATTTGCTGTGGGGCCCAGTCACTTCTAGTTACGCCCCTGAGTACATAGCAGACCGTGCCAGCATCCTCAATGATCCCTCTGTGCCCTACAACTACTAGGTGTCCAAGCTGGACACATGGCACGAACTGGCGCTCTACGCCTTGGAGGTGCTGGCCTGCCCTGCCGTCAGTGTTTTGTCTGAGCGGGTATTTAGTGCTGCTGGTGGCATTATAACAGATAAGCATATCCGCCTGTCAACTGAAAATGCTGACAGGTTGACTCTTATAACAATGAACAAGGCCTGGATTGACCATGACTTCTCGACTCCACCAGAGGAAAGCTGATGAACATAAAGGCACTTTAAATGTGTTGTTTATAATGTACTGAATACACTGTATTCCCATGCACCCCTTCCACCACAAACAAGGGTATATGGTTGAATCTTCCCTTTCTCATCCTCCTTCTCCTCTTCCATCATATCAACATGCTTATTCGTCGCATATAATGCCCTCGCATATATGCCCTTCGCATATAATGTTTCACAGGGTCAGCTCAGCTGCAGGCCCTCGTATATAATTTTTTAGAGGATCAGCTCACCAGTAGGCCCTCACCTACAATGTTTTACAGGGTCAGCTCACCAGCAGGCCCTCGCATATAATTTTTTAAATGGTCAGATCACCAGTAGGTCGTCACCTACAATCCTTTACAGGGTCAGCTCACCTGAAGGCCCTCACTTATAATTTTTTAGAGGGTCAGCTCACCAGCAGGCCCTCGCATATAATTTTATTACAGGGTCAGCTCACCAGCAGGCCTTCACCTACAATCTTTTACAGGCTCAGCTCACCTGAACGCCCTCGCATATAATTTTTTAGAGGGTCAGCTCACCTGCAGCCCCTCACATACAACCTTTTAGAGGGTCAGCTCACCAGCAGGCCCTCACCTACAATCTTTTACAGGGTCAGCTCACCAGCAGGCCCTCGCATATAATGTTTTACAGGGTCAGCTCACCAGCAGGCCCTCGTAATAATTTTTTACAGGGTCAGCTCACCAGCAGGCCTTCACCTACAATCTTTTACAGGGTCAGCTAATCTGCAGGCCCTTTCATATAATGTTTTAGAGGGTCAGCTCACCTGCAGGCCCTCACCTACAACCTTTTAGAGCTTTAGCTCACCAGCAGGCCCTCACCTACAATCTTTTACAGGGTCAGCTCACCTGCAGGCTTGCACCAAAAAAAAATTACAGGGTCAGCTCACCAGCAGGCCTGCACCTAAAATCTTTTATAGGGTCAGCTCACCTGCAGGCCCGCACCTAATTATATCTAATAGGTAATTTGCACGCATGCTGCCTTGCTTGGATGTAGTATCCGTAGCCATTTCTCAGATTCCCTATCCAGAATCGAACCCTGATTCCCCGTTACCTGTGGTCACCATGGTTGGCGCTGAAAATAACATCGAAAGTTGATAGGGCAGACATCCAAATGGATTATCTGTAAAGAATAAATCAAGGCAACTGGACTTACTGTAGATTTCTTGAAAACGTTTCACTCATTTTTCCAACGAGCTTTCTCAATTCTGAGTGACTGTACGAGAATAAATATGTAACTGAATCAACATCTGGTAATTATACCCAGCATGGGGTCAGAGGTCATTATACCTAGCATTGGGTCTGATTCCATTATCCTAATTGGAGTCAGTAGGTGACAATGACCTCCCAGAAAAAGGTGTCAAGACAGCATTATATGTGGCAGACAATAGATGTCTAACCCCCCCCCCCCCGCCTCTATTCAAGCTTGGCTTCTCCATTTTTACGTAGATTGCCTCCTTCACACCTCGTTTGTACCAATCGGCCTCCTTATCCAAAACACGTACTTGACTGTCTTCAAAGGTGTGACCTATTTCTTTTAGATGTAAGTACACGGCTGAATCTTGACCAGAGATTTTGGCTCTTCTATGCTGAGCCATACTTTGACCCCATGCTGTGTATAATTACCAGATGTTGATTCAGTTACATATTTATTCCCAGAGAATTCTTGTACAGTCACTCAGAATTGAGAAAGCTCGTTGGAAGAACGAGTGAAACGTTTTCAAGAAATCTACAGTAAGTCCAGTTGCCTTGATTTATTCTTTACAGATATACCATGACCTGGATAAATGAGAACCTTCACAGACATCCAAATCGATTGTCGCCGTCACGGTTATCTAGAGTCACCAAAGCGACAGCAGGCCCTCGCCCATAATGTTTTAGATGGTCAGATGTGCAGGCCCTTGCTCCAAATGTTTTTGAGGGTCACCAGCAGGCCATCAATCATAATCATTTTATATACAAGTAAATATACAGGAAAGAATGTTTCCAAACAATTTTTCCTCTAAAATCGATTTTATCTTTGGTTTTGCGCGTATTATTGTCAGTCTGTAAGTGGCGTACTACTCGGACAACATCGTTCCCGGCAGCTACCTGGGAGTCCAAGATGCATCCAGACATCCTCCCCATGCTGTTCCCAAACCATTTTGGTGGTGTTTCCATAAATTTCTGACCTTTTCCTATGAACCAGGCACCCTCCCCTCTATAGAGCAGGGGGTGCCTGGTTTAATGCTCGGGTTCTCCCATTGACTTCCATTATACTCGGGTGCTCGGTAGAGCACCCGAGCATCCCGATGTGTTTGGCCAGAGCACCTGAGCACTTTGGTGCTCGATCAACACTAGTGGGGACCAGTTAGTTCAAGTCTAGTCTTCCCTAGACAGGGGAAGGGTGTGCAGGGGCATGTCTCTGCTGAATGTGCCCACGCCAGCTAGAGCACCTTAAGCTCTGCTGACCATGGGGGCAGAAGCCTAAAGCTTTAGGAGCCAGGAGGAAGTTTCCTGGCATAACCTAGCAGAGTTGAGTTTGCCTGCCAGTTTCATGCTAAAGCCTGCTGGAACCAAGACACAGCCTGAAAACTGTTTGAAGAAATGTTTATTCAAAGTAAAGCTGCCACTGAACTTCATCTCAAGGTCTGGACTCAAGATCTTTCCAATCCCTCAATTATTCCCTCTATTTAGTAATAGAACAATGAGCGAGCACTCATACACTTGGCAACCAAATTGACATGTGCAGAAAATATTTATTAAATCCCCATAAAATACAAGTAATAAAATACCCACCCTTCTTTCTCTATCAAATCCGAATAATTGTATCAAACTCTAGGATTCCTATGAAACTTTCAAGATTCCTCACATTTATTATTTATTGTTTTACATTTTTATATTGATATTTTAACCTCCTCAGGACCGCCGTACGCAGGATTGCGTCTTTGCGGCGGTCCTGTTGTTCTGGGTGGACGCGCCGGTGCGTCCTCTCGCGAGACGCGAGATTTCCTGTGAACGCGCGCACACAGGCGCGCGCGTTCACAGGATCGGAAGGTAAGCGAGTGGATCTCCAGCCTGCCAGCGGCGATCGTTCGCTGGCAGGCTGGAGATGTGATTTTTTTAACCCCTAACAGGTATATTAGACGCTGTTTTGATAACAGCGTCTAATATACCTGCTACCTGGTCCTCTGGTGGTCCCCTTTGTTTGGATCGACCACCAGAGGACACAGGCAGCTCAGTAATATGTTGCACCAAGCACCACTACACTACACCCCCCCCCCGTCACTTATTAACCCCTTATTAGCCCTTGATCACCCCTGATCACCCCATATAGACTCCCTGATCACCCCCCTGTCATTGATTACCCCCCTGTCATTGATCACCCCCCTGTAAAGCTCCATTCAGATGTCCGCATGATTTTTACGGATCCACTGATAGACTGATCGGATCCGTAAAAATCATACGGACGTCTGAATGCAGCCTTACAGGGGAGTGATCAATGACGGAGGTGATCACCCCATATAGACTCCCTGATCACCCCCCTGTCATTGATCACCCCCCTGTAAAGCTCCATTCAGATGTCCGCATGATTTTTACGGATCCACTGATAGACTGATCGGATCCGTAAAAATCATACGGACGTCTGAATGGAGCCTTACAGGGGAGTGATCAATGACTGTGGTGATCACCCCATATAGACTCCCTGATCACCCCCCTGTCATTGATTACCCCCCTGTCATTGATCACCCCCCTGTAAAGCTCCATTCAGATGTCCGCATGATTTTTACGGATCCACTGATAGACTGATCGGATCCGTAAAAATCATACGGACGTCTGAATGCAGCCTTACAGGGGCGTGATCAATGACTGTGGTGATCACCCCATATAGACTCCCTGATCACCCCCCTGTCATTGATTACCCCTCTGTCATTGATCACCCCCCTGTAAAGCTCCATTCAGATGTCCGCATGATTTTTACGGATCCACTGATAGACTGATCGGATCCGTAAAAATCATACGGACGTCTGAATGCAGCCTTACAGGGGAGTGATCAATGACGGAGGTGATCACCCCATATAGACTCCCTGATCACCCCCCTGTCATTGATTACCCCTCTGTCATTGATCACCCCCCTGTAAAGCTCCATTCAGATGTCCGCATGATTTTTACGGATCCACTGATAGACTGATCGGATCCGTAAAAATCATACGGACGTCTGAATGCAGCCTTACAGGGGAGTGATCAATGACTGTGGTGATCACCCCATATAGACTCCCTGATCACCCCCCTGTCATTGATTACCCCTCTGTCATTGATCACCCCCCTGTAAAGCTCCATTCAGATGTCCGCATGATTTTTACGGATCCACTGATAGACTGATCGGATCCGTAAAAATCATACGGACGTCTGAATGGAGCTTTACAGGGGGGTGATCAATGACAGAGGGGTAATCAATGACAGGGGGGTGATCAGGGAGTCTATATGGGGTGATCACCACAGTCATTGATCACTCCCCTGTAAGGCTGCATTCAGACGTCCGTATGATTTTTACGGATCCGATCAGTCTATCAGTGGATCCGTAAAAATCATGCGGACATCTGAATGGAGCTTTACAGGGGGGTGATCAATGACAGTTGGGTGATCACCCCATATAGACTCCCTGATCACCCCCCTGTCATTGATCACCCCCCTGTCATTGATCCCCCCCCCCCCCCCTGTAAGGCTGCATTCAGTCTTTTTTTTGGCCCAAGTTAGCGGAATTTTTTTTTTTTTCTTACAAAGTCTCATATTCCACTAACTTGTGACAAAAAATAAAATCTCACATGAACTCACCATACCCCTCACGGAATCCAAATGCGTAAAATTTTTTAGACATTTATATTCCAGACTTCTTCTCACGCTTTAGGGCCCCTAGAATGCCAGGGCAGTATAAATACCCCACATGTGACCCCATTGGGGAAAGAAGACACCCCCAGGTATTCCGTGAGGGGCATATTGAGTCCATGAAAGATTGAAATTTTTGTCCCAAGTTAGCGGAACGGGAGACTTTGTGAGAAAAAAATAAAAAATATCAATTTCCGCTAACTTGTGCCAAAAAAAAAAAAATTCTATGAACTCGCCATGCCCCTCATTGAATACCTTGGGGTGTCTTCTTTCCAAAATGGGGTCACATGTGGGGTATTTATACTGCCCTGGCATTCTAGGGGCCCCAAAGCGTGAGAAGAAGTCTGGTATCCAAATGTCTAAAAATGCCCTCCTAAAAGGAATTTGGGCCCCTTTGCGCATCTAGGCTGCAAAAAAGTGTCACACATCTGGTATCGCCGTACTCAGGAGAAGTTGGGCAATGTGTTTTGGGGTGTCATTTTACATATACCCATGCTGGGTGAGATAAATATCTTGGTCAAATGCCAACTTTGTATAAAAAAATGGAAAAAGTTGTCTTTTGCCAAGATATTTCTCTCACCCAGCATGGGTATATGTAAAAAGACACCCCAAAACACATTCCCCAACGTCTTCTGAATACGGCGATACCAGATGTGTGACACTTTTTTGCAGCCTAGGTGGGCAAAGGGGCCCACATTCCAAAGAGCACCTTTCGGATTTCACTCGTCATTTACCTACTTACCACACATTAGGGCCCCTGGAAAATGCCAGGGCAGTATAACTACCCCACAAGTGACCCCATTTTGGAAAGAAGACACCCCAAGGTATTCCGTGAGGGGCATGGCGAGTTCCTAGAATTTTTTATTTTTTGTCACAAGTTAGTGGAAAATGATGATTTTTTTTTTTTTTTTTTTTTTCATACAAAGTCTCATATTCCACTAACTTGTGACAAAAAATAAAAACTTCCATGAACTCACTATGCCCATCAGCGAATACCTTGGGGTCTCTTCTTTCCAAAATGGGGTCACCTGTGGGGTAGTTATACTGCCCTGGCATTCTAGGGGCCCAAATGTGTGGTAAGGAGTTTGAAATCAAATTCTGTAAAAAATGACGAGTGAAATCCGAAAGGTGCTCTTTGGAATATGGGCCCCTTTGCCCACCTAGGCTGCAAAAAAGTGTCACACATCTGGTATCTCCGTACTCAGGAGAAGGTGGGGAATGTGTTTTGGGGTGTCATTTTACATATACCCATGCTGGGTGAGAGAAATATCTTGGCAAAAGACAACTTTTCCCATTTTTTTATACAAAGTTGGCATTTGACCAAGATATTTATCTCACCCAGCATGGGTATATGTAAAAAGACACCCCAAAACACATTCCCCAACTTCTACTGAATACGGAGATACCAGATGTGTGACACTTTTTTGCAGCCTAGGTGGGCAAAGGGGCCCACATTCCAAAGAGCACCTTTCGGATTTCACTCGTCATTTTTTACAGAATTTGATTTCAAACTCCTTACCACACATTTGGGCCCCTAGAATGCCAGGGCAGTATAACTACCCCACAAGTGACCCCATTTTGGAAAGAAGAGACCCCAAGGTATTCGCTGATGGGCATAGTGAGTTCATGGAAGTTTTTATTTTTTGTCATAAGTTAGTGGAATATGAGACTTTGTATGAAAAAAAAAATAAAAAAAGAAATCAGCATTTTCCACTAACTTGCGACAAAAAATAAAAAATTCTAGGAACTCGCCATGCCCCTCACGGAATACCTTGGGGTGTCTTCTTTCCAAAATGGGGTCACTTGTGGGGTAGTTATACTGCCCTGGCATTCTAGGGGCCCAAATGTGTGGTAAGGAGTTTGAAATCAAATTCTGTAAAAAATGACCTGTGAAATCCGAAAGGTGCTGTTTGGAATATGGGCCCCTTTGCCCACCTAGGCTGCAAAAAAGTGTCACACATCTGGTATCTCTGTATTCAGGAGAAGTTGAGGAATGTGTTTTGGGGTGTCTTTTTACATATACCCATGCTGGGTGAGATAAATATCTTGGTCAAATGCCAACTTTGTATAAAAAAATGGGAAAAGTTGTATTTTGCCAAGATATTTCTCTCACCCAGCATGGGTATATGTAAAATGACACCCCAAAACACATTCCCCACCTTCTCCTGAGTACAGAGATACCAGATGTGTGACACTTTTTTGCAGCCTAGGTGGGCAAAGGGGCCCATATTCCAAAGAGCACCTTTCGGATTTCACAGGTCATTTTTTACAGAATTTGATTTCAAACTCCTTACCACACATTTGGGCCCCTAGAATGCCAGGGCAGTATAACTACCCCACAAGTGACCCCATTTTGGAAAGAAGAGACCCCAAGGTATTTCGTGATGGGCATAGTGAGTTCATGGAAGTTTTTATTTTTTGTCACAAGTTAGTGGAATATGAGACTTTGTAAGAAAAAAAAAGAAAAAAATCATCATTTTCCGCTAACTTGTGACAAAAAATAAAAAGTTCTATGAACTCATTATGCCCATCAGCGAATACCTTAGGGTGTGTACTTTCCGAAATGGGGTCATTTGTGGGGTGTTTGTACTGTCTGGCCATTGTAGAACCTCAGGAATCATGACAGGTGCTCAGAAAGTCAGAGCTGCTTCAAAAAGCGGAAATTCACATTTTTGTACCATAGTTTGTAAACGCTATAACTTTTACCCAAACCATTTTTTTTTTACCCAAACATTTTTTTTTTATCAAAGACATGTAGAACAATAAATTTAGAGCAAAATTTATATATGGATGTCGTTTTTTTTGCAAAATTTTACAACTGAAAGTGAAAAATGTCATTTTTTTGCAAAAAAATCGTTAAATTTCGATTAATAACAAAAAAAGTAAAAATGTCAGCAGCAATGAAATACCACCAAATAAAAGCTCTATTAGTGAGAAGAAAAGGAGGTAAAATTCATTTGGGTGGTAAGTTGCATGACCGAGCAATAAACGGTGAAAGTAGTGTAGGTCAGAAGTGTAAAAAGTGGCCTGGTCTTTCAGGGTGTTTAAGCACTGGGGGCTGAGGTGGTTAATCTTGAAAATTTGTTTAATAATATTTTATTATAAAAAGTCATTTTATAAGTGTTAGCAATCAGATATCAATTTCACACAATGATATATCACACCAATTGGGACATCTGGGCCAAAAAACGCATGTGTCCCCAAAAAAACGCATAAAAAACGCATGGAAACTGCAAGAAGAAAAAATATATAAATATAATAATAATATTTTTTTTTAAGGCTGTATAGAATTATCCCCTGATTATTGTCATGGTCTTACCTTCTTGCTGTTCTCCTTCGTTTGACATGTGCTGGCGGCCATCTTGGTTTCTGGGTTTCTTGTAGCCTTCCACCCTGCGGCTCCTCCTTCCCACTGGGAGGAGCTGGATGCCTAGCTCATATATATAGGAGGTCTGTGGCTTCAGTTCCTTGCTTGGTCCTCCTGTGTTCACATGCTTCTAAGACTGCTGCTGCTTCTGGTTCCTGATCCTGGCTTCGTCTGACTACCCTGCTGGTTCCTGATCCTGGCTTCGTCTGACTACCCTGCTGGTTCCTGATCCTGGCTTCGTCTGACTACCCTTCTGGTTCCTGATCTCTGGCCTCTCAAAGACTCTGCTTCGGTTTCACCATTCGTTTGGACTTTTGCTTTACAGCTTTATTTTCAATAAAGCCTTCTTATTTTCACTTATCTCTTGTTGTACGTCTGGTTCATGGTTCCGTGTCATTAGGACCAAGCCATGAGTTCTGACGGTACAGGGCCATCCTCGCTACCCATGCTGGTTGCCAGACTTGATCAGCAGGATCACCTGTTGGGTCGGTTCGCTGTGGCGTTGCAAACCCTGCTTGAACGCAAGGCTCATTTCGCTCCCGTTGCCGATGGGTCGGTTGTCGCTCCCACTGCCGCTCCGGTTGTTGCGCCAGAGTCTACCCCGACACCTGTTGTTGCGCCTGCGGTGTTTCGGGGTATGACCGGTTCTGCCCCTCTTCCACAGCGCTTTGGGGGAGAGCCAACTCAGTGCCGAGGTTTCCTTAACCAGGTGGGCATTTATTTCGAGTTGCTGCCACATGCCTTTCCTACTGAGAGATCAAAGGTGGGCTTCTTGATCTCGCTGCTCTCGGACAAGGCCTTGGCCTGGGCCAGCCCTTTATGGGAGAACAACAATCCGGTGGTTGCCGAGTTTTCCGGTTTTGTTGCTTCTCTTCGGAAGGTATTCGATGTGCCGGCTCGTGCTGCCTCTGCCGCGAAGCTCCTTATGTCCATCAGACAGGGTTCACGATCCGTAGCTGAATACGCCATTGAGTTTCGTACCCTGGCAGCAGAGGTGGGCTGGAATAATGAGGCTCTGGTCGCTGCTTTCTCTCATGGTCTCTCGGATGCCTTGAAGGATGAGGTTGCAGCTAAGGACCTACCAGTGGAGCTCGAGTCTCTTATTTCTTTCCTGATTTTGATTGACACCAGACTCAGGGAGAGACCTTCCTTTAAGGAGAGCCTGCGGAGGTCTTCTAACAGATTGGCGCCTACGTTTGCTGTCCCACCCGTGCCTCCCTCTCCTCCCACGCCTCCTGGGGATGAACCCATGCAGCTGGGGTTTGCTCGCCTGTCCGAGGGGGAGAGGGTACTCCGGAGACGCGAGGGTCGATGCATGTACTGTGGTCTCGGTGGGCATTTTCGGTTGGCATGTCCGAACCATCCGGGAAACGCTCGTACCTGAGATCCTGTCGGGGGCAGATCTTGGGTGGAGTCTCCTCGTCCCCGGTTTCCCGTGTTGACAAACCACTGATCACTGTTGTCCTCTCCTGGGTCGGGGGCTCGGTGACGACCCAGGCGTTGGTGGACTCTGGTGCTGGTGGTTTGTTCATTGATAGTGTGTTCGCTGCCGCCAATTCCATTCCTCTGCAGGCTCGAGGTTCCCCACTGGCTCTTGAGGCGATAGACGGCAGACCCCTTCTGTCGTCACACGTGACTCATGAGACCCTTCCAGTGGGGATAGCCATTGGTGCCGTTCACAGAGAGTCGGTCTGCCTCCAGGTTATTTCGTCTCCACACTACTCGGTGGTCTTGGGGTACCCCTGGCTCCAGAAGCATAATCCGACTTTCGATTGGAGATCGGCCGAGATCCTCTCGTGGTCACCGCAGTGTGGGGCTAGTTGCATCCATGGGTCTGTCAAGTTGCTGTGTACTTCCTCGGACTCTCTGTTGCCTCCTGAATACGAGGAGTACCGGGATGTATTCGATAAGGTGCGCGCGGTTGCCCTACCTCCGCACCGCCCATACGATTGTGCCATAGAGTTACAACCTGGTGCCGTTCCTCCTCGTGGCAAAGTCTATCCACTGTCGGTAGCGGAGAATGAGGCCATGGAGGAGTACGTGAGGGAGGCGCTTTCACGCGGACACATTCGCAAATCCTCGTCCCTGGCAGGGGCTGGATTTTTCTTTGTGAAAAAGAAGGGCGGTGAGTTGAGGCCTTGCATCGATTACAGGGGTCTCAATCGCATCACGATCAAGAACGCTTACCCGATACCCTTGATTTCCGAGCTGTTCGATCGCCTTAAAGGGGCCACGGTCTTTACCAAACTCGACCTGAGGGCGGCATATAACCTGGTAAGGATCAAGGCGGGCGATGAGTGGAAGACCGCGTTTAACACCAGGACCGGTCATTATGAATCCTTGGTTATGCCCTTTGGGTTGTGCAATGCGCCCGCAGTCTTTCAGGAATTCATCAACGATGTTTTCCGTGACCTGTTGCAGCAGTGTGTGGTGGTCTATTTGGATGACATCTTGGTATATTCTGAATCCATGGAGGCCCACATTCTGGATGTCAGACGAGTGTTGCAACGGTTACGAGAGAACAAGCTGTTCGGTAAGCTTGAGAAATGCGAATTTCACCGATCCCAGGTAACCTTCTTAGGTTACATCATTTCCGCTGAGGGGTTCTCCATGGATCCTGAGAAGGTTTCGGCTGTCTTACAGGTCTTCGTTCCCTGCAGCGCTTTTTGGGCTTCGCCAATTATTATCGGAAGTTCATCAGGGACTTTTCCATGCTGGCCAAGCCTCTCACGGATCTGACCAGGAAGGGCAGTAATTCCCAGGTCTGGCCGCTCGAGGCGATCCGAGCTTTTGAGGCCCTAAAGTCCGCTTTTGTGTCGGCTCCGATTCTGTCGCATCCCAACCCTGGGTTGCCCTTTGTCCTCGAGGTGGACGCGTCTGAGACGGGAGTAGGCGCCCTTCTGTCTCAGCGTAGAACACCAGAGGGTCCTCTTCTTCCTTGTGGGTTTTACTCCCGGAAACTGTCTTCCGCGGAGTGCAACTATCAGATTGGTGACAGGGAGTTATTGGCCATCGTGCAGGCCCTTAAAGAATGGAGGCACTTGCTCGAGGGTTCGGTGGTTCCGGTTCTCATCCTGACGGACCATAAGAATCTGACCTACCTTTCTGAGGCCAAGAGATTGATACCACGTCAGGCCAGATGGGCTCTGTTCTTGTCACGTTTTAATTACGTGGTCTCCTACCTACCCGGTTCCAAGAACATCAGGGCGGATGCCCTATCACGGCAGTACTCCGAGCTGTCCAGGGAGGAGTCGATTCCGACTGACCTCTCCCCTGGGTGAGCAGATTTTGGCGGCTCAATCTGGTGCTCCCTCTGGGAGACCCAACGGCAGATGTTTTGTGCCTGAGGAGTTGCGCACTCGGTTGTTGCGAACCTACCATAACTCCAAGACCGCGGGGCATCCTGGAAAGAATCAGCTGTCCTGGGCTGTTTCACGTCTGTTCTGGTGGCCTTCCCTACGTTCCGACATCGCCGCATATGTAGCGGCATGCTCCGTTTGTGCCCAGAGTAAGTCCCCTCGGCACCTTCCGTTGGGCCTTCTGCAACCCATAGCCACCGGGGAGCGCCCATGGTCACACCTGGGGATGGATTTCATTGTGGACCTCCCTGCATCCCGAGGCCATACGGTCATTCTCATGATTGTGGATCGGTTTTCCAAAATGTGCCACTGTGTTCCTCTCAAGAAGTTACCCTCTGCACAAGAGTTGGCCACGATTTTTGCCAGGGAGGTCTTCCGGTTGCACGGTTTGCCCAAGGAGATTGTGTCGGATCGGGGGAGTCAGTTTGTGTCCAGGTTCTGGCGCGCCTTTTGCTCCCAGTTGGGGAGTCATCTCTCCTTCTCCTCGGCCTACCACCCTCAGTCCAATGGGGCCGCAGAACGATCCAATCAGGCCTTGGAGCAATTCCTTCGTTGCTATGTCTCCGATCACCAAGACAATTGGGTTGACCTTCTGCCTTGGGCTGAGTTTGCCAGGAACACGGCGGTGAACTCTTCCTCTGGGACGTCTCCCTTCATGGCCAATTATGGGTTCCAACCTGCCGTGTTACCGGAGGTATTCTCTCCCCAGGATATTCCGGCTGTGGAGGATCACCTTTCCGTCCTACGTGCTTCTTGGGTACAGATCCAGAAGTCCCTTGAGGCCTCTGCGCAGCGCCAGAGACTCCAGGCTGATCGCAGACGAGCGCCTGCTCCTTCCTACCAGGTCGGAGACCGTGTATGGTTGTCCACCCGCAACCTCAACCTTCGAGTGCCCACTCCCAAGCTGGCGCCTCGCTTTGTTGGTCCCTTCCGAGTGCTTCACAGGGTAAACCCGGTAGCCTATGCCCTTGCGCTTCCTCCTGGCATGCGGATCTCTAACGTGTTTCATGTCTCCCTGTTGAAGCCACTGGTGTGTAATCGTTTCACTTCCTCGGTTCCTCGGCCTCGTCCGGTCCGAGTGGGCAATCATGAGGAGTATGAGGTGAGCAATATCCTGGACTCACGCCTGGTCCGCGGTCGGGTGCAGTTTTTGGTCCATTGGCGTGGTTATGGTCCAGAGGAGCGTTCCTGGGTTTCCTCCGCAGATGTCCATGCTCCTGCCTTGCTCCGAGCCTTCCACGCACGCTTCCCTCAGAAACCGTTTTTTGCTCCGCGGAGGAGGGGCCCTTGAGGGGGAGGTACTGTCATGGTCTTACCTTCTTGCTGTTCTCCTTCGTTTGACATGTGCTGGCGGCCATCTTGGTTTCTGGGTTTCTTGTAGCCTTCCACCCTGCGGCTCCTCCTTCCCACTGGGAGGAGCTGGATGCCTAGCTCATATATATAGGAGGTCTGTGGCTTCAGTTCCTTGCTTGGTCCTCCTGTGTTCACATGCTTCTAAGACTGCTGCTGCTTCTGGTTCCTGATCCTGGCTTCGTCTGACTACCCTGCTGGTTCCTGATCCTGGCTTCGTCTGACTACCCTGCTGGTTCCTGATCCTGGCTTCGTCTGACTACCCTTCTGGTTCCTGATCTCTGGCCTCTGGACTCTGCTTCGGTTTCACCATTCGTTTGGACTTTTGCTTTACAGCTTTATTTTCAATAAAGCCTTCTTATTTTCACGTATCTCTTGTTGTACGTCTGGTTCATGGTTCCGTGACATTTATGTGGGAGGATTCCCTGGCCAACTGGGAGTAGCATGAACAACAGGTGTCCGAGATTTGGGAAGCAATTAAAGGAATGGATAAAAATGGAGGCAGAGCAGGCAGACACTTGACCACTGAGGAAGGGAGAGTGAATCTACCCGTAACGTGTATGGTGAAACAAGTGATGTACCTGCATTGAAAAGCCTCCGATAATACTGTATGGCCATACAGAAGAAAATTTCTACAGTAAAGGATTAACTATTCTTATCGTCGAAAGCTGCACCAAAGGAAATTGCGGAACAGAGTGGCAACTCCTGCGATCTTTGGAACTCCCGCGAAATTTAACCCCTTAAGGACACAGCCTTATTTCACCTTAAGGACCAGGCCATTTTTTGCAAATCTGACCAGTGTCACTTTAAGTGGTGATAACTTTAAAATGCTTTGACTTATCCAGGCCATTCTGAGATTGTTTTTTCGTCACATATTGTACTTCATGACACTGGTAAAATGAAGTCAAATAATTATTATTTTTTTGCATAAAAAAATACCTAATTTACCAAAAATTTTGAAAAATTAGCAAATTTCAAAGTTTCAGTTTCTCTACTTCTGTAATACATAGTAATACCCCCAAAAATTGTGATGACTTACCATTCCCCATATGTCTACTTCATGTTTGAATTATTTTGGGAATGATATTTTATTTTTTGGGGATGTTACAAGGCTTAGAAGTTTAGAAGCAAATCTTGAAATTTTTCAATAATTTATAAAAAAACTATTTTTAGGGACCACTACAGCTCTGAAGTCACTTTGCAAGGCTTACATAATAGAAACCACCCAAAAATGACCCCATTCTATAAACTACCCACCTCAAGGTATTCAAAACTGATTTGACAAACTTCGTTAACCCTTTAGGTGTTGCACAAGAGTTATTGGCAAATGGGGATAAAATTTGAGAATTTAATTTTTTTGCCTAATTTTCCATTTTAACCCATTTTTTCCACTAACAAAGCAAGGGTTAACAGCCAAACAAGATTGTATATTTATTGCCCTGACTCTGCCGTTTACAGAAACACCCAATATGTGGCCGTAAACTACTGTACGGCCACACAGCGGGGCATAGAGTGAAAGGTGCGCCGTTTGGTTTTTGGAAGGCAGATTTTGCTGGACTGTTTTTTTGACACCATGTCCCATTTGAAGCCCCCTGATGCACATGTGGTAATTTCATAGAGCAGGTTGTCATGGACGCGGCGATACCTAATATGTATACAATTTTTTTAATTTATGTAAGTTTTACCCAATGATTTCATTTTTAAAACAAAAAAAAAGTTTTAGTGTCTCCATAGTCTAAGAGCCATAGTTTTTTCAGTTTTTGGGCGATTATCTTAAGTAGGGTCTCATTTTTTGCGGAATGAGATGACGGTTTGATTGGCACTATTTTGGGGTGCATATGACTTTTTGATCGCTTGCTATTACACTTTTTGTGGCGTAAGATGACAAAAAATGGCTTTTTTTACACCGTTTTTATTTTTTTACGGTGGTCATCTGAGGGGTTAGGTCATGTGATATTTTTATAGAGTCGGTCGATACGGACGCGGCGATACCTAATATGTATACTTTTTTTAAATTTATGTAAGTGTTATACAATGATTTCATTTTTGAAACAAAAAAAATGATGTTTTAGTGTTTCCATAGTCTAAGAGCCATAGTTTTTTCAGTTTTTGGGCGATTATCTTAAGTAGGGTCTCATTTTTTGCGGGATGAGATGACGGTTTGATTGTTACAATTTTGGCGTACATGCGACTTTTTTGATCACTTTTATTACCTTTTTTTGGGAAGTAAGGTGGGCAAAATGTAAATTTCATCATAGTTTTTTATTTTTTATTTTTATGGCGTTCACTGTTTGGGTAAAGTAACATGACCGTTTTATAGATCAGGTCGTTACGGACGCGGCGATACCAAACATGTGTAGGGAATTTTATTTTCTTAATTTTTATTCAGTGATAAATGTGTTTTTTGATTTTTACTTTTTTTTCTTTTTTCTTTCTTTTTTTTTACCCAGACCCACTTGGTTCTTGAAGATCCAGTGGGTCTGATGTCTGTATAATACAGTACAGTACAATATATATTGTACTGCACTGTATTTTACTTACACTGAACAGATCTATGCCTTCAGCACAGATCTGTTCAGCACCATGGACAGCAGGACACCTGAGACGGCGTCCTGTTGCCATGGGAACCTTCCCTGTCTGCCACAACTTCGCAGACGGGGAAGGGTGAGGACGGGGCTGGCGGGGGGGCTGTCGGGGGGCTCTCTCTCTCTCCCATCGGGGGGCTGCAAAGGCACAGCAGCCCCCCGATCGGAGAGGGAGGGAGCTCCCTGAGCTGTTAACCTTTTCCATACAGTGGTCCGTACGGACCGTGGTATGGAAAGGGTTAAACGGCTGACATCGCATCACCGATGTCAGCCGTTTATACCAGGGTGTCAGCAATGTGCTGGCACCCTGGTATACCCACTGTACACCAACGATTATTCAATGGGAGGCGGGCGGGGGATCGCGATCCAGCCTGCCGCACCGCCCGCCTCCCACACCGCCCGCAACCCCCCCCTGCACCTCCCACCGGGCTAAAATCATTCAGAGGTGCAGGGGGGTGATAAATATATATTTTCGCCACACTAAAGTTTCTGATCGCCGCGGTCAGGGACCGCGGGGATCAGAAACTGCAGAAATCGCAACAAACCGCAGGTCTGAATTGACCTGCGGTTTGTTGCGATCGCTGACATGGGGGGGGTCACGGGACCCCATGCGCATTTAGCCTAGGTGCCTGCTCAATGATTTGAGCAGGCACCTTGTTCCGATCACAGCCGGCCGGGCGGCAGTGATCAGAACAACACATGACGTACCGGTACGTCATGTGTCCTTAAGGACTCGGGAAACATGCCGTACCGATACGTCATGTGTCCTTAAGGGGTTAAACCAGCTTGCTGTATGGAGCGACTGAATAAGCTGGCAAATATTTAAAGCTCCATTAAAGCAATAGGGAGACAGCAGACGCTAGACGGTAAGCCAAATATCGATTTAAAGTTTTCTTCAATTCAAAGCTCATATCGACCTTAAAAGGATATGCTATAAGAGACTTTTCACATTATCAGGATTCCTGTGGACACTTTATGAACATATTGCGCTCCCAGTGAATACACCTACAACATTTTCAGTGACATTCAGTTTCCCAAATTGGGATAGAGCGCTAGAAGATAATACCCCCTCTTTCCCAAATAACAGCATATACTTGAAGTTTTTTGGTGTGATATATATTATTGAATTCATCGACACTATTGAGTCATATGAATATAGTATGGATTATATCTACCACAATATATGTGACTGTAATGTTGTATATTATTGCTACATTGTTCTTATAAATTTTATTACTTGTATTTTATGGGGATTTAATAAATATTTTCTGCACATGTCAATTTGGTTGCAAAGTGTATGAGTGCTCGCTCATTTTCCTATTACTACATTTGCCTTTTAAGAGAGGGTGGGGTGATTCCCTCTATATGAGCTTGCAGCACCATACCTTAACTACTTGCTAGTGAGCCACCACAATCTACCACTATTCCCTCTATTTATTGCTTCGAAACCAAAGCCTAGGGTCCAGCAGTATCCAGGTAGGAGCACCGTACCACAATAAGAGATGTTTTAGGCCACACTACACCACTCGGCATTCCTACATCTGGGACGCGTTTTAGAGAGGGCCCTGGGGGGGAAGCACACGTTGCACAGGTAAATGACTGGTCTATGAAGTGATGTGTCTCCAAGTGCCACATGACCCAGCCACTGATGTGCAGCTTGTGGAAATGTCACCGCTGAGGCCAGTCTTTTGTTGCAGCAGTGCATGTGACCCCATCCATGTATGAAGTTTACACGTGTGGAGTATACTGCCATTGATGGCTCTCTCTGGGTGGGGAGAAAAGACAACCCCTTTAAGATAGCCAAAGAAAGATAAAGACAAGCCCAGCTTTTGTACATGCTGAGAGTCACTTTAAGGAGAATACATATTTCTGTGCCATGGGTAATGACAGAACCACTAATAACAATATAAACTTAAAACATGCAAAACTGGAACATAGCCTCATTGCTCAAGTACTCCTGAAAATCTCTTTAGGGTGGAACTGATCTGTACATCTCCACAAACACAATTACATAAAATAGTAATACGGGGAAAAAAACATCAAGGGGTACATTTGTTAAGACCAGCGTCTAAAATGCAGGCCCTGTGCTGGTGAAGTTATGAAGAGGCGCCGGCCTCTCCATAACTTCGGCGCATCCAGAGCCAGTTCCAAATGTAAGACAGCTTCCTGAGGAATGAACAGATCCTGAGGTGACCACTACAGATTCAGTTAAAACTTGTTGCCTCTAGTTTGCACTTTTTTCTCTAGACAGAGGCAGTGCCCACTTGTCTTTTAAGGAGATCTTGCAACTTTTCACCATATTTTTTTTATGTATGGGCCATTTATATACTTTTATAAGCTTATCATGCCTTTCTACTTCCTGAGGCAAAAATTGAAACAGCGCCCCACCCCTTGTCAAATTCTCAACCACTTCCCTCTAGACCTACTGTTAAAGACATACTTCCAAAACATTACATACAGTGCTACAAAACATACAGGGTAATACAGCACTATATTCCTCTTACATCCAGTGATGCCTCCTCTGATGTACACATTATCTTTCCTCATCTTCTTCATTCAAACTAGACCTCCATGATGATTTCTTTCAGCCATCTACACTTTTCCTTCATCCTCTACACCTTCTGATTACTCCCCTTTACTATACTGCAAAAACGGATAATCCCCCTGAAAATACTAGTAACACACAGATAGTGCCCCCGTAACTAATTATTGGCACACAGTTCCCTAAAAAATAACTGCTCTCAGAAAATAGTGACCCAACAATAAAAAAGTGTTGTAAACATAGTGTCCCTCAAAAATCATTTTGTGGTGCTCCCACAGTAACAGTGCTCCCAAAAGTCCCATCAATAGTAATAATTCTCTGCCAGAGTGCTCTTAGTGTTAACAGTGCCCCCAACAGTAATAATGTCCCTCACTGTGCCCCGGAAGAAATAATGCCCCCATAGTGCCCATATTAGTAATTATGTTCCCCATAGTCCTCAGTGGTAATAAAAGCCCACCATAATGCCCCCCATAATGAGGACAGTGATACAGTTGAATATAGAGAGATGAGCTCTCCCATAATGGAAGAGCTCATTGCCAATGGCTCTGCTGCTGCCCCCCACTTGTCCCTACATGATGCCACCTGAGGTCTCATTGATGGTGCACCCAGTTCACCTTAATCTCTTCTCAAGACAAAATAAATTAGCTTTTTTAAACTTTGCTAATTGCCATGCCATTTATTAGTTTAGTTGCTCGTCTTTGAACCTTTTCTACCTGCAGGGCATCCTTTCATGTCCAGCTTTCAGTGGTTGTTCAATTAATCGGGTGAGTTATTGTCATCTACTAGTGTTGAGCACGAATATTCGAATAGCGAATATTAATCGCGAATATCGCAACTTCGCTAATTCGCAAATATTTTGAATATAGTGCTATATATTCGCTATATCGAATATTCGTAATTTTTTAACATCTGAAAACATGATTCCTCCCTGCTTCTTTCTTGTGGGTCAATGAGTCATTGGCCCACAAGCAACTTAAGCAGGAAGGAATCATGTTTTCATATGGAAAAAAAATGACGAATATTGTAAAAAACGAATATATAGCAATATAGGGAATATATTCGTTATTTAGAATATTCGCCTTTTTTTTCCAATCTGTACAGTTGTTTGCATACTCCTTCCCGACAAGCATGGGAATGCCTGTGGGTTTGAAAATACCATCGGATCTGAGTTTTCCCTGATATCATGAAAACTCAGATCCGACGGTATATTCTAACCCACAGGCGTTCCCATGGTGATGGGGACGCTTGTCGGGGAGGAGTATGCCAAAGTGGAATAACAGTACAGATTGAAAAAAAAAAAAGACGAATATTCTAAATAACGAATATATTCGCTATATT
This sequence comes from Bufo bufo, assembly GCF_905171765.1. Taxonomy (NCBI): domain Eukaryota; kingdom Metazoa; phylum Chordata; class Amphibia; order Anura; family Bufonidae; genus Bufo; species Bufo bufo. Next base: position 95,878,246 of record NC_053396.1, read on the forward strand.
GCTATAACTTAGTTTTTTAGAATATTCGTCATATTCTAAAACAAGAATATATAGCAATATAGTGAATATTCGTAAAATACACATATATACTGCAATTTAGCTAATATAGTGCTATAGTATATTTTTTTTTATAGTGTACATTTTTTCCAAATCTGAAGTTTGAAGACACCAAAAAAATTAGACTATAAAAAAAAAGATTATAGCACTATATTAGCTAAATTATAGTCTATATGTGTATTTTACGAATATTCGCTATATTGCTATAACTTTGCTTTTTAGAATATTCGTAATATTCTAAAAATCGAAGTTATAGCAATATAGCGAATATTCGTAAAATACACATATAGACTGCAATTTAGCTAACATAGTGCTATAGTATTTATTTTTTGTAGTGTAAATTTTTTCCAAATCTGAAGTTCAGAAGAGACCAAAAAAATTAGACTATAAAAAAAAGATTATAGCACTATATTAGCTAAAATGCAGTCTATATGTGTATTTTCCGAATATTTGCTATATTGCTATAACTTCTATATTGCTATAACTATAAACAAGAATATATAGCAATATAGTGAATATTCGTAAAATACACATATTAGCCATAGCCATAGCCAACCAATAGGAAAGTTACCTTATACAGTTAAAAGAAAATCGCAATACGCGAATAATTAAATCGCATATTATTCGCGATAAATAGAATAATGACGAATATTCGATTTCGACGAATATAAGACAAATATTCAATCGAATATTCGCAAAATCAAATATGGCACCTCCCGCTAATCACTATCATCTACATCCCAATGTTTCCAGTTCTATCAGGGACCCTCGCTTCACTTTATTTAATACTAGACATTAAGCCCGTTACAATAACGGGCGCTAGAACAGTAGTGCATATTAGTAGGAACAGTCTACAGTGAGGAACAGAAGTATTTAAACACCCTGCGATTTTGCAAGTTCTCCCACTTAGAAATCATGGAGGGGTCTGAAATTCACATTGTAGATGCGTTCCTACTCTGAGAGACAAGATTTTTTTAAAAATCATATTGTATGATTTTTAAAGAATTTATTTGTATTGCATTGCTGAACATAAATATTTGAATACCTGAGAAAATCAGTGTTAATATTTGGTACAGAAGCCTTTGTTTGCAATTACAGAGGTCAAAGGTTTCCTGTAGTTCTTGACCAGGTTTGCACACACTTCAACAGGGATTTTGGCCCACTCCTCCACACAGATCTCCTCTAGATCTGTCAGGTTTCGGGGGTGTTGCTGAGCAACACAGATTTTCAGCTCTCTCCAAAAATGTTCTATTGGATTTATGTCTGGAGACTGGCTAGGCCACTCCAGAAACTTGATATGCTTCTTACAGAGCCACTCCTTGGTTATCCTGGCTGTGTGCTCCGGGTGGTTGTCATGTTGGAATACCCAGCCACAACCCATCTTCAATGCTCTGACTGAGGGTAGGATCTAACAATAAATGGCCCCATTCATCCTCTCCTTAATACAGTGCAGTCATCCTGTCCCCTTCGCAGAAAAGCACTCCCAAAGCATGATGTTACCACCCCCATGCTTCACAGTAGGTATGGTGTTCTTGGAATGCAACTCATCCTTCTTTTTCCTCCAAACACAACGAGTGAAGTTTAGACCAAAACATTCTACTTCAGTCTCATCTGACCACATTACTTTCTCCCATACGTCCTCTGGATCATCCAGATGGTCATTGGCAAACTTTAAGAGATAAGCAAAAATAAAAAATAAAAAACTGGAGACAGCACGTCCAAAGTGATGGAATTTAATCCGGATGTCAAACATGACTGTTTTAGCCGAAACGTTGCATCCGGATTAAATTCTATCACTTTGGACGTGCTGTCTCCAGTTTTTTATTTTTGCTTATCTCTTGTTATGTACACTGGATTGGGGGTATTTTTAACACCCCCCGGAGACGTGCACTGATACTAAGGAGTGCTGTTCATCCCTGTTTTTCGCTAATTGGCAAACTTCAGATGGGCCTGGACATGTGATGACTTGAGCAGGGGAACTTTCCCTGCAATGCATGATTTAAAACTATGACCGCGTAGTGTTCTACCGACAGATCCCTTTGAAACTGTGTTCCCAGCTCTCTTCATGTCATTGACCAGCATCTCCCTTGTAGTTCTGGGCTGATTCCTCACCTTTCTTATAATCAGTAATACCCCACGAGGTGAGATCTTGCATGGAGCCCCAGTCTGAGAGAGACTGACAGTTGTCTTTGGCCTCTTCCATTTTCTAACAATTGCTCCAACAGTTGATCTATTTTCACCAAGCTGCTTTGCAATTGCCCCGTAGCCCTTTCCAGCCTTGTGGAGGTCCACAATTTTGCCTCTGGTGTCTTTTGACAGCTATTTGGTCTTGCCCATGGTAGTAGTTGGTGTCTGACTGACTGTGGGGTGGATAGGGGTCTTTAAAGAGCTCAGACGGGTGCTACTAAGTTAGATTAATGAGTGGAGTAGAGGTGGACTTTTTAAAGGCACAGTAACAGGTCTTTGAGAGGCATAATTCTTGCTGTTTCTCAGGTGTTCAAATACTTATGTTCAGCAGTGCAAGACAAATAAATTATTTAAAAATCATACAATGTGATTTCCTAATTTTTTTTTTTTCAATTCTGTCTCTCAGAGTGGGAATGCACCTACAATGTGAATTTCAGACCCCTCCATGATTTCTAGGTGGGAGAACTTGCAAAATCGCAGGGTGTTCAAATACTTCTGTTCCTCACTGTATATTAAATGGCAAGGGAACTTCACCACACTGACTGCTGGCACTGACTGGTGGCTGTGGCTGAGACTGCTGGCACTGACTGGTGGCTGAGACTGGTGACTGTGGCTGGTGGCTGAGATTGCTGGCTGTGGCTTGTGGCTGAGACTGCTGGCACTGAGTGCTGGCTGTTGCTGAGACTTTTGACTGCGGATGGTGGCTGAGACTGCTGGCACTTTCTGGTGGTTGTGGCTGAGACTGGTGGCTGCGGCTGAGACTGCTGGCACTGACTGGTGACTGTGGCTGAGACTGCTGGCTGCGGCTTGTGGCTGAGACTGCTGGCACTGACTGGTGGCTGTGGCGGAGACTGCTGGCTGCGGATTGTGGCTGAGACTGCTGGCACTGAGTGCTGGCTGAGACTGCTCACTGCGGCTGGTGTCTGAGACTGTTGGCACTGACTGGTGGCTGTGGCTAAGATTGATGGCTGCGGCTTGTGGCTCAGACTGCTGGCACTGAGTGCTGGCTGTAGCTGAGAATGCTGGCACTGACTGGTGGCTGTGGGGGAGACTTCTGGCACTGAGTGCTGGCTGTAGCTGAGAATGCTGGCACTGACTGGTGGCTGAGACTGGCGGCTGTGGCTGAGACTGTTGGCACTGACTGGTGGCTGTGGCGGAGACTGCTGGCTGCGGATTGTGGCTGAGACTGCTGGCACTGAGTGCTGGCTGAGACTGCTCACTGCGGCTGGTGTCTGAGAATGCTGGCACTGACTGGCGGCTGAGACTGGCGGCTGTGGCTGAGACTGTTGGCACTGACTGGTGGCTGAGACTGGTGGTTGCGGCTTGTGGCTCAGACTGCTGGCACTGAGTGCTGGCTGTAGCTGAGAATGCTGGCACTGACTGGTGGCTGTGGCGGAGACTGCTGGCACTGAGTGCTGGCTGTAGCTGAGAATGCTGGCACTGACTGGTAGCTGAGACTGGCGGCTGTGGCTGAGACTGCTGGCACTGACTGGTGGCTGAGACTGCTGGCACTGAGTGCTGGCTGAGACTGCTGACTGCGGCTGGTGGCTGAGTCTGCTGGCACTGAATGCTGGCTGTAGCTGAGACTTCTGGCTGCGGCTTGTTGCTCAGACTGCTCAGAACACCTCGGGATGCTCGGGTGCTCATTGACAATGGAGGTCAATGGGAGATCCCGAGAATTAAACCTGCTCTGAAGAGGGGAGGGTGTCTGGTTCACATAAAAAGGTCATAAATTGATGCAAACAACACTGAAATGGTTTGGGAACAGCATGAGGAGGATGTCTGGATGCATCTTGGACTCCCAGGTCGCTGTAGGGAACGATGTTGTCCGCCACTTTTACAGACTCACAATAATACGCACAAAACCGAAGATAAAATCAATTTTTCCTGTATATCTACTTGTATATAAGGCTACTTTCACACTCGCATTTGGTGCGGATCCGTCATGGATCTGCACAAACGCATCCGTTCAGATAATGCAACCGCATGTATCTGTTCAGAGCGGATCCGTTTGTATTATCTTTAACATAGCCAAGACTAATCCATTTTTGATACCATTGAAAGTCAATGGAGGACGGATCCGTTTTCTATTGTGCCAGATTGTGTCATAGAAAACGGATCTGTCCCCATTGACTTACATTGTGTGTCAGGACGGATCCGTTTAGCTCAGTTTCATCAGACGGACACCAAAACTGAATGAAGGCAGAACGGAGCCCAACTGAGCCAAACTGATGCATCCTGAGTGGATCCTTATCCATTCAGAATGCATTAAGTGCATAACTGATCCGTTTTGGACCGCTTGTGAGATCCCTGAACGGATCTCACAAACGGAAACCAAAACGGCAGTGTGAAATTAGCCTAAAGTGCAAGTGCTGCCAAAAATTACAAGGAAGAGGCACTCCGATACAACCTGTATATCACATAAAGGAGGGCCTCATTCACATTGTGGTACAATTGTTCAGGTAGTGGGACTCCTACACTCATAAAGCCTATGCACTAAGTGAAAGGGCTGCCAAAAATTACAAGGAACCGGCACTCCAATACACCCTTTATTACACATAAAGGAGGGCATCATACACACCCTTGAAAAATTATGACTGATGGCCTGCTGGTAACCCTCAAAACATTAGGAACAAGGACCTGCTGTTGACCCTCTAAAACATTAAGGGCGAGGGCCTGCTGCTGATCTGACCATATAAAACATTTGGGGTGAGGGTCTGCTGCTGAGCTGACCATCTAAAAAATTAGGGGTGAGGGCCTGCTGCTGATCTGACCATCTAAAACATCAGGGGTGAGGGTCTGCTGCTGATCTGACCATCTAAAACATCAGGGGTGAGGGTCTGCTGCTGATCTGACCTTCTAAAACATTAGGGGTGAGGGTCTGCTGCTCAGCTGACTATCTAAAAAATTTGTGGTGAGGGTCTGCTGCTGATCTGACCTTCTAAAACATTAGTGGTTAGAGTCTGCTGCTGAGCTGACTCTCTAAAACATTAGGGGAGAGTGCCTGCTATTGAGATGACCATCCAAAAAATTATGGATGAGGGCCTGCTGCTGAGCTGACTCTCTAAAACATTAGGGGTGAGTGCCTGCTGCTGATCTGACCATGGAAAAAGTTATGGGCGAGGGCCTGCTGCAGAGCTGACCATCAAAAAAATTATGGTTGAGGGCTTGCTGCTGAGCTGACCCTCTAAAACATTAGGAGCGAGGGCAGCCTAAGGCTACATGCACACGTACGTTGTTTGCTTCCATGTCCGTTCTGTTTTTTTTTGCGGATAGGATGCAGTATGTCCGTTCCGTAGCCCAGCAAAAAAAAATAGAACATGTCCTATTCTTGTCCGTTTTAGGCATTGTTACAATGGATCCGCCAAAAATATGGATGTCATCCATTTTTTTTACAGATCCGCAATTTGCGGACTGTAAGACACATAGGGTCATGTGCATGTAGCCTAGTAAGCATGTTGATATGATGGAGGAGGAGGACGAGAAAAGGAAGATTGAACCATATACCCTTCTTTGTGGTGGAAGGGGTGCATGGGAATACAGTGTATTTAATACACCATAAAAGCCACATTTAAAGTGCCTTTATGTTCAGCCGCTTTCCTCTGGTGGAGTAGAGAAGTCAGGGGCAATCCAGGCTTTGTTCATCTTGATAAGAGTCAACCGGTCAGCATTTTCAGTTGACAGGCGGATGCGCTTATCAGTTATTATGCCCCCAGCAACACTAAATACCCACTCTGACAAAACGCTGGCGGCAGGGCAGGCCAACACCTCCAAGGCGCAAAGCGCCAGTTTGTGCCACGTGTCCAGCTTGGACGCAAAATAGTTGTAAGGCACAGAGGGATCATTGAGGATGCAGACACGGTCTGCTATGTACTCCTTCACCATCTTCCTAAATTTTTCCCTCCTTGTGACAGTAGGCCGTGCATCAGGGTGAGGGTGCTGGTCGGGGCATCATTAAACTGTCCCAGGCTTTGGAGAGTGTTGCCCTGCCTCTGTTGGAACTGCTGTGTGTTCGCCTCGTCTCCCCTCCCCTCCTCGGTTGCCTAAGGAACTACGTACTCTGCCGCCAGCATTGTCAGGTGGAAATGTTTTGAGCAATTTTTAAACAAGGACCTTCTGGTATTGTACCATTTTGCTCATCCTCTCCACCACAGGAATGAGAGATGAGAAGTTCTCTTTGTAGCAGGGGTCGAGAAGGGTGAACAACCAGTAATCGGTGTTGGCCAAAATGCGTATAACACGAGGGTCACGGGAAAGGCAGCATAACATAAAGTCAGCCATGTGTGCCAGAGTCCCAACAGGGGGAGCCTCTAGAACAAACAAAGACAAAGACATACACAGTATGGTGACAGAAAAAGAGAAATATGGAAAAACGTTCTCACACATGTATGCAGTAAAACTGGATGTTGAATTCTCTTCCGTGTTGCGGATGTCAAACGGTAGACATTGTTGATGTCTCACCATGCCGAATCATTATCGTCACCACAGCATAGACAGGAATCGAGAGGCCCTAGAATACCCTACTAGAGGGGCAGGGGCTATAACACCCTACCTGTCTATACGAGGTACTTGTCCCGCAAGGAGCGTCACTGTCCGGATACCTATCCCTATGTGGGGCAGAATCCCTAGTAAACCCTATTCAGGTAACTCCCGACGTGTCACGTTTCATTCAGCGAACTCATCAGGGGAGATGTACATATGTAATAACAAGCAATGAATGGGGATTGTATTACAAAAACAAAAAATAGTGAGGGGGGGAATGAGTACAAGCTAATGGTTAAGGATATTCCAGAAAAACAGGGGGTTGGTCAATCGGACTCAAACCACCTAGAATGAACAACCGAAATAGCTTGATTGCAGGCGCACCAGTGGGTGATGCCTGCCAGAGTCCAGGTGTGACCATAGGATACGTGCTATCCAAAATGGCTGTCAGCAAGGAGTGCCTACCTGTCAGCGCCTTTTAAAAGTACCAAGTCGCGCGCCAGTGTTCCCGATCCGCCCTACTTCCGGTCACGTGATGCCGAATACAGGAAGCCACGTGACCGGTGGAACGCACGGAAGTAGGCCGGCGCACTGGCGACGCACCCCAGAGCCCGGGACGCCAAGGTATGATGTCGTAAATCATGTGGCATGCCACATGATCGGACCAAGCCGGCCCTGGAGGGCGGCACCGAAGATGCGACGCGCCCCCAAACGCACGGACCATAGCAGGGACGGTTACATGTATAATCAGGAGGCGGGACAATGTACTTAGCAACCAATGTGTCTGAATGTTGATACGGACAACAAGGTAGCAAATGGGGCCCATAATAAAAGGAACCTCTAGTAACAATACAAATACATAGTATACAGAGCTAAAAATGGCCAGCTTGAAGAGACACCGACCTCAGGAGGAGTTAACTAGTTAATCGCCAGTAAGACATAAAGATAATGAAATAAGAAGGGAAGGAGGGGGGGAAAGAAAGAATGTTGAAGGATTAAAATATAACAGCTAAAATTCAGTTGCTCATTTAAGCCCAATGGGGCCATAGTTTTTAGATAATAAATCCAACGGGTCTCGCGCTGAAGAATAGCGCGGTCCCAATCACCCCCACGCCTTGGGGGGAAGACCCGATCTATGCCCATAACCGAAATACGGGCTTTCCCATTGTGGTAATAATGAATGTGATTAGCCAGAGGTGTGTCTTTGGCCTTAGATATATCATTTAGATGTTCCCCAATTCTTCTGCGAAACTCGCAGATGGTCTTGCCCACATATCCTCTGCCACATTCACATGTCAGAAGATATATCACTCCGTGTGTTCAACAGTTAATGAAATGGTGAATAGAGTACTCTTTGCCTGTGACTGCACTGCTGAAAACCTTCCCAGTTTTCAGGCGATACAACCACTGCACCTATATCAGCCTTTCACATTAGATTTTAACCACGTGGAACCGGATGGGGAAGGGGGTATAAACTCACTGGAAACCAGCCTGTCACGGAGACTACGGCCGCGATGATAAGTGAGGTGTGGATATTCATCCACCACCTCTCTCAAGTCGGGGTCTAGCAAGAGAATACCCCAATTTTTTTTGAAAATCTCTCTGATTTCACGTGACGCCCTATCATAAGTGGTAATTGGACGGATAAGTTTTGAGGTCTGCAATGAACTCGGTTTAGGGGTTAAAAGAGTCGTTCTATCTACATGAAGTGCAGACCCAAACGCTCTCCTCAGAACTTTGTCTGGATATCCTCGCTGGCGAAACCTAACACTTAGGTCAGCCGCCTGCCTAATAAACTCACGTTTAGTGGACCAGTTCCTCCTGAGACGGAGGTACTGTCCCTTAGGGATTCCTCACTTAAGCGGGATAGGATGACTGCTCTCCACCTGAGTAGGGTATTGGTATAAGTTGGTTTTCTGTATACAGAAGTCTCAAGTTCACCAGTATCTGTCTTAGAAACGAGGACATCAAGAAAGGGCAGCTGTTTACTGTCCACCTCACAGGTAAAATGCATACCAATGCTATTGTCATTGAGCATCTCCACCAATGAACAAAACGAAGATACGCTTCCGCTCCATATGATGAAGATCTCATTAATGTACCGCGCCCACAAGCCTACCTGGTCCATAAGTATAGACCGGTCCTCCCTGAAAACCAAGGTCTCTTCCCACCAGCCCAGGAACAAATTAGCATACGATGGGGCACATGAACTCCCCATCGCTGTGCCCCTGAGCTGGTGGTAGATCCTCCCATTAAAAAAGAACACATTACTGGTCAGAGTGAATTCAAATAGGGAGAGGACAAAAAGGCTGTGGGCGCGGTACTGACATCCACGGGTGCTCAAAAACTGCCCTAATACCCAAGGTGTGGGGAATGCTAGAATACAAAGCTTCCACATCGATGCTAGCTAGCATACTCTCCTCCTCAATGTGGATCCCTTCTAACTGTTTCAACATATGCGTGGTGTCTCGGGTATAGGAGGGAAGTGCAGTGACGAAGGGCGCCAAAACCCGGTCCACATAAATCTCCACATTTTGGCAGAGGCTGCCCACCCCCGACACAATGAGACGCCCCTTAAGAGGGTGCGTCCCCTTGTGTAACTTTGGAAGACAATAAAAAGTTCCCAAACGGGGATGGGTGGGTAGCATAAATTTGTATTCATCATCCGTGATAATCTGCGATAGCTTAGCCTCGTCCAAAATGGTCTTCAATTTTGCTCTGAGCTCTTCCAAAGGGTTATGTGCCAGAATCTGATATGTGGATGAGTCCCTCAGCAAGGTCTCGCACATAGCACTGTATTGACCGTGGTCCATGACCACTGTGTTTCCCCCTTTATCTGAGGGTTTGATCACTATACAGTGATCATTCTCAAAATTGGAAATGACATTGGCCCGGGCCCGGTCAATATTAGAACAGTGTGAGGGACGTAAGTCCTCAATCTGTTGCGAAACCGTGCTGAGGAAAACATCCTCACATGGATGTCAGACGGTAGACATTGTTGATGTGTCACCATACCGAATCATTTTTGTCAATAAGAAGTTAACTGCAGGTATTGAGGCTGCTCAAACCTTTTCACAAGAGGCGGAATTTGCAGTTACACAATTTCCTTGAGAAGTATCAGTATCATCTCAAGGAGCGCAAGCACCGCCAATTTGTGAGAGATTTAGATGATTTCAAAGAAAACAGGATTTACTCATCTATTGCTAATAGGAGAGATATTGTGGGTGGCAATACGGATCTATCCTCGACGGAAACAGACTGTTCTGACTCTGATAGCGTACCCAAGGGAATTAGATCGTCACCTCGGGGAGGCAATCGCCGTGGGCGACAGAGAGGAGGCTCACGGGGGAGGGATAGACGTTTTTTAGGGGGGACTGGCCAATATCAGAGCCAACCGAACCCTCGCAGACCTATCCATTGCGGAATCGCGCTCAGCCACCTCTAAACCCCTAGGGCCTCAAGTTATTAACCGTTCCTCCCGTCCCCTTAGTCTGATAGAGACTGAAGTTCTTCAACTCGGTCTCTCTTTTGTACCTTTAATCAATTTGATATTATTAAAGACCTCAATCTGTTTATTCGCAAGCTTCGCTGGCATAAATTCCATAAATTACAGGAGAAGAAACAGTGCCGCTAACTTGGCATTCCAGTAGACAGTCTATCGGATGTGCGTCTCCTGTATGGTCTTGATAGGGAATTTGAACAGCAGGAAGGTCTGGGACCTTTCACCAGTCTCAAGCTTAAAAGCAATAAAATGCCACCTAATTTTGGTGAGTTGTCGTGTGTGGATGTTTTCCTAAGCACGGTTTCGCAACAGATTGAGGACTTACGTCCCTCGCACTGTTCTGATATTGACCGGGCCCGGGCCAATTTCATTTCCAATCTTGAGAATGATCACTGTATAGTGATCAAACCCTCAGATAAAGGGGGAAACACAGTGGTCATGGACCACGGTCAATACAGTGCTATGTGCGAGACCTTGCTGAGGGATTCATCCACATATGAGATTCTGGCACATAACCCTTTGGAAGAGCTCAGAGCAAAATTGAAGACCATTTTGGACGAGGCTAAGCTATCACAGATTATCACGGATGATGAATACAAATTTATGCTACCCACCCATCCCTGTTTGAGAACTTTTTATTGTCTTCCAAAGTTACACAAGGGGACGCACCCTCTTAATGGGCGTCCCATTGTGTCGGGGGTGGGCAGCCTCTGCCAAAATGTTCCGTTCATTGGTGGAGATGCTCAATGACAGTAGCATTGGTATGCATTTTACCTGTGAGGTGGACAGTAAACAGCTGCCCTTTCTTGATGTCCTCGTTTCCAAGACAGATACTGGAGAACTTGAGACGTCTGTATACAGAAAACCAACATCTACCAATACCCTACTCAGGTGGGAGAGCAGTCATCCTCTCCCGCTTAAGCGAGGAATCCCTAAGGGACAGTACCTCCGTCTCAGGAGGAACTGTTCCACTAAGCGAGAGTTTATTAGGCAGGCGGCTGACCTACGTGTTAGGTTTAGCCAGCGAGGATATCCAGACAAAGTTCTGAGGAGAGTGTTTGGGTCCGCACTTCATGTAGATAGAATGACTCTTTTAACCCCTAAACCGAGTTCATTGCAGACCTCAAAACTTATCCGTCCAATTACTACTTATGATAGGGCGTCACGTGAAATCAGAGAGATTTTCCCAAAAAATTGGGGTATTCTCTTGCTGGACCCCGACTTGAGAGAGGTGGTGGGTGAATATCCACACCTCACTTATCGTCGCGACCGTAGTCTGCGTGACGGGCTGGTTTCCAGTGAGTTTATACCCCCTTCCCCATCCGGTTCCACATGGTTAAAATCTAATGTGAAAGGCTGCTATAGGTGCAGTGGTTGCATCGCCTGCACCTATCTGAAAACTGGGAAGGTTTTCAGCAGTGCAGTCACAGGCAAAGAGTACTCTATTCACCATTTCATTAACTGTCGAACGCGCGGAGTGATATATTTTCTGACATGTGAATGTGGCAGAGGATATGTGAGCAAGACCATCCGCGAGTTTTGCAGAAGAATTGGGGAACATCTAAATGATATATCTAAGGCCAAAGACACACCTGTGGCTAATCACATTCATAATTACCATATTTCGGTTATGGGCATAGATCGGGTCTTCCCCCCAAGGCGTGGGGGTGATTGGGACCGTGCTATTCTTCAGCGCGAGACTCGTTGGATTTATTATCTAAAAACTATGGCCCCATTGGGCTAAAATGAGCAACTGAATTTTAGTTGTTATATTTTAATCCTTCAACATTCTTTCCCCCCCCCCCCCCTTCTTCCCTTCTTATTTCATTATCTTTATGTCTTACTGGCAATTAACTAGTTAACTCCTCCTGAGGTCGGTGTCTCTTCAAGCTGGCCATTTTTAGCTCTGTATACTATGTATTTGTATTGTTACTAGAGGTTCCTTTTATTATGGGCCCCATTTGCTACCTTGTTGTCCGTATCAACATTCAGACACATTGGTTGCTAAGTACATTGTCCCACCTCCTGATTATACATGTAACCGTCCCTGCTATGGTCCGTGCGCTTGGGGGTGTGGCGCATCTTCGGTGCCGCCCTCCAGGGCCGGCTTGGTCCGATCATGTGGCATGCCACGTGATTTTTGACGTCATACCTTGGCGTCGCGGGCTCTGGGGTGCATCGCCGGTGCGCCGGCCTACTTCCGTGCGTTCCACCGGTCACGTAGCTTCCTGTATTCGGCATCACGTGACCGGAAGTAGGGCGGATCGGGAACACTGGCGCGCGACTTGGTACTTTTAAAAGGCGCTGACAGGTAGGCACTCCTTGCTGACCGCCAATTTCGATAGCACGAATCCTAGGGTCACACCTGGACTCTGGCAGGCATCACCCACTAGTGCGCCTGCAATCAAGCTATTTGGGTTGTTCATTCTAGGTGGTTTGAGTCCGACTGACCAACCCCCTGTTTTTCTGGAATATCCTTAACCATTAGCTTGTACTCATTCCCCCCTCACTATTTTTAGTTTTTGAAATTCATTGCTTGTTATTACATATGTACATCTCCCCTGATGAGTTCGCTGAATGAAACGTGACACGTCGGGAGTTACCTGAATAGGGTGTACTAGGGATTCTGCCCCACATAGGGATAGGTATCCGGACGGGGATGCTCCTTGCGGGGCAAGTACCTCGTATAGACAGGTAGGGTGTTATAGCCCTTGCCCCTCTAGTAGGGTATTCTAGGGCCTGTTGCTCCCGATTCCTGTCTATGCTGTGGTGACGATAATGATTCGGTATGGTGACACATCAACAATGTCTACCGTCTGACATCCGCAACACGGAAGAGAATTCAACATCCAGTTTTACTGCATACATGGGTGAGAACGTTCCTGTTTTTCCATATTTCTCTTTTTCTGTCACCATACTGCGTATGTCTTGTTTAGGCCCTAATGGGCTGTCTTATGTTTGTTTGTTCTAGAGGCTCCTTCTGTTAGCGCTCATTTATTTTAGGAATATTCACAATAAATGTTAAGTTTTACCCCTTTGTCCCCTAGGGGATCAGTACATTTGCCACTTTTGGGAGTAATTGGTCTAGTTTGTCCACTTGACATTACAGTTTGTCCCAGAGTCAAGACAAGATTTCGCTGTCCTCATCAGGAGGATGACTCTCAATCTCCTCATCCTCTTCCTCCTCTTTTGCCCATCCACGTTGAACCGATGGAATAAACCTGCTATGGGTAATAATACTCTCTGTAGCGGAGGCAACGTCACCTCCTCATCCTCATCCAATTCGCGCTGAGAAGATGAAATGAGGGTGGTCTGGCTATCATCCTGTGTACTGTCTTCCCCCATTTCCACATGCAAAGCGTCCACCTTCATTGTGAGCAGCGAGCGTTTCAGTAGACACAGAAGTGGGATTGTCACGCTGATAATAGCGGAATCGGCACTCACCATCTGTGATGATTCCTCAAAGTTGCGTAAAACCTCACAGAGGTCAGACATCCATGCCCACTCGTCGCTTGTGCAACATGCCGGGCCCGCAGGGGAAACACGTGAGGCTCACGGTGGGCCAATGGGGGTAGTAATTGTTTGTACTCATGGTTAACAGAGCCTCCCTGGGCTGGCAGTGCAGTGGATGGGAAGACAGCACTAAATCCTCTGGGGAACTCTCTATTGCAGGGAAAACCAGCCAGATGGAAAATGAGGTGCCCTTGAAGCAGGGGCGGACATACCGCATGTGCAGCCGGTGCGGCTGCACAGGGGCCCAGAGCAGGAGGGGGCCCCTTCCTACCGGCAGCAGGGGGAGATGAGCGCTTCCATTGTGGAAGCGCTCATCTCTATTCATCTGTATCGCTGTCCTTAGGACAGCGATACGGATGGATGATGCGACGGGGCAGGGGAGAGGCGTCTCCCTTTCCCAGTCCTCTCATAGGTTGCAGGCCTAGTGCCTGTAGCCTATCAGATGACGGCGCAGGCGGCGCGATGACGTCATCACGCCGCCTGAGCCATACAGTGTGGGACACAGGCCGGAAGAGGCCAGAAGAGGCCTAGTGGAGAAGGGTGGAGAGGAGCACTATGGGGGCATCTTCTGGGGCTCTATCTTATATATTGGCAGACATGGGGGGCACTATGGAGGGGGAGTAGCACTATGGGCGCCCTATCTTATATGCTAGCACACATGGGCACTATGGAGAAGGGGGGAGCAATATGGGGGCATCTACTGGTGACCCTATTTTATATACTGGCACATATTATGGGGGCATTTTATACTGGCACATTGTCAGGCACCATGGGGACAAGGGGAGGCACACAATATAGGAGTATTTTATACTGGCACAAATTATAGGGCACTATGGGGACCTTGGCTTAACTGGGGGCACTAAGAGGTTTTTTGGGCAAAGAGTAGGGGGCATTGGCACACATTATGAGGGTACTATGGGGACATTGACTCTACAGGGGGCACTAAGAGGAGGTATTTTTTTATACTGCCACACAACAGGGCACTTTTATGTACTGGCGCACATTATAAGGGGGCATTTTTCTACTGTTACACATTAAAGAGAATTATTACTACTGGGGACATTATGGTGGGCTTTATTACAGTTGAGGGACTATGAGGAACTTGAATACTATAGTATGAGCAGTATGAGAGCATTATTACTTCTGGGACACAGTGGGGTCATTATTACTGTAGGGGCACTATTACTACTACGTGTTGTCTGGTAGATAATTATTTCTATTGGTGGGATTTTGGGGAGCAGTATTACTTTGGCGGACACCCTGGCACGGGGGAACATTATGTTTACACTATTAGTGTCAGGGACACTGTTTCCTGGGCACCGATTTTTTTTAGGACACTGTGTGCCAGTAATTATTTAAGGGGAACTATCTGTGTGTAACTAGTATAGGGAGCACAGCAGGCACAGTATTAGAGGGGTGTTGATTAGGTGGGAGGATGATGGAAAACTAGGAAACTAAGATGTCTGTCTGTCAAACCCTGCAGAAAGAAGAGATGACTGAAAAAAATCATCATGGCGGTGTGGTCTGAAACAAGATGAGGACAGAGAACATCTACATCAACGAAGACGTCCCTGGATGTAAGAGGTATGTGGACCTGTATTAAGCTACCTTCACATCTGAGTTAGTGATTCTGGCAGGCTCTTCCAGCAGAGAACAGCCTGCCGGAATGCTCCAGCACTGCTGGATGCAGACGGAATGTCCGCCGGCCACATTTACTATAATAGGGTCTGGCAGAGATCGGCCACAATCCGGCAAAAATGCAGAGAATCAGCGGGACACAAACCGATGCATGCCTGAGTTTGTGTCCGGCCAATTCCATGCATTCTCTGCCGGATCAGGTGGCCGGAGCGTAGTTCTGCAGGTGTGAAAGTAGCCTTACCCTGTATGTTTTGTGTTGCTATAAGTAATTTTAGGACGGAATAGGTTATGTTGAGAATTTGACTTGAGAGGAGGGGGGGGGGGGCAGCCACATTCTTTGCACAGGGGCCTTCTGCTGTCTGTGTCCGCCCCTGCCTTGAAGGTGTAGGTGTTTAAGGTGCTTTGGTGGCTGGGCCCCTGTGTTTGTGACGCCAGCACCGTTAGGTGCAAATGTTGAGTGTAGTAGTAGTAATGAAGAGTCAGTCATTGTAAAACAATTCCAACATTTACTTGAATCAATAGTCTCAAGGCAGATTCTACAGTCCATCAATAAAGTGCATTCATATGGCATAAGTCATGACTCAGAAATAAGTTCAATTGTATTCCACTCATCAGGTTTAGGCAATTGTCAATGGAGGGATTTTCTAATGCTGTTGCTTGACAGACTTCTTATAATAGTTCTAAGTTCAATCTCTAGCACTCTGGTACTAAATATGCTGGTTTCTGTTTACTTTCAGCTATCCTATAAGGGCGATCTCCCTCGTAGCAGGCAAACTCTCTGCTTCATTATTTGCAGGATGCTCTCCTAAAAAGGTTTAGGTTTTCCACTATGTCCTGGAAGGCTTGTGTAGTGGATAAGGAAAATTCTGCGCACTAATTATCCATACGTGTCCCGGCACTTGGAAAGTTGCTCTCAGGCACTTGTGCTGATGAGGTCCATAAGCTAGATTCAGCTGTAACCCTCACTAGGCTTACTACATATTTAGACATAAACTTACTGTCTGGTGCATGTTTGCTTTGTTGGACTTCTCCAGGCTTGATCAGGGCCCAGAGGAAAGGAAAACAGCTACATGTTGATTTAGGTCTGTTTCTCTCCTCCATGAACTTGCTTCTCCTATAGCTCCTTCAAGTAATTAACTTCACTTCCTGTTAACGCTCCCTTCTGCTCTCTCAACTAGCACACCCCAACTATATATATTATGTGGTGCCAGCACCACCTCGGGGCGAATGGGTGAAATGACATTGCCAGCCTGATAATGTGAAATAACATACATTCAGTACATTTAGAAGAATACATAAATAAGCAGATGTTTTAAAGTGTCCCATTTACACACTGATGTGGGACGCTGCAATTGTGCAGAGTGGAAGCTGACTGAAAAGGCAGCGACCATGTTGCAGCTGGTATTCCACTACTGCCCTCTGCTTCTCACAAAGCCTGGCCAACATGTGGAACGTGGAGTTCCAGCGCGTGCTTACGTCGCACAACAGTCGGTGAGCTGGCAATTGCAAGTGCTGCTGCAGTGCTACCAAACCGGCGGCAGCTGTAGATGACTTTCGGAAATGGGCACACACGCGGTGCACCTTCACCAGTAGCTCAGGCAAATTGGGATAGATTTTGAGAAACAGCTGAACCACTAAGTTTAACATGTGGGATAGGCATGGTATATGTGTGAGCTTGCCGAGCTCCAAAGCTGCCACCAAGTTACGGCCATTATCAGACACAACCATGCCTGGTTGTAGGTTGAGTGGCGAGAGCCACAGCTCAGTCTGGTCCCTTATACCCTGCAGCGGTGTGCTGTTTGTCACCTAAACAAATAAGTTTCACCAAGGCCTGTTGCCGCTTCCCCACTGCAGTGCTACTACTGACTGATGGCTGACTGGTGCTGCAAGATGATAATTCAGAGGTGGAGGTGGAGGAGGAGAAGTGGGGGATGCAGCCACTAATGTAGGTGGTGGCGGAAATCCTGATGGAAGTAGGGCCCGCAATCCTTGGCGTCAGTAGCACCTGTGCCATCCCAGGGTACAACTCGCTCCCGGCCTCCACAACGTTCACCCAGTGTGCCGTCAGGGAAATGTAGCGTTCCTGGCCACAAGCACTCGTTAAGTGGACCTTCCCAATAACTACGTTGGTCAGGGCACGGGTGATGTTCCGGGACACATTCTGGTGTAAGGCTGGGACGGCACACCAGGCAAAATAGTGGCGGCTGGGGAGTAACGAGGGATGGCCGCTGCCATCAGGCTGCGGAAAGCCTCAGTGTCCACAAGCCTAAATGGCAACATTTCCAGGGCTAGCAATTTGGAAAGGTGCGCATTTAGTGCTATGGCCTGTGGGTGGGTGGGTGGGTGGCTGGGTATTTGCGCTTTCGTTCAAAGGCCTAAGGTATGGACAACTGTACGCTGCGCTCGAACACAGAAGTGGATGTGGTAGCTGATGGTGCTTGCGAAAGTCCAGGTGCAGGGCGGGAGGCATCCGGGCCTGCGTCTTGGACAGGGGATTGGCCAGCATGTAACACAGGGGAAGAGGAGCCAGTGGTGTGACCCGCAGACACTGATTGTGGACTCAGGCATTCGGCCCACATATTAGGGTGCTTTGATGCCATGTGGCGGATCATGCTGGTGGTGGTGAGGTTGTTAGTGTTCACGCCCCTGCTAATTTTGCTACGGCACAGGTTTCAAATGACAACTCTTTTATCGTCCGCACTTTCATCAAAAAAGCGCCAGACTGCGGAACACCTACCCCTTGGCAAGGGAGATTTCCGCAAGGGGGTGCTCCGGGTAACAGTTGCGGGCCTGATTGGTGTGGCCCTCCTTCTCCCTTTTGCCACCCTACTGCCTCATCCAGCCTGTTGCGGTGCTGTGGATCCCTCCCCTTCTGTACTGCTGTCCTCACTTGGCTTGCCACCTTCCCAGGTTTGGTCAGTGATTTCATCGTCCACCACCTCCTCTTCCACTTCCTCACTCTGGTCATCCTCCTGATTTGTTGACCTAACAACAACCTCACTTATTGACAACTGTGTCTCATCCTCATTATCAACCTCTCGAGACCTTAATTGCAGTTTACTTATTGGCAACTGTGTCTCATCATAATCCACCTCGTGAAACACTAATTACCGTTCCCCACCGCCATCTCCTTCTGACTGTGGATGCTCAAGAGGTTGGGAATCAGGGCACAAGATCTCCTCAGGTTTCTCTTCGAGCGGGCTTAGCGAGAGGCTTAAATTAAGGAATGGCGATGAAAAGAGCTTCTCGGAATATCCGTGTGGGATCACTTCTTTGCAAAGACTCACCATGGTGGGAGGAAGGAGGATCAGGGCGAGGATTATGTTGACCAGACTCTTGGCTACTGAGACTGGACTTTGTGGAAGACAGGGTGGTGCCTAACTGACTGGAAGCATTATCTTCTGCAATCCAACCGACCACCTGGTCGCACTGGTGTGACGTTGAGAGTGGTGTCCTGCGCCACCCTGCAAACTGGGACATGAAGCTAGGTATCGTGTGCTATGGCAGCAGGCACAGTTTCAATGCGCACAGGACCATGGCCTCTGCGTGCGCCATCAGCAGCACGGCCACTTCCCCATCCCTTACTGCTTGCCTTCCGCATATTAAATGGTATATATACTAGTAAGTATGTCACACGTACAGTAGCGCAAATAAATTAGACTGAATGTCACTGATATTTAGGATGGGCAAACGTTATACAGGAGATGTAGCACAGGTAATGTCATTGCCAGCAGCAGCGAAAAAGTTACACTGAATGTTACTGATATTTATGATGGGCAAACGTTATTATTAAAGGAAATATTAATTATTAATATTTTGGTTAATAACAATAATTAATATTCATAAATAGGCGTGAGTCGTCTAGTGATGACTCCGCCTATTTATACCTAAAATACTCATACACTGATTACCTTACTCTATACTAAATTACCTGGGTCTATTGCTGCAGCACCTACTACAACAAAAAAGACTACACGCTGTGCTTAAATAAAAGGTATTTATTAGCACACTACAATTCTACAGTCAAATTATTGCTTATAACTATGTATATCTATATCAATGGAATAGATATACTGTATATATATATATATAGCAGCCCACAGCAATATAATATAATCACACTGCAACAACACACTAATACGGTCCTAACTACGCTAAAACAATCCCAAGTCCTTCTCAGAATCTAACTACAATTACACATATATAACAGCAGCCCACTCAACCTGGTATACTATCCCTATCCGGTATAAGGGGTTAAAAACACAATACTGTTCAGGGATTGGAATACAGGGCAGGGAAGCAGCAAGGGTTAAAGGCGTTGGTGGTATTGGGAAATACAGGGGTAATACAGGGGTAAAAGGCGTTGGTGGTATAGGGAAATCAGGGGAGCAAGGGTTAATGCTGAATGCGTTGGTGGTATAGGGATTGGTGAAGTAGGGGTTAACAGGGATTATGCAGGGGTAAAAGGCGTTGGTGGTATATTGGTGAAGTAGGGGTTAACAGGGATTATGCAGGGGTAAAAGGCGGTGGTATAGGGAAATGCAGAGGTTAATGCAGGGGGAAAACATTGGTGGTATACGGTATGCAGGGGTTAATGCAGCGGTTCATTGGTAATATAGGGTATGCATGGGTTAATGATACTTAGCCCAATATGCTTGTTGTCCAGGGGTTAATTCCCGCTTATACAGTATATGCTCGTTGTCCAGGGGTTAATTCCCGCTTGTATATGCTTGTCTCTCTAGGGGATGATCCTCTCTTGTGCCGGGCTGCTGGCTCGAACTCCAGAGCGCAGTGCCGCCGTATTTTGCGTTCCGTATACGGTCCGTATATGGAACCATTCATTTCAATTGTTCCGCAAAAAAACTTGAATTTACTCCGTATGCATTCCGTTTCCGTATTTCTGTTCCGTTGAAAGATAGAACATGTCCTATTATTGCCCGCAAATCACGTTCCGTGGCTCCATTCAATACAATGGGTCCGCAAAAAAACAGAACACATACGGAATGTACGCATGTCTACCGTATTCGTTCCATTTTTGCGGAATCAGGTATAGAAAATTTTATGCCCAGACCAATTTTTTCTCTGTAATTACTGTACACTGTATATGCCATACGGAAAAACGGAACGGAAAAATGGAACAGAACCGGAAACACTACTGAAAAATCCCCAGAAAAAATGGATCCGGGAAAAACTGCCCGCAAAACACTGAAAAAGACATACGGTTGTGTGAACAAGCCCTAACACTGAGCCGAACCACGTGTCATCGGGTGCTTTATAGCACCCGATGACGCGTTATGGCCAGCCAATCACTGTAATGCCAGTAACCCACATGGCTACGGCATTACAGTGAGTGGCAGTACTTACCTGCACGTTTATTGGCTGCCAACAAACGTGCGAGGAGGAGACTTGAACATTGCGCTCGAGCACACGCGGTATTCGGCCGAACACCGCTATGTGCCAAGCATCAAGATGCTTGAGCCAAACTGCTCGATCAACACTACTAAGAAGTCTATTTTTTAACTTTTATTTTGGATTTACACAATAAAATAATTTTTTTTTTAAATCATGTTTTTGTGTTTCCATTTTCTGAAAGCCATATTTTATTTTATTTTTTTGGGCGATTGTCTTAGGTAGGGGCTCATTTTTTGCTGGAAGAGATGATGGTTTGATTAGTACCATTTTGGGGCACATACATTTTTGATCGCTTGGTATTACCCTTTTTGTGATGTAAGGTGATTAAAAAATGGCTTTTTTGGCACATTTTTTAGTTGATTTTTTTACGGTGTTTGCCAGACGGGTTGGATCACATACTATTTTTATACAGCAGGTTGTTACTGAAACAGCGATGCCTTATATGTGCATTTTATTTTTAACAATAAAAGCATTTTTGAAAAAAAATATGTTTTTGTGTTTCCATTTTCTGAAAGCCATATTTTTTTTACCGTGCGATAAAAGTAACATGATCCTTTTATAGATCAGGTCCTTACGGATGCGGCGATACCAAACATGTTTAGTGTTTTTTATTTTTTACATTTTCTAACCAATTATGCGTGTTTTTTTTTTTTTTTTACTTTTTTCACATTTTTTGGACCCAGACCCACTTGGTTCTTGAAGATCCAGTGGATCTAATGGCTTACAATACACTGCAGTACACTAAATAGTGTACTGCAGTGTATTGAACTCACACTAAGCCTGATCAGGCTTAGATATACCACGGCAAGCCGGATGCCTGTGAAGGCATCCGGTTGCCATGGTAACCATCAGGACCATCAGTGCAGCGGCCCGATGGGGGAAGGGAGGGAGCTCCCTCCCTCAGTTTACCCTTCAAGCATCGGACCGCTGCCACAGCAGAGCAGTGGCCCGATGGTTAGCCCCTCCATACAGTGGTCCCTAAGGACCACGGCATGGAAGGGGTTAAACGGCCGACATAGGCCATTTCAAGCAGAGTGTTAGCTGGACATTACAGCTAACACTACCCGGCTGCCGCTCTGCCATCCTGAAAGGCCGGAGGGGTGCTGCACGCTCTGCATCTCCTTCACGGCCGCTGTGGCAGGAGCAGGGAAACTTGTGAGTAGTGCTGTGTCTTCATTGGACACAGCGCCGCGCATGCCCTGTGCAAAACTGGTGAGACACACACACACACAGATTTTATTATTAGAGATTTATTTTATAAATTTATATAGCGCTACTATATTCCGTAGAGCTTTACAGACATTCCCAATGGGGCTCACAATCTTTGTTCCCTATCAGTATGTCTTTGGAGAGAGGGAGGAAACCAGAGTACCCAGAGGAAACCCACGCAAATGTGAACCGAGAGCAAGGCAGGTGATTTGACTCCGCCACCAGAAAAGAGTGCGTACGCAGAAGTCAAGATTAAGAAAATTGCATTTACTATAAATTAATAAAAGCAGGTTAACAGTGAAGTTACAGAGGTAAAGACAAGCAAAATCTTCAAAACAGTATAAACAATACTAGTTAAACACTGCAACAATTTTC